>NC_134568.1:4502161-4802161 GCF_050947875.1 Dermacentor variabilis
AAGAAAAAAAAAGCCTCCGTGGCGCAATCGGCTAGTGTGTTCGGCTGTTAACCGAAAGGTTGGAGGTTCACGCCCTGCGGGGGCAGTGGTCTTTTTTTTTTCAGATGCGTTGCTGAAAATGACGAGCAAATGAGGTAAACTGCATCACGAGGCTGGGCCTCGTGCTGCACTTTCTGTAACGAGGAAATAAAGAAAAATAAAAAGGGGGCCTCCGTGGCGCAATCGGCTAGCGCGTTCGGCTGTTAACCGAAAGGTTGGAGGTTCAAGCCCTCCCGGGGGCGGTGGTTTCTATTTTTTTTTTTTTTCAGATGCGTTGCGTGAAAATCACGAGCAAATGAGGTAAATGACGGAATATATGGGCGCGTGGCCATGTTGCAATTAGATCTGCACAAGGCGTTCGATAAAGTCGTACACGAAGTTCTGTTTTCGATCCTAGACCATATCAATGTTCGAACTGTTACTACAGAAGGTGTTAAAATGATGTACAATGGTTGTATAGCGAAGCTGATAATTAATAGTCAGTTAAGTGATGGCATTCCTGTGCAGTCGTCTGTGAGACAGGGCTGCCCTTTATCCCCCCTGCTTTTCGCTCTCTACCTCGAGCCCTTTTGTTTGCGGCTGCTTAAGAGCCCAAACATCCGGGGTTACACTTTTCATAAAACTTAAGTTCGAATTTTAGCATATGCTGATGATGTAGCAGTGTTTTGTACGGACCATGACAGTGTTAAAGCAGTTGTACAAGAGGCTGTAAAATTTTGTACTGCAAGGGGAAGTGCTATTAACTGGAACAAGTGTCTTGGTTTTTGGCATGGGAATTGGCAATACAAGCCTGAGACTTTTTGTAACATGCAATGGGCGGTAACTCCAGGCACCTACCTAGGTGTCCCCCTCGAACATTATCGAGATAGCAAAGAATATTGGGACAATGAAGTAGTGCGAATGAAAACCCAGACCGGCAAATGGGGAGGGCATAATTTTTCAATGTTTGCAAGAGCCACCGTGTGTAATTTGTTTTTAGTCGCTAAAATCTCTTATGTGATGCAAGCGTTATGTCTGACAAGGATGTCTGTGCAAAAGCTGCATAGAGTATTTGCGATGTTTATTTGGGCCTCAACATGGGAACGTACAAGTCGTAGTAATCTGTTTCATAGAACGTTGAATGGGGGGCTGGGGTTGTCACATTTGTTCCTCAAACAGATTGTAAGCAGGTTTCTTTTTTTGCGTTACCAAAACGATGCTTTTCTGAGAACAATGATTCAAGCTAGACTGCGCGATTCTTTGCCTGATTATGTATGCCGTCCATGTATACGGGGCCAATGCCTTTAAGTGCTTTCTTGCGTGAAGTGATCGTGTCTTTCCGAATACTAAAAGCAAGATTTTCTAGTGAATATCTGACCGCTGTTACTAGTAAGAAGTTGTACAAAGATCTTGTTGATGTATTCTTGCCTGTACCGTTGTATCGTACAGTATTTGTTTTAGGTTCAGAACGAGATGTTCTTAAGAGAGTTAAACGAATGCCGGTAAGAGCTTCTGTTAAATCTTTCTTTTTTCAACTACATACAGGCACTCTCCCAGTGAAACCGTGGCTGCAAAGCAAAGGCATTTTTGTACCTTGGTCTGTGAACGGCTTTATATGCAAAAAATCGGAGACGATTGAGCATATCTTTTTGGACTGTCATGACGCAGTGTTTTTGTGGGATATTCTAAAACGTAGCCTTAAAAAGGAATTGCCGTTAAGTCCTTTCGGGATACGCTTCTTGCCAGTGTGTGGCGAACGCGTATGGATATTAGGCATGAGCGCTTTGTTCAGACCCCAGCACATGAATACTTCATTGAAAGTTTGTTATATATACGCGAATTTTTCTGTGCACAGAGTAATCCTCCTGATTGGCTAAGTGCTTTGGACAAAGTGACTAGCCTACATCGTTCTTATCTCACTACACTGATCT
Source organism: Dermacentor variabilis (assembly GCF_050947875.1). Taxonomy (NCBI): domain Eukaryota; kingdom Metazoa; phylum Arthropoda; class Arachnida; order Ixodida; family Ixodidae; genus Dermacentor; species Dermacentor variabilis. The sequence goes on from NC_134568.1 coordinate 4,504,111, forward strand.
GGCATTGACTAGTTGTCTTTTATGGCCATGTAATACTCACATTGTATTTTCTTTTGCCAAGCCGGTAATTAAAAAAAAAAAAGCTCGGCCTCCGTGGCGCAATCGGCTAGCGCGTTCGGCTGTTAACCGAAAGGTTAGAGGTTCAAGCCCTCCCGGGGGCGGTGGTCTCTTTTTTTTTCAGATGCGTTGCGTGAAAATCACGAGCATAGGAGGTAAAGTGCAGCGCGAGGCTCGGCCTCCGTGGCGCAATCGGCTAGCGCGTTCGGCTGTTAACCGAAAGGTTGGAGGTTCAAGCCCTCCCGGGGGCGGTGGTCTCTTTTTTTTTTTTCAGATGCGTTGCGTGAAAGTCACGAGCGCATGAGGTAAACTGCAGCACGAGGCTGGACCTCCGTTGCGGGATTCCACTTCCGGCCACTGTAGTGTACGGACGTGGCTGTCATGAGCTCCGTCGGAGCGGCATCAGCGGCCCAGCAGGGCCGCGGTTCTAGGTTTTTTGTTAACGAGGATCCTGATTATCAGGTGCTACTGCCTCAACTACCAACAGGGCGACTTGTTACGAATACTTTATTTTTGCATGCTGATATGCGTGCAAGGCCATACCGGGCGGAAAACTTCCGTGACAAGCTGTCGAGCATGAAGTTGCTGTCTGACGTTGACGCCCTAGGGGCGTATCGAATGAGTCATGTGTGGACCGTGACTTTCAAAAGTAGTCACGGAGTGAAAGAACTGCTGCGGTCAAAGGACTTGAAGGTGAAGGATACACCATGCATCGTCGTCGACCCTGGAAATAAAGCAATGCACTTCAAGCTGCACTGGATGTTACACAACGTGCCGGACGAGGACATTCGTGAAGCCCTGGCGCCTTACGGCCGAGTCACGGATGTGGCAAGAGAGCGGTGGCGGGTGCATGGCCTTCAGGATAAAGGTTCTTCAACGCGCCTGGTCACCCTGATGCCGAGGAAGGGCTTGGAGGCGGACGACGTGACTCCTGTGTTACGGATAGCCGGTGAGGAAGCTCTCGTCGTGATTTCTGGAAGAGCACCGCTCTGCCTTCGTTACCGCAACACAGGGCACATCCGGCGCGACTGCCGCGTCCCTCGCTGCGCACGTTGTCGTCGTCATGGCCATGACGAGTCGCAGTGCGTGAGGACATACGCAAACGTGACGGGGCCGACGGCTGCAGATGAAAGCGCTGAACGCCGAGGAAGCCTCTGCCGGGAGCGCCAACGAGGCGAAGATCACAGCGACACAACCACCGAAACCGCAGGGGCAAACGACTGCCGGAGCGGTGGGTGTGCCAGGAACGCCTACGCGACCTGTGAGCAAGGGCTCGGCCGTCGACGTTCATAAGCAAGACATCGCGGCCGAAGAAACGCCTGCTGTTTCGACTGTGGCATCAGCTGACAACGAAGCGATGGACATTACCAATGCTAATGTGGTGGTCGGGAAGCGAACACACGAAGAATCAACAAGAGACGGCGGGAAAACTGGCAAACCGAACAGCGAGGAACCGCTGCCAAAGTCAGTGGTAACGCGCCGGCCGTCATTACGGCCGACGCCGAATATCCCGCCGGACAAAAGAACGGCGGCGACGACGCCAAAGCAGCCGTAGGGTCTTGTGCCTGCAAAGACACTCAGACGCGAGCTTGCGAGAGCCCAACGCTACCGAAGGGTCGGGGAGGTCAGCTGCTGCTCAAGCAAGGTATTTTATGGACTGGACTTCAATGTGTCGCGAAACAGCTGTTCTCTCCGTTAGCACTTGTAGACGAAACTATAAGTAGACCTAGAAGTGCTACGTGTGATTATATACGTTTTTGTTTTGTGATTACCTTTCCCGCTTATTAACAATGGATTTGAAGAGGGAAATACGAGTTGCTACTATTAATGTACGCGGCCTCGCTTCAAGACGGAGGCAGTACCAGCTCAGCCGATTATGTGTTGAAAATGAACTCGATATTATAGCTATACAAGAGACGAAAGTTGAAAGCGAGGAGCAAACAAACAAAATGTTAACACCTTTCAGAACATATTATAACATATGCACATGTCACGCTGTCGGCACGTCTGGTGGATGCGCTGTCTTGGTTCGAAGGGGTATTGGTATAAATGAAGATATGGTTACTGTGAGCGAAAGTGGGCGTTTTATTGTTCTTGATTTTTCTTTTAATGGATCACAATGGAGGATGATATGGGTGTATGCGCCAAATGATATCAATGAAAGATGTCGTTTTTTCTCGAATCTAGAAGAGTACCTTCGTTGTGACAAGTACATCATCTTTCTTGGTGACTTTAATTGTGTGTTTCGTGCAGAAGATCGTGCTAAACGTAAATTCCCGCAGGACAAGAGTGCACTGATTAACACCTTAGTAAATGACTACAATCTAGAAGACGTTGGTCGCCTTTTGTCCAGTACTTTGCAGCCGCAATTTACACACTACCAACGAGATAACCAGGCACCACTTGACAGAGCTTACATCTCGTTAGATCTTGTGCCTCTATGCGATAACTATGTCGTGAAGCCGGTGTCCTTTAGCGATCACAGTATAGTGTGGTTTGCACTCGGTGCCAAGCCAAAAAAGCCGCGGTTCGATTGGGCACTTTGGAAATTTAACGAAAAACACCTAAGTGATGACAAATTTATAAACGATGTAAAGCACGAAATTAAAAACATGTTCAGTAATGAGAGTGTACCTTGGGCAGAAGTATGGGAAGACTTTAAGGTTCGCGTGAAAATGGTTGCAATTGAAGTAGGAACTGTTAGAAGACACAATGAAAAAATGAAAGAAAATGAGCTCCAGAAGGAACTAAATTTTCTTATTTTTATGGACAGTGCGGAACCTGGAAAATTTAGTGATGAAATCAGAACAGTTAAAAGCGCGATGGAAGCTATTGACACGGAAAAATATAGAGCAGCAGTTATTCGGGCATGGACGGAAAGACTGTGGGTTGATGGAACGCCGAACAAACGCGCCATTGCCGATGAAAAGAGGTACGCAAGGAAAAATGAAATAAAACAGATTAATTATCGGGATGAGATTAATTCCGACTCGAATATGATTGAACAGGCCTTTACCGAACACTACCGCAAGTTGTTCGGCGTCCCAATCCACGTGGGAGCTGAATTTGAAGCAAGTTTCTTGAATTTTATGCCGCGCGTTGATGACGACGTAAAAGCCAGTCTCGAGGAACCGATAAGCATCCGAGAAATAGAACACGCGATCGAAGAACTTCCTGCAGGCTAATCACCGGGTCCCGATGGCTTAGGAGCCGCCTTTTATAAGGCAATTGCACCTGAGCTTGCTCAAGTGTTGGAGCATGTATACTCTGAGGCACATAAATATAAGCGACTGCCACCTTCTTTCAGAAGTGCACACATGGTTTTAATACCGAAAACAGATGACCACAAGGCGCTCTTATCGGTTGGGGCATACAGGCCAATTAGCCTTACAAATACCGATTATAAAATACTCATGAAGGTATTGGCAAAGAGACTTCAAAGAGTCATTACAAATCTTGTCGGTCCGCATCAAACTTGCGGCATAAAAGGCCGCACTATTACTACAAACAGCCACGTAGCGCGAAGCGTTCTAGAGTGTTGCGACGTTTTCGCTAGACGCGTTGCTTTGTTGCAACTCGACCTGGCGAAAGCCTTCGACCATGTGTACCACGATGCTCTTCTTGTTTTGGAATATGTTAAAGTAGGGAAAGTAATCTTAGATGGCGTCAAAATGGCCTACGACCAATGCACGACACAGATTATAATTAATAAGTCCCTCAGCGAGAAGCTGTCACTGAGATCTTCTCTTAGACAAGGGTGTCCACTAAGTCCATTGTTTTTTGCATTGTACCTCGAGCCTTTCTGTTTAGCAGTGATACGCAATGACAACGTCCTAGGATTTCGGCTAGAGCTTTCTGAAGTCAAGGTACTGGCATACGCTGAAGACATCGCAGTCTTCTGCGAGGATCGTGATAGCGTTCGTGAAGCTGTACGTCTTGTAAAGAAGTACTGTGAACAATCTGGATCCCAGATCAATTGGCAAAAGAGCATCGGTATGTGGCACAGTCACTAGGGACATTATACCAGCTCACTTTGCAAACATCCGGTGGTCAACAACGCCAACTAAGTACTTGGGTGTGCCGCTCGAGCACTATAATGACACCGCACAGTACCGGTCCGATGAAGCTGATAGAATGAGTGAAAAATCAAATAGTTGGCTTGGCCGAGATTTGTCAATGTTTGGACGCGCTTCTGTGTGCAATCTCTTTTTAGTAGCGAAAGTGTGGTATATTATGCAAGTGTTATCAATGTGTCGTTCAAGTGTGCAAAAAATGCATCGTGTTTTTGCCGTATCTATATGGGCTTCTAGTTGGGAGAGGATAAGCAGAACCAATTTGTTTCGTTCAGCTCGAAGTGGTGGGCTAGGCCTGTCGCATTTGTTTATCAGACAAATTGTGTCGCGTTTTCTTTTTTTTTCGGGATCAGAGAAATGATTTTCTACGCACAGTAATTCAAGTCCGTTTGGGAAAAGCACTGCCGCAATATGTTGTAACGACCAGTGATGTGAAGGGAGGAAGTATTAGGGAATATTTGCGCGAAGTGGTTGATTCACGGTTTTCCATGGAATACCTGTGCTCTGTGACAAGAAAAACACTGTATAAAGACTTAATTGACACAATGTTGCCAATACCATTGTACAGGTCTGTAAACTGGTGAGGCCAAGGAGATGATGTACTGAAACGGGTGAAAAAAATGCCAGTTAGACCCTCTCAAAAAACGTTTTTCTTTAAGCTACACACAAACATTCTACCCGTAAAAACATGGTTAGACGAAAAAGGAATATATGTGCCATGGACAGTAAACTGCTTACTTTGTAAAAAGCCGGAGACCATCGAACACGTTTTCATCGACTGCTGGGATTCAATATTTCATTGGGATGTCTTACAACGTACACTTAAAAAAGAACTACCGATTACACCTCTTGGTATTCGATATTTGCCAACCGATAACGAAGGAGGAGTTCCGTGCCATATGTTTATGCTCCTTGGCCTCCACAGTTTGTGGAAAACGAGAATGGCAGTGCGACATTCGGATGTCGATACCCGTCCGGCGAGAATAAACTTCATCGAAAGTGTTGCGTATATTCGGGAAATATATCGTGCCTAGAGTGAGCCTCCCGAGTGGGTGGCTATTCTTGATGAACTGATCAAGCTGAAGCGATTTTAATATATAATGTTAGCCAAAGTGTGGTTGACATGTTTTAGCATTTGAATGTGTTCTTGGTTTGTGCTGCAAACAGGCAATAAAGAAAAAAAGCCTCCGTGGCGCAATCGGCTAGCGCGTTTGGCTGTTAACCGAAAGGTTGGAGGTTCATGCCCTCCCGGGGGCGGTGGTCTCTTGTTTTTTTTTTTTTCAGATGCGTTACGTGAAAGCCACGAGCACATGAGGTAAACTATGTACTACAAGTGTTATGCATGGCAAGGATTTCGATGCAGAAACTTCACAGAGTGTTTGCGGTATATATATGGGGATCCACTTGGGAGAGAACTAGCCGTTGTAACTTGTTTCATTCGGTGAAGAATGGAGGACTAGTATTAACACATTTGTTTTTGAAACAGATTGTTAGTAGGTTCTTTTTCTTAAGGGACCAAAGTTATATATTTCTGCGTACTGTTATTCAGGTGAGATTGAGTTCTTCCTTGCCTGAGTGGGTTGTCTCATCAGCAAATGAACGTACTCGAACACCAATTGGCTTTCTGAGGGAAGTTGTTATGTCCTTTTCTTTACTGAAAGCGCATTTTTCGAATGAATTTTTGACTTCAGTGACGCGTAAGAAACTTTATAGTGATCTGGTTGATGTTTCCTTGCCTCATCCTGTTTACCGTATGATGTATAACTTAGGACCTGAACGCAATGTGCTGAAACGCGTTAGAAAAATGCTGGTTAGATCTTCAGCGAAAACCTTTTTTCAATTGCATTCGGGCACTCTCCTTGTGAAGCCATGGCTGCAAAGCAAGGGCTTCTTTGTTCCATGGTCTGTTAACTGCATCATATGTAAGAAACCTGAAACTATTGAGCACATCTTTTTGGATTGTTATGACTCAGTTTTCTTGTGGGATGTTCTAAAACGAACTCTGAAGAAAGAACTGCCGTTAAGTCCTTTCGGTATTCGGTTCTTACCGTGTGCAGACACAGGGGGAGTGCCGGCGGACTTGGTAATGCTTTTGTGTATGAGCAGTGTGTGGAAAACGCGCATGGATAACAGGAATGCCCCCGTAGATGAAATGTCTGCGAGGGAACACCTAAGTGAAAGTCTTAGGTACACACGTGATGCCCTCAAGCACATGATTGAACCGCCAGAGTGGTTTGAGGAGCTTGACACTTTGGCGTCTGTGATATCCTCTTTGAGTGCCTTTTAAATATGTACAGTCTCTCGAAGTCATGTAACATTATTTTTTTGCACCAAATGACCTACTTTGTACGCGTTTGAGTGGTGTTGAAATCAAGGTAATAAAGAAAAAAAAAGCCTCCGTGGCGCAATCGGCTAGCGCGTTGGGCTGTTAACCGAAAAGTTGGAGGTTCAAGCCCTCCCGGGGGCGGTGGTCTCTATTTTTTTTTTTCAGATGCGTTGAGTGAAAGTCACGTGCACATTAGGTAAACTGCAGCACATGGCTAGCTTCCGTGGCGCATTTCGATACACAAATGACCCATTTCTACGCACCGTTATCCAAATGAGGTTGTCAAGATCACTTCCCGAATTCGTTATAGGCACCGAAATAATGCCAGGACCAGTTCGTGGTTTCTTTAGGGAAATAATTCAGAGTGTTTCTTTTTTGCGTGTTCGTTTTTCTAGTGCATATTTGTGGAGTGTAAAACGGAAAAAGTTATATCGTGATTTATGTGACAGTGTTTTGCTGGTACCCATGTACAGAGCCCTGTACAGTGGAGGCCCAGGCCTAGATGTATTGAAAAGGGTGAAGATGCCAGCTCAACCAGCCACTAAATCGTTCTTCTTTAAATTACACACCGATACTCTACCTGTTAAAATCTTCCTTGAACAACGTGGGTTCTACATGCCATGGGGAACCCACTGCCTTATATGTAAAAAAAACAGAAAGCATAGATCATGTCTTCATCCACTGTTGGGAAGGGGTCTTTTTTTGGGACGTGTTACAAAGGACTCTAAAAAAGGAGCTACCTATAGAACCCCACGGAATCAGGTTTTTGCCAGTATACGACGATGAAGGTTTCCCGTACGACTTGATCATGGTTACGGGCCTCCACTGTCTATGGCGCGCAAGAATGTCGGGTTACCATTGTGACCCGGTTGCCCGACCGGCGCGTCTGTACTTTTGTGAATCCATGCAATGGTATGTGGAAGTGCAGAAGTTGCAACAGCCTGTTGCTGAGTGGCTGTCGAGGGTTGAACCCCTTACAGCACTAAAGGAATTTTAATCCGACAACGTCGTGCCACAGTAGCGGACTGCAACGAATGTAAATATTACTGTTCTTTGTTTCGTTTCTGTATTCATTCCTTTTTGCTTCTTTGGTCTTTGTTTATATCATTTAGGAATTTGTGTTGTGATATGTCGAGGACTGGCAATAAAGAAAAAAAATTCTGTAGCGCAATCGGCTAGCGCGTTCGGCTGTTAACCGAAAGGTTGCAGGTTCAAGCCCTCCTGGGGGCGGTGGTCTCATTTTTTTTTATCAGATGCGTTGCGTGAAAGTCATGAGCACATGAGGTAAACTGCAGCACATGGCTAGCCTCCGTGGCGCATTCTGCTTCCGGCTCCCGAGCTCAACGGATCGCGGGATCATGAGCTCCAGTGGAGCGGCTTATGCGGCTGTTAGCCGCGGCAACAGGCTTTCGACATCGGAAGATAAGGATTACCAGATTATTTTGCCTCGGATACCTACAGGACGCATCGTGTTAAACACAGTTTTTTTTGCACGGCGACACTCGTGTTCGCCCGTTTCGCGTAGAGGATTTTCGGGACGCGCTTCAAGCTCTTGGTATGCTCTCTGGCGTCGTCGCCCTTGGAGCGTACCAAATCAACCACGTATGGGCGGTGACGATAAAGACAGCCGAGGGGGCCCAAAAGCTGGCTGCACTGAAGGAGCTTCAGGTCAAGGGGCGTCGCTGCCTGGTCATCGACCCTAAAGAACAGCAGCTGAAGCTTCGTCTTCACTGGCTTCTTCATGGTGTGGATGATGAAGACGTAAAGACTGCGCTGGCTTCCTTTGGCAAAGTCACGGAAGTAACCCGGGAGCGCTGGCGAGTGGAGGGCGTTTCCGACAAGTGCTCGACGACCCGAGCTGTGCAGCTGCAGCTGAAGGCTGGACTGAAAATCGACGACCTGCCCCAGCAGATCCGCGTCGCCGGCGAGCTTGCGCTGGTCGTAGCCCCAGGTCGCCCCATGCAGTGCCTGCGCTGCCGGGGCTCTGGTCACGTTCGTCGAGAATGTAAGGTTCCCCGTTGCTCCCGGTGCAGGCTTTTCGGACACAGCGACACGGACTGTGTACATGTACGTTCATACGCAGTAGCCGCGGGGTCGGCAGAGAGCGAGCCGTTGACATCAGACCACATGATGGACGTGACCGAGGCCGAGGAAGCGGCCAAGGGAGCTGGAAGCGGCAATGCGGTGGCAGAAGCGAGCGGGACGACGACGCCGACTAAAGGAGGACCGAATAATGTCCCTCCTCCCTACGAGCCAGAAATCGCACTAATCAGCGTCAGGGTGGCCCAGAAAGAAAATGAGAGCCGCCAGCCGGTTACTGATACTACGGAGGCAGCGGAAAACGACAACGCGACTACTGCTAGCGCCCGCGTCGAAAGCGTCTCGGCACCGGTGAAGAGGTCCCTCCAGCAGGAGGAGAAAGTCGACGGAAAGGCCAGCGGTGACTCCGAGGCGCCGCCGGCTAAGACGCTACCCGGCAGGTGCTCCACCCTCAAGCCTAAGCCTAACCTGGAGGCTGACCGTAGGCTCACCCCGAAGCCGACCAAAGACGAACTCGGACGACGGCCACCGGATGGCCACGGAGGCGTCTAGCGGTCAGCTAGACGTTAAGGTGAGCACCATGCTCCGGGCCTTCTCCCCTCCCGTTTAAATCAATAATGGCTACCAACCCGTCGCTTAGCCTAGGCACGCTAAACGTTCGAGGTCTGGCCGCCAAAAGGAAAGAGTCAGATGTATAGACTGCTAGTGGACCACGACCTCGACGTTTTAGCAGTGCAAGAAACCAAGGTAGACGGCGAGGAGGAGACCGGGAGCATGGTGCAAAGGTTCACGTACAACTACTATACGGTAGTGAGCCACGCCTTAGGGACTTCGGCGGGGTGTGTCTTGTCCATGAGGAAGCTTCCAGGCCTGGTTATAGACGGTTACTTCTCGTGCTCTTCCGGTCGACTTGTCGTTCGTGATTTCAGCTATTGCGATGTCCAATGGCGCGTGCTGTGTATTTATGCGCCTAATACAGTGCAAGAAAGGGTAAATTTCTTTTTGAACTTGAAGCACCACTTTTCTGTGCACAAAACGATAGCCTGTGTTGGAGACTTCAATTGTGTATTGAACATCGAGGATAGGTCTACGCGACGCGTAATTTACGACAAAAGCAGCGATATCATGGCGCAGATCATATACGAGTTTGAATTAGAGGATATCGCTCAGTGTTTCGGGGCTGACCGAGAAGTGAGGTACACCCACTTCAAGGGAATAAGTCATGCACGATTAGACCGTATCTATCTATCATATCAATCAGTAGAAAAATGCCAGTGCTATGCAGTTACTGCCGTATCCTTTTCTGACCACTGCCTGGTAAAATGCAGGGTGGGCCGCAAAAAAGAACGAAAAGAATTCGTCTGGGAACTGTGGAAAATGAATGCTGAGCTTCTACGGGATGATACTTTTAACGAAACGGTAGTGAATGCTCTTAATTCTTTTGGAAAAGACAGTTCTATGAAGTTGGGCGAGGAATGGGAGCTGTTGAAACAAACTATTAAAATCAAGGCAATTGAAAGAAGCAGCGTACTACGACATGAAGAGAAGGCAAGAGAAAGGGATTTAAAAACATTACTGGAAAAATTTGTGACGCTCGAATGCATGCAACCCGGCGCTTATCAAGAAGATATGCGTGCTATTAAGAAAAAGCTCGAGGTTTTCGATGAAGAGCGTTATCGAGGCGCGCTCGTGCGTGCGAGAGCAGAAAGACTAGCATGCGGGGAAATGCCTTCGAAAAGAGCACTGGGATTAGAAAAAAAGCACTCCAGACGCAAACAGATTGAGGCCATCGAATATAACGGGGTGGTAGTAACTGATATGAAGAATATAGGGCGCGCCTTCTTTGAACATTTCCAAAAGCGTTTCGTATTCAGGCCTGTCAACATGCAAAGTTTCAAGCATTTATTTTTGCAGCGAATGCCACAGCTGTCGAGTGACGTTAAAGAAACGTTTGAAGGACGAATAACTGAACAGGAAGTGATAAAGGCCATCGAAGACCTGAACCCTGGCAAGTCACCAGGTCCAGACGGTACGTCTTTGTGCCGCTTGGAACAAATCGTTCAAAAGCCACCTAGCTCCTATCTTGACCGCAGTTTTCAATGAAGCATACGAAATGAAAATATTTCCACCATCCTTCGGCCAGTCCCATACAGTACTGATACCTAAAACAGAAGAGACCGAGAAGCTCAAGCAACTTTCCTCCTATAGACCCATAGCGCTTACTAACTGCGTGTTCTGGAGTGTTCTGATGCCATGTGTGATGCAGTTGCGATCCTCCAGCTTGACTTGGAGAAAGCGTTTGATTGCGTTTCTCACGAGATATTGCTCACCATCCTAGAACATGTTAATTTTGGCCACATAATCACTGAGGGGGTGACCATGGCGTACCGGAGTTGCTATACGAGACTTATAATTAATCAAATGCTGGGGGCCCCCATTAACGTGAAGCGCTCCGTATGCCAGGGTTGTCCACTCAGCCCACTCCTGTTTTGTGTTTACATAGAAACGCTATGTCAGGCCGTCATTGAAAATGAATACATTAAGAGATTTTGCCTCCAAGCAGCAGAGGTGAAGTTATTGGCATATGCTGACGATGTGACTGTATGTTCTAAAGATACGCAAAGTGTATTGAACGCTGTGAGTATCGTCAAACAGTTTGGTAATGCCACTAATAGCTTCGTGAACTGGCAGAAATGGTTGGGGTTTTGGCACGGGGGATGGGTGTCCACACCAGACCACTTTTCGAACGTCACCTGGATCACGATGCCAGTTAAGTACCTTGGCGCACCCCTTGATGCCTACAAGGAGAGTAGCGAGTACTGGAAGGAGCGGACAAAAGAAATAAAAGAAAAAGCCGACCGATGGAACGCCGGTCACCTGTCAATGTTCGCGAAAGCAACAGCGTGCAACATGTTTCTCGCAACAAAGATCTGGTACGTAATGCAGGTACTACAATGCTCTCGGATTAATGTGCAGAAACTGCACTGCGTGTTCGCTGTTTTCGTGTGGGCATCGAGCTGGGAGCGATGTAGCCGAGATAATCTCTTCCGGCGCGTGATGGATGGTGGTCTGGGGTTGGCGCACTTCTTCTTGCGTCAACTAGTAAACAGGTTCTTCTTTTTTCAAGACACAAATGACCCATTTCTACGCACCGTTATCCAAATGAGGTTGTCAAGATCACTTCCCGAATTCGTTGTAGGCACCGAAACAATGCCAGGACCAGTTCGTGGTTTCTTTAGGGAAATAATTCAGAGTGTTTCCTTTTTGCGTGTTCGTTTTTCTAGTGCATATTTGTGGAGTGTAAAACGGAAAAAGTTATATCGTGATTTATGTGACAGTGTTTTGCTGGTACCCATGTACAGAGCCCCGTACAGTGGAGGCCCAGGCCTAGATGTATTGAAAAGGGTGAAGATGCCAGCTCAACCAGCCACTAAATCGTTCTTTAAATTACACACCAGTACTCTACCAGTTAAAATCTTCCTTGAACAAGGTGGGTTCTACATGCCATGGGGAACCCACTGCCTTATATGTAATGCTTACGGGCCTTCACTGTTTATGGCGCGCAAGAATGTCGGGTTACCATTGTGACCCGGATGCCCGACCGGTGCGTCTGTACTTTTGTGAATCCATGCAATGGTATGTGGAAGTGCAGAAGTTGCAACAGCCTCTTCCTGAGTGGCTGTCGAGGGTTGAACCCCTTACAGCACTAAAGGAATTTCAATCCGATAACGTCGTGCCACTGTAGCGGACGGCAACGAATGTAAATATTACTGTTCTTTGTTTCGTTTGTGTATTCGTTCCTTCTTGCTTCTTTGGTCTTTGTTTATATCATTTAGGAATTTGTGTTGTGATATGTCGAGGACTGGCAATAAAGAAAAAAAATTCTGTAGCGCAATCGGCTAGCGCGTTCGGCTGTTAACCGAAAGGTTGGAGGTTGAAGCCCTCCCGGGAGCGGTAGTCTACTTTTTTTTTTCAGATGCGTTGCGTGAAAGTCGCGAGCACATGAGGTAAACTACAGCGCATGGCTAGCCTCCGTGGCGCAATCGGCTAGCGCGTTCAGCTGTTCACCGAAAGGTTGGAGGTTGAAGCCCTCCCGGGGGCGGTGGTCTCGTTCTTTTTTCAGATGCGTTGCGTGAAAGTCGCGAGCACATGAGGTAAACTACAGCACATGGCTAGCCTCCGTGGCGCAATCGGCTAGCGCGTTCGGCTGTTAACCGAAAGGTTGGAGGTTCAAGCCCTCCCGGGGGCGGTGGTCTCTTGTTTTTTTTTTTCAGATGCGTTGCGTGAAAGTCACGAGAACATGAGGTAAACTGCAGCACATGGCTAGCCTCCGTGGCGCAATCGGCTAGCGCGTTCGGCTGTTGACCGAAAGGTTCGAGGTTCAAGCCCTCCCGGGGGCGGTGGTCTCTTCTTTTTTTCAGATGCGTTGCGTGAAAGTCACGAGCACATGAGGTAAACTGCAGCACATGGCTAGCCTCCGTGGCGCAATTGACGCGTCTTGGCTACCGAAGTGGAAGGACGTGCTATCATGTGCTCCCTTGTAGGGGCGGTTTCAGCTGCCCGTGTGGGCCGTGGTATCAGGTGTACTGAAAAGCCGGCTGAAGACTACCAGGTTGTTCTGCCTCATCTGCCCACAGGTGCTTCTGTTTTAAACACCGTTTTTTTTGCATGCCGATGTGAAAGCCAGGCCATATCGAGTGGAGCATGTCCGACATAGCCTTGCACGTCTTTCGTTGCTGCCGGAAATGGTTGCCCTCAGGGCATACCAAATGAATCACGTCTGGGCAGTGACGTTTAAGGACGAGGAAGGCAAGAGGAAGATATTAGAAGCTGAAGCGTTCAACGTTAAAGACCACCGCTGCATGGTCATCGACCCGCGCGATCGAGGTGTCCGACTGAAGCTATACTGGCTGCTTCATGGCGTACCGGACGAAGACGTGCGAGTGGCTTTGGCGCCGTTTGGAAAAGTGACGGAAATTAGCAGAGACAAGTGGAAGGTCAAGGGCTGCATTGACAAAGGATCAACCACCCGCTCGGTGACGCTGAAATTAAATGTGGGCCTCACTGTGGACGACCTACCACACCAACTGCGTGTTGCTGAGGATATGGCGCTCGTCTTCGTTCCTGGCAGAGCGCCGCTCTGCCTCCGATGCTGTAGCATCGGACACATCCGGCGAGAGTGCCGCGTTCCACGATGTGGGGTCTGTCGTCGCTTCGGCCACGATGATTCCCAATGTGTGCGCTCTTATGCCAGCGTTACAGGCCCACTCCAACGGGACGTAGTATCCGAACACATGATGGACGCCGCAGATGCCGAAGAAGCTAGCAGGGAGGACAACGACGTGGCGAAGACTCCTGCAAAGCCCCTTGAACCTTCCCCAGGAGCTGTCCAGGAAGCGAACCTGGGGGGTGAGCCCTTGGCTGCAGCCCCGGAAACGAAGCCAGAGACTGCAACATGCGACGCAGGCGTGAAGGCAGCAAGCGCGTCATCGACACTGCCGCAAGAAGAAGGCCAGGAAGCAACGGACGTCGAGATGCTTATGACCGGAAGCATGGCTGCAAAGCGTGCTCACGAAGACACTGGCAATACAGGAATAACTACTGCGTCAGGCACCGGCGAACCTCCAACGAAGGCATCGACTACGCGGCGGTCTATGCTTAAACCGAAGCCGAACGTGCCGCCTGGCAGTAGGGTGGCCCCTAAAACGCCTCCGCCCTTGCGGAGGACCCGTTCCAGTAGCCTTCAACAATGATCACAAGAACCCCACAGCATCGATGTGAGTGGGACACTTGGCCAAGCAACCCCATGAGATGGCGTCTAACTTTAAATCTAGCCTACGCGTTGCGACATTGAATGTGCGAGGAATGTGTTCGCGCAGGCGGCAGTGTCAGATTAGTCGCATGCTTTTAGAGAATGACGTTGACCTTCTGGCTCTACAAGAAACAAAAATTGAGAGTGAGGAGCAAACAGAACAGGTGGTTCAAGTTTTTCGATCTAGATACAGTGTATGTGTGTGCCATGTTGTTGGACGGTCAGGAGGCTGCGTCATTTTTATTCGCAATAGCATATCGGTTGTAGAAAAAAATGGCTGTGGCTTAGCTAAGGTTAAGCCCAGGTTGCGAAGCATACTAGCCTTCATTTTAGTTGTTGAACCACTGTTTTAGTTGCTGAACCACTGTTGAACTGCTGTTGCTTGGCTATATTTGGTTCGGCTAGACGAAGAAACAACTCATGCGTTACTCTGCTTCGCCTTCAAGAGTGGAACGCGACAGCGTTCCCGTCGACCCGCCAAGGGGTGTAGGACAATGGGCTACGGCGCAGCGACTACGCGCCCCGCATTGGACGCGGTGAGCGTCGAGCAACGCAGCGTTCGGCGCGGCAACGAAATGTGCGCCTGAGCAAGCGACGCACGCCTGAGCCTTAGAAACCGCTCGTTTCTAAGGCAACACCGCATTCACTAGAGGCGCTTTTGTACCGCTTTGAAGCATCGTACTCGTGGCTCAGTGGTAGCGTCTCCGTCTCACACTCCGGAGACCCTGGTTTGATTCCCACCCAGCCCATCTTGCAAGAGTTGAGCCAAAGCCACCTAGAAACAAGCGCAGCTGCTTATATACCGCCGCGACGCCGCGAGCGACGGCGCGAGTTGGAGCCCCGTTTCTCCTCTGTCGTGACGTCACGGTGTCACGTGGTCAGCCTTGAAGGCGACGCCGCGAGTGACGGCGCGAGTTGGAGCCCCGTTTCTCCTCACCCGTGACGTCACGGTGTCACGTGGTATTGAAGGCGACACCGCCGCGCCTGAGGAGCTGGGTTGAGCTCTAGTACAGTGGCTACAAGGGGGAAGTGTGAGCAGCGCGCCGCTCGCCGTATGCGGTCCACTGAGGCCTTTGAGGAGGATCCGACAGGCGGCGCTCGACGACGTTTGCACGTCAGTCGATGGGCAAGGCGCGGTGGCATACGCTGGCGTGAGCTGTGCTGCACGTGTTTCTCTCGGCTTTGCCGGCAGTTGTGTGAGTTATTTCTTGTGCGCTGTATGTGTGGTGATGCCCAGAAAACAGAGCCACTGTTTTGTGCCTGGGTGCACTACTGGCTACAAATCGTGCAAGATGAAACTGTCGCTGTTTGGTGTACCCAAGAATGAACTGGCGTTGGCGCAGTGGCAGCGGGCTATACCGCGTGCTGACAAACAACTCGAGAAGAACTCTGCGGTGTGCGAGCTTCATTTCGACACAAGGTACATTTCAAGGTACTTTGAGCACACAGTGAATGGAGAGCTCGTCCGAATCGAAAGAAGCAGGCCTCTGTTGCTTCCTGGAGCTGTGCCCACGCTTTTCCCAAACCTACCAAAGTATTTATCGAAGCAACTGCCGCCTGACAGGAAGCGGCCCGCAAAGCCTGAACCCACAGCTCCAGCCAAGAAGAAATGTGCAGAAGACAGTGCCGTTTCTGTGAGTGTGGGCTTCGAGGAGGTTCCGTACTGCACAGCTTCGTTTCAGGACCTCACTTTACCGTCGTGTTCGTGGGGCATGCACACGTTGAACCCTTCGCCGTTGACTGTGGCTTACAGTGTGTGCAAACCAGGGAAGGATAAACGGGTCCTATATGCAAGCAAGCTGGTTGTGTTTTCACAAGAAGCGAACTGTGTGAAACAAGATGTTTTTTTAAAGGGAGTGCGCCAGTCGGGGCTGTCATCCACCGATCCTACATCTCTTTTGAAAGAGGTCGACAGCATGGAAGTCTGTGTTGGAGCCGGCACAGTCGATGAATTTCCGTTTGCGTTGGGAAGCAAGAAATTTCACTTTTTTGACGCAATCATTTCAAGCATAAAGTGTCGTGGTGTAGCGCATGACAGTAGGCCATGTGTGATGTGCAAGCATCTAAGAAAAGCTCTTTTGAACCAGCGATCAAAAAAGCGTCGTAGCCAGAATTCAGCTCCCAGACTCTCAAGGAAGAAAAAACTTCAAACGCAAACTGTTCGGCGACTCAAGGCCAAGTTGTCAGTCTACACACAAACCATCAAGGATCTTGAGAGGCAGAGTGTAGAACTGGAAGAGAGCGTCCTGGAAGACAGATTAAAAGCTCTTCCACCTAAGCAAAGGCTCGCGGTACTGCAGTGTTTTCAGGCAGCTCGTCGCAAATCACTGAGAGGGATGAAATACAACCCAGATTGGCTACTCGAGTGCATTATAATGCGCATGAAGAGTCCAAGACTCTACGAGCACGTCAGAAGAGAGGGAATACTAACACTCCCGAACAGAACCTGCTTGAAGACATATATGCGGAAGTATAAGAGCGGGTTTGGCTTCAACTCCCTTGTGCTTGCAGGGATTGGCAAGAAAACGAAGACCATGGATGAATTCAGGTGCCACGGTGGCCTGATAATAGATGAGATGAAACTGTCGGAGTGTTTCAGTGTAGTTGGAGGGGGAAAGATTGAGGGACTTGTGGACTTAGGAAAATTCACCCCCGAAAGTGAGAAACATGTGCCTTGTGATCACGGTCTAGTGGTCATGTTTCAACCTCTAAGCGGTTCTTGGCATCAAATACTTGGTGTTTTTGCCTCAAGGGGCAATGTGAAGGCAGCTCTGTTGTCGAAAATCGTCCTAGAAGCTGTGATTCTTGCCGAAAAAGCTGGCCTGAAGGTTGATTTTGTGACAGCTGATGGCGCTTCATGGAACCGCTCTATGTGGCGCATATTTGGAATATCTGGTTCCTCGAGCTGTGTGAAGTCGTCGGTTGCTCATCCTGTTGATAAAGAAAGACGTCTTTTTTTTATGTCAGATTTTCCCCACTTGATAAAATGCGTAAGGAACGGTTTCCTGAAGTGCTTCTACAAAACTCCGGATGGTGCTGCCTACATTGAGCACATCAGGGTGGCACACGAGGAAGATAAATGTGCAGTCACCCTCAAGGTCATGCCAAAAATTAGTGCATGCCACGTGAAGCCCAATAATTTTGAGAAAATGAGGGTGAACTTAGCATTCCAACTTTTCAGCTCAGAAGTCGTTCGTGGCCTTTTCTTTTACAAGAATGAAATTCAAAGGAATTGGGGTGACCCAGCAGCAACTGAGGCATTTGTCAGCACAATGGCCAAGCTAATAGAGGCGATGACAGCACGTATTCCATCCGAAGCTCTAAGACTTGGGTCCATTCAAGAGAAAAACATCAAAGATTTCATCGAGTACCTTAACAAATGGGAAAGATCCTTGGCACCTTCCAGAGTAGGTTTTTTGTCAGCAAGCACAGCTGAAGGACTGAGGGTTACCCTCCATGCAACATTAGATCTGTTAAAGTATGTCCATGACAAGCTTGGGTACAAGTACTTGCTGACAAGCCGCCTTTGTCAGGATAGCCTGGAAAAACTGTTTGGCGTCATACGTCAGTTTTCCGGCTGTAATGACCACCCCAACGCAACCCAGTTCCTCATCACTGTTAATTGCCTAAGTTTTTATAACTTAGTGAAAGCGCCGAGCAGCGGAAACTGTGAAGGAGGCACCCTGCAGTTTTTGCTGGGTGAGAAGGAAGCAGGCGGTGAAGTGGATGAACTTCTTGACAGAGGACAGATAGAAGATGCTTCACAAAGGCTCCAGAAATCTGAGCTTCTCTCTGACCATGTGTACAATGAAAAAACGAGCGACAGCCGCCTGGTGTTTTACATTGCAGGGTATGTTGCACGAAAGACCATCCTGAAAACTCACTGCAAAGACTGTTTTGATCAGCTTCTCGTGAATCCGGAGAATGCTAACAAAGAACTCTCGACATTTACCAAATTTTGTGACAAAGGTGGTCTGCTCTACCCATCCCACGAACTTTTCTCGTTTGTAGAGGCGTTAGAACTCACCTTTTCTATGTGGTTTAGCAACAACCAACTGCACTATGACAGCCTTGATCAGCTGACATGCTGTCTCAGGAAGAACAATGTCTTGATTGGCTGTGAACTTCATGGGCTGAGTATTACCAACCACATCACCAAGTTTTTCCTGCTAACACGCCTTCATTTCTACATGAAATCCCTTAACAAAGAGAGGGAATCATCGCGGGAAAAAAAGAAGCACTTGAAACTGAGGCGGGTTACCTAAGGACTGTTTGGAAGAGGTTTCACTCCCAAGTACCAGGAAATCATTTTATTTTGCCGCTACCAGAGCAGCTTAGCAAAATAAAGCTTTATTCAGAAATTTTGCGCATTTGAACATGTGGTGCTTTGTCCGAGTACAGCAGAAATCAACCCGTCGCGAAATAATCTACGCTGTTGGGCGATCCAACATGGAAACGGTAAGTCTGCTTTCTCTTGACATTCTGCTCAATTTGGAATTAACTCAGTAATATTTCCGGCTCTCTTGTACAACCAAGTGTCCAGCAGAACCGATTTCTGTAATATAGTGAGAGCCATGGAAACATGACGAAAGAAAAACTGCGTCCGCCGCGTATAAAACACGCGTTTACCAACGCTGCAGCCGAAGAATCTGACGTGTATGCGCGCTGCAGCGCCATCTGCCCCTTTCCTTCCAAAGCGCTTCGCCTGCCCGGGCGCGCTCCTCACACTTCCCCCTTGTAGCCACTGTAGCTCTAGTAATATGCTTCGCATAAAAGTGTCCACCTGCGAAAGTGGGAGACTTGTCGCATGTGATTTTATTTTTGCTGGTCTACTGTGGCGCGCTGTGTGCATCTACGCACCGAACAAAATTCAAGAACGCGAAACTTTTTTTAAGTATGCTGAAGGATTTTTGAAAACAGAACGACATGTTGTGTTTCTTGGGGATTTCAACTGCGCCTGTACAGCTGAAGATAAAACGACGAGCCTCAAAGTACGCGATAGAAGCGCTGAGCTGTTGAACGCGATAGTAATTTAGAGAGAGTTTGAGGACATTGGTTATGCAATGACGCGAGATGGCCAAGCACGGTATACGCACTTTCAAGGTGATTCCCATGCGAGGCTTGATAGAATATACGTACCGGCGAAGTTTGTACCACTGTGTTCCTCTTATGAAACACAATATCTCAGTTTTAGCGATTATAGTTTGGTCTCGATTACGATTGGCGAAAAACGAAAGAGTGTCAAGTTTAATTGGTTCCTGTGGAAGTTCAATGAAAAACTGCTGCAAGATGAATTGTTTGTCACGACAACCAAGGAGTATCTTTCAAACGCCCTGCATACGGAAACCAACTGTTTCATATCAGTGTGGGAGCAGTTTAAATGCGACATTAAAATTGCTGCCATCGATAGAGCATGCGTATTACGTCACAAGGAAAGGCAACTAGAGAAACAGTTACACAGTGAAATGGTGTACATGTTAGGGGTAGAACATGAAGTGCCTGGAGCGTTTAAAAAAGAAATACCAGAGGTGAAAGCGAAACTCGAGTTGATCGACGAAGATAAGTACCGCGGCGCAATGATAAGGGCGCGCTCTGAAAAGTTGTGGCTGCGCGAAACGCCCACTAAGCGTGTGCTAAGTGAAGAAAAGAAGCATGCTGCAAATAAGGAGATAAATGAAATTCGATATTACAACAAAATTACACGAGAAAGCGAAGAGATAAAATGTGCATTTGTTGAATTTTATACCGAACTTCTCGGAGGAAGAATTTATGACCCCGAGTACTTCAAAGCCCACTTTCTAACTCTTATGCTAAGATTAGAGGACACGGTTAGAGAATCACTGGAATCTGAAATTAGCGTGGCCGAAATTGAAGCGGCAATCGATGACTTGGGTAATGGCAAATCACCTGGGCCAGATGGACTGGGTGCAGCCGTATACAAATTTTTTAAGGCAGAAATGGCAGTGGCTTTACACCGAGTGATCGCTGAATGCTATGAAAAAAAGCAAGCGCCTCTCTCGTTCAGGACAGCGCACGTAGTAATGATCCCCAAAACTGACGATCCTGCAAAATTACTTTCAGTTGAGTCCTACCGTCCCATTAGTTTGACCAATACAGATTATAAAATATACATGAAAGTGTTAGCTAGAAGGCTCCAAAACGTTATTAAGTCCCTCGTTGGCCCGCATCAAACCTGTGGCATTAAAGGTAGAACAATTTTTACGAACATACACATAGCAAGAAGTATTCTGGAATGTTGTGACGCAATGCATGACCGCGTAGCTATGATTCAGCTAGATTTACATAAAGCGTTCGACAAAGTTGTACATGAAGTTCTGTTTTTATTGCTGGAGCACGTAAATGTTGCATCTGTAATTACTGAAGGTGTTAAAATGGTGTATCATGATTGCACAGCGAAATTAGTGATCAACAAAGAATTAAGTATGTCAATTCCTGTGCGGTCGAGTGTGAAACAAGGATGTGCGTTGTCCCCTCTACTTTTTGCGATATACTTGGAGCCGTTTTGTTTACGTTTGTTTGCAACACCATGTATTCGAGGCTTCACTTTTTTCAGCAGTGAAGTTAAGGTCATAGCGTACGCGGACGACATAGCCGTGTTTTGCACCGATGCTAGAAGCGTGCAGGAAGTTGTCAGTGTTGCTAAGGCGTTCTGCACAGGAACTGGTAGCGTGATCAGTTGGCCGAAATGCCTTGGATTTTGGCATGGCAACTGGCAGAGCACACCCTAGGTGTACTGTAATATGAATTGGACCGTCTCCCCCGGAAAGTACCTCGGTGTCCCGCTAAATAACTACCTCAATGCTGATGAATATTGATCTGAGGAAAATAAACGCGTCAAAGATGCTACCGATAAATGGGGTGGCCATAACTTTTCAATGTTCGCAAGAGCTTCCGTTTGTAATATGTTTTTAATTGCAAAAGTGTTCTACGTGTTGCAAGTGATGGCCATGGCAAGAACTTCGGTTCAAAAAATCCACCGAGTGTTTGCGACCTTTATTTGGGGATCGCAATGGGAGCGCACAAGCCGGTGCAATTTGTTTCACAAGGTGAAAAATGGTGGGCTAGGGCTCTCACACCTGTTTTTCAAGCAGCTGGTAAGCAGATTCTTCTTTGTGCGGGACCAAACTGATGTGTTTTTGAGAACTGTGATCCAAGCACGATTGCATGATTATCTATCTGACTTTGTCGTGTCAACTGTTTCTTTCGGAGCTGGACCGCTCAGTCCTTATTTGCGTGAAGTGGTTACTTCTGTACGCCTGCTCAAGGCAAGGTTCTCATATGAATACTTGTGTGATGTCACGAAAAAGCCTTTGTATTCTGATATTCTCGATGTATTTTTACCATTACCGGTTTACCGAGCTGCCTACAGGCTAGGTCATGAGCGCGATGTGCTATAGCGCGTTAAAAAAATGCCAGTGAGACCCTCTGCTAAAACGTTCTTTTTTCAATTACATACCGACACTCTCCCTGTAAAGCCATGGTTACAAAGCAAAGGTCTTTTTGTACCTTGGTCGGTAAACTGCTTAATCTGTAATAAGCCAGAATCAATTGAGCATATCTTTATTTACTGCCATGACGCCCTATTTCTGTGGGACGTCCTACAAAAGCTGTTTCGGCTGTTAACCGAAAGGTTGGCGGTTCAAGCCCTCCCGGGGGCGGTGGTCTCTTTTTTTTTTTATATGCGTTGCGTGAAAGTCACGAGCACATGAGGTAAACTGCAGCACATGGCTAGCCTTCGTGGCGCAATCGGCTAGCACGTTCGGCTGTTAACCGAAAGGTTGGAGGTTCAAGCCCTCCCGGGGGCGGTGGTCTCTTGTTTTTTTTTTCAGATGCGTTGCTTGAAAGCCACGAGCACATGAGGTAAACTGCAGTACATGGCTAGCCTCCGTTGCGCAATCGGCTAGCGCGTTCGGCTGTTAACCGAACGTTTGGAGGTTCAAGCCCTCCCGGGGGCGGTGGTCTCGTTTTTTTTTTTCATATGCGTTGCGTGAAAGTCACGAGCACATGAGGTAAACTGCAGCACATGGCTAGCCTCCGTGGAGCAATCGGCTAGCATTCCGCTTCCGGCCGCCGAGCTGATCGGATCGTTGAATCATGGGCTCAAGCGGGGCGGCGGCAGCGGTCACTTTGGGCCGCGGAAACAGGTTCAGCAACGACGACGAAAGGGACTACCAGTTTATTTTGCCCCAACTGCCAAAAGGACGAATTGTTCTCAACACCGTCTTTTTACACGGTGATGTAAGAGCGAGGCCGTACAAGGTCGAGGATTTTCGGGATGCGCTTACGCCCACAAGCCTGCTGCCGGAAGTTGTGTGCCTCGGGGCCTACCAGGTCAATTACGTCTGGGCCGTGACCCTCAGTGACGCAGCTGCAACAAAACGCCTGCTGGCCCTGTAAGAGCTTCAGGTGAAAGGGCGTCGATGTGTCATCGTCGACCCGCAGGACCAGCAAGTGAAACTCCGGCTGCACTGGCTGCTGTACGGCGTTTCCGACGAGGACGTCCGGGCGGCATTCACAACCTTCGGCAAGGTAGAAGAGGTGAGCAGGGAGCGTTGGCGCGTCCAAGGCATGGGAGACAAGACCTCGACCACGCGGACCGTGCTACTGAAGCTGAGAAGCGGCATTAAGGTGGAAGATCTGCCTCACCAGGTCCGCGTCGGCGGAGAGCTGGCATTGGTGGTCGTACCTGGGCGGCCCATGCAGTGCCTGCGCTGCCAAGGGACAGGACACGTACGCCGTGATTGCAATGTCCCCCGCTGTTCGAGATGCAGACGGTTCGGCCACGTCGACGCTGACTGCGTTAAATCTTACGCGGTCGTGACAGGACCAGCAGCGAGTGATGTTGCTGCGGAGCACGTCATGGATGCAGTCGAGACAGAAGAAGCTGCTAAGGGAGCCGGTGTGCAAGTGCCTTCATTGACGACAAATGCCACGACGGTACCGGAGGTCGCTCAAGCCAAGGTATTCGAGGGTGCTGAGCAGGTGACTGGGCCTGCACGTGTCGAGAGGGACGAAGACCCTGTGAAGGCAGGTGCTAATGAAGGCGAACGCGAGGAGACTGAGTCAGCGATGCAACAGGGCGAGGATGCAAACGACGGGGACCGGGCGGCTAGTCTCGGTGCCACCTGCAAGCGCCCCCGTGACGAGGGCGGAGACAAGGACAGCGCGGCATCCAGCACAAGTGACGGGCCACCAGCGAAGACGCCTCTTGGGAGGCGGTCTGTCTTCAAGCCGAAGCCAAATGTGCCGCCCGAGAGAAAGCCTGGTGACAAAGCACAGCAAAAGAATAACGCAGGGAAGACGGGTGGTCCCGGAGGCGGCTAGCCGAGGGCTGGTCTTGAAAGGTAAGCACCATGCTCCGGGTCTATCTCTTACTTTAGTTCATAATGGCTCCTAATCCGTCGCTCACTATTGCCACACTAAACGTGAGAGGGTTGGCGGCCAAGCGTAGGCAAAGCCAAGTCCAACGGTTGGCCGCTGACCAAGACCTAGACGTTCTAGCTGTCCAGGAGACAAAGGTTGATGGAGAGAAGACCGGGAGCATGGTGCGGCGTTTCATGACTAGATATTATGCGGTCGTGAGCCATGCGGTAGGGACGTCCGCCGGTTGTGTCCTGTTTGTTAAGAAGTTGCCTGGCCTTGTTGTTAAAAATGTATTTTCATGTCAAACCGGAAGGATCGTTTTTTTGTGATTTTGTTTTTCGTGAATTGGATTCAGAGTCATGTGCATATATGCACCGAATGCTGTGGAAGAACGCGCTTCATTTTTTGCGAACCTTTTTCAGTATATTAGCACTGATAAGTGCATGGTTTTGTTGGGGGATTTCAATTGTGTTTTGAGGGCTCGGGATAGAGTCAATAATGCTGGTATTCGCGATAAAAGCAGTAGTGTGTTGACTAAGCTAATTAGTGATAATGAACTGGACGATGTCTGTGAGTGCCTGGAGGGGGAGCGGGAAGTCATGTACACACGATTCCAAGGTAATAGTCATGCGCGGTTAGACCGCATATACGTATCGCAAGACATAATTCCAAAGTGCCATAGTTATTCGGTGGCACCAGTATCGTTTTCAGATCACTGCATTGTGAAATGTCATATAGGCACGGAGAGGAAGAAACAAGATTTTAATTGGGAACTATGGAAAATGAATGCCTTACTACTAAAAGACGAGCCATTTGTAGAGGCAGTACGTGAGGCCGTCAGGAAAGTAAGTGAAGAAAACAGTGAAACAATAGCAGAGAAATGGGAATACTTCAAACAAAACGTAAAAATGAAAGCTTTAGAAAGATCGAGCTGCTTACGATTTGAGAAGGAAATGAAAGAAAGGGGCTTACGAAAGACACTTAAGCAGCTGATAGCGCTGGAGTGCGAAGAGCCTGGGACGTATAAGCAAGATGTAGGAGCCATTAAAGAAAAAATCGAGCAGCTTGACAAGGAACGGTATCAAGGTGCGATTGTGCGAGCAAGAGCAAATGCATTAGTAGCTGGAGAGAAGCCCACTAAACGGGCGCTGGGACTCGAAAAAGCGCAAGCTCGACGGAATCATGTCGACAGAATTTTGTGGAACGGCACAGTTGCCGACGATAGTAAGAGCATAGGCCGAGCGTTTCTAGAGTATTATCAGTCACTCTTTGCGTTTCAAGAAGTGAATATAGACGAGTTCAGAAGGGCCTTTCTATCTCGGATGCCGCGAGTGAGTGACGATACAAAACAACGATTGGAATGGAAAATAACAGAACGTGAAGTTGAAGAAGCGATTGATGATTTGAACCAAGGCAAATCACCTGGACCGGATGGTCTGGGCGCGTGTTTATATAAAGCTTTTAAGAAAGAACTGTCGCCGTTACTAACAGAGCTCTTTAATGATGCGTATGATAACAAAACTTTGCCGCCTTCTTTTGGAAAAGCTCATACCATACTTATCCCTAAGAGTGACCAAGTGGAGAAACTTAGGCTAGTAACATCTTACAGGCCAATGTCTTTAACCAATGTTGATTATAAGGTTTTTATGAAAGTTTTGGCTGCCAGACTTCAAAGCGTCATGAATGACATAGTGGCAGATCACCAAACGTGTGGTATCAAAGGAAGGTCCATTTTTTCGAATATTCACACGATGCGGTGCGTGCTGGAGTGCTGTGACGCCACCTCGGGTGGAGTCGCGGTGCTCCAACTGGACCTCGAGAAAGCGTTTGATTGTGTCTCTCATGATATTTTGTTTGCCATTTTGGATTACGTTAATGTTGGTTCCATCATCACGGAGGGAGTGGCGTTGGCGTACCAGAACTGCACAACACGCTTAATTGTTAATAAATCATTGGGGGCCCCCATTAACGTCATGCGTTCTGTGCGTCAGGGCTGCCCTCTCAGTCCTCTTTTGTTTGACATTTACATAGAAACTATGTGTTTGGCAATAACTGAGAATGAGCAAATACGCGGGTATAGCTTGGCAGCCACACAAATCAAGCTCTTGGCATATGCAGATGACATCGCGGTGTGTTGTACAAGCAAAGAAAGTGTGACGGAAACAATAAAGGTAGTGAAAAATTTTTGTGATGTGACGGGCAGTAGAGTGAACTGGGGAAAGTCCCTCGGTTTGTGGCACGGAGAGTGGTCTTCGGCCCCGGACCATTTTGCAAATGTGAGCTGGATAAAAACCCCGACCAAGTACTTAGGTGTCCCCATGGGCAGTTACAAAAATAGCGACGAATACTGGACGGACCAAGCAAAAGAAACCAGAGAAAAAGCAGACAGGTGGAAAGGCATCAACCTGTCGATTTTCGCAAAAGCAACTGTGTGTAACATGTTTTTTATTACGAAGTTGTGGTACGTCATGCAAACGTTGTACTGTTCAAGAGTAAACGTGCAAAGGTTGCACAGAGTGTTCGCGGTTTTTATCTGGGGCTCTACCTGGGAAAGGAGTAGCCGAACCAATCTGTTCCGGCACGTGAAGAAAGGGGGGCTGGGCTTGGCGCATCTTTTTGTACGCCAGCTTGTGAATAGGTTTTTGTTTTTTCGGGATGTGCGTGATCCGTTTCTGCGCACTGTATGCCAACTCAGGTTGAGAGGTGCTCTGCCGGCACTTATTGTTAGTACAGATAGTATGCCCGGAACGCTTCGTGGCTATCTTAAAGAAGTTGCAGATAGTGTGCGCTTTCTTTCTGTGCGTTTTTCTTTTGAGTATTTATCTAACGTTAAAAGGAAAACATTGTATAAAGATATTTGCGATATTGTATTTCCAGTGCCATTGTACAGAGCGCTATACAGTGGAAGATCAGGACTGGATGTCCTTAAGCGAGTGAAAAATATGGAGGGGCCTACTGGGGTAAAGACATCCTTTTTTAGATTACACACAGGAACACTCTCAGTGAAGACATTCATGGAAGAACGTGGCTTTCTTGTACCCTGGGGCTCGCACTGCTTGATTTGCAAGCAACCAGAAACAATAGACCATGTCTTTTTGCATTGCTGGGCCGGAGTGTTCTTCTGGGATGTCCCACAAAGAACAATGAAGGAGTTACCGTTAAATTCGCATGGCATCAGGTACTTAGCGGTAACGAATGACGACGGGGTTCCCTTCGACCTAATAATGCTCAAGGGCCTTCATAGTTTATGGCGTGCAAGGATGTCTGGGTACTACTGCGACCCGGACGCTAGGCCTGCGCGTACGTATTTCCGCGAAAGCATGTCTCGTTTCATTTAAATAAAGAAAATACAAGAATGTCTACCCGAATGGCTGTCGATGATAGAACCTCTGACAGCACTGAAAGAATTTTAATTAGACAACGCCAGTCCTTATAGGACTGATGGCATGTATGTTCTTTCAAAATGTTTTGTATTTGCTAATTGTGCATTGTAATTTTGTTCTGTATTATGTGCTCTGTACAATGTCGAAGACCGGCAATAAAAAAAAAAGCCTCCGTGGCGCAATCGGCTAGCACGTTCGGCTGTTAACCGAAAGGTTAGAGGTTCAAGCCCTCCCGGGGGCGGTGGTCTCTAGTTTTTTTTTCAGATGCGTTGCGTGAAAGTCACGAGCACATGAGGTAAACTGCAGCACATGGCTAGCCTCCGTGGCGCATTCTGCTTCCGGCAGCCGAGCTGAGCGGTCAGCAGAATCATGGGCTCCAGTGGAGCAGCGACAGCGGCCACTTTTGGCCGCGGAAACAGGCTGAGTGACGATAGGGAATATGCATTTATCTTGCCCCAACTAACTAAAGGACAAGTGGTGATTAACACCGTATTTTTGCACGGTGATGTTCGCGCCAGACCTTACAAGGTCGAGGATTTTAGAGACGCCCTACTGCCGACGGGACTGTTGCCTGACGTGGTATGCATAGGGGCGTACCAGATCAACCACGTCTGGGCAGTGACCCTCAACGACGCGACTGCCACAAGAAGGATGCTGGACCTTAAGGAACTAAAAGTTAAGGGACGACGGTGCGTCATCGTTGACCCGCAGGACCAGCAAGTGAAGATTAGGCTTCACTGGTTGCTGTACGGCGTTGCCGACGAGGACGTCCGGACGGCGTTCGCGGCTTTCGGCAAGGTGGAGGAGGTGAGCGGTGGCGCGTGGAAGGCATGGGGACCAAGACCTCAACGACCAGGACCGTCCTCCTCAAACTGAAGGGCAGCGTGAAGGTTGAGGACCTTCCTCATCAGATCCGCGTCGGCGGTGAGTTGGCCTTGGTCGTCGTTGCCGGTCGACAGATGCAGTGCCTGCGCTGTCACGGCACGGGACACGTCCGCAGAGAGTGCAGAGTCCCCCGCTGTTCCCGGTGCAGACGTTTCGGCCACGTCGAAGCTGACTGCGTCAAGTCCTATGCCGCTGTGACAGGCCCACCAGCTATTGACGTGGCGGCAGAGCACGTGATGGACGTGGCCGAGGCGGAGGATGCGGCTAAAGGAACCGGTGACACGGTCTCGACGGCTACAACAAGTGGGTCGACGACTCTGGAGGTTTACGGAAAGGCGGCTGAGGCTACCCAGAAACAGAGTAGGGCGGAACAGGTCGCTACGACTGAGGCGCAGGCGACGGGAAGCGTCAGTGAAGACGCACCTGACGACGCGACCGCAATACAGCAGGACGAGGGCGTCACCGACGACGACCGTACTGGGGCTCTTGCTGCCTCCGTCAAGCGCACCCACGACCAGACAAAGGACCGCGAGGATCGGGCACCCAGCACCAGTGAAGGACCGCCGACGAAGACACCTCATGGGAGGCGGATGGGCTACAAGCCAAAGCCCAATGTACCGCCTGAAAGGAAGCCTGCCGACAAAGCGGCCACGTCTAAGGACACCAACAAACCGTGAGGTCCCGGAGGCGGCTAGCCGATGGCTAGTCGTGAGCGGTAAGCACCATGCTCCGGGCCTACTTTACTTTTCTTTTAGGTGAAGATGGCTCAAATACTGTCCCTTAGGATTGCCACATTAAACGTGAGAGGGCTGGCGGCTAGTCGTAGGCAAAGTCAGGTCCTACGGTTGGTCACTGACCACGACATAGACGTACTAGCCGTCCAGGAAACTAAGGTTGAAGGAGAGGAGGAGACCGGGAGCATGGTGCGACGTTTCACGACTAGGTATTTTGTGGTGGTTAGCCATGCGGTAGGCACGGCTGGAGGGTGCGTTCTTCTTGTGAAAAAGCTGCCTGGACTGCAGATTCAAAGTACTTTTTCGTGTCAGTCAGGAAGGATTGTTCTCTGTGATATTGTTATGTGTGATGCTGAATTCCGCGTCATATGCGTATATGCCCCGAATTCAGTAGATGAGCGCGTCCGTTTTTTTCGAACCTTACACAATATGTATGTTGTAATATGCGCGTGATGCTGTTAGGCGACTTTAATTGTGTGTTGTGGGCTGGAGACAGAGTCAATAATGCAGGTGTGCGTGACCGAAGCAGTGAAGTGTTATCAAATTTAATTAATGAAAATGAACTCGATGATGTTTATGAATGTCTGGAAGGGGGGCGTCAAGTGACTTTTACACGTTTTCAGGGCAGCAGCCATGCGCGTTTGGACCGAATGTACATTTCATTGGATACAATTCCAAGATGCCACGGTTACTGTGCAGTACCAGTGTCGTTTTCAGATCACTGCCTAGTGAAATGTAACGAAGGTATAATGAAAAGGAGAGATGTATTTAAATGGGACATGTGGAAAATGAATGCCTTGTTACTAAATGACCAGCCCTTTTTACAGGTGGTACGGGATGCGGTTAATGAAGTTCAATGTGATGCTGCGGGAACAATCGTCGAGAAGTGGGAATGTTTTAAACAAAAGGTTAAAATGAAAGCGATAGAAAGATCCAGTTGTACAAAATTCGAGAAGGAAATGAAAGAAAAGGGTTTAAGAACACTGCTTCGGCAGCTGCTAACGCTTCAGTGCAGAGCGCCTGGTGCGTACAAAGACGATGTGCGAAACGTCAAAGAAAAACTTGAACTTTTTGACAAGGAACGATATCAAGGTGCAATAGTGCGCGCACGAGCAGACGCACTAGCGGCAGGGGAGACGCCCACAAGGGCGCTCGGCTTGGAGAAGGCGTATGGACGAAGAAACCATGTCGACCAGATTTTAGTGAATGGGGATGTCGTTGAAGACAGTGACAGCATTCGGCGCGCCTTCTTTGAGTACTATCAGTCGCTTTTTGCATTTCAGGAAGCGAATGTTGAGGGTTTTAAAGCAGGTTTTCTGCATCGCATGCCACGTTTGAGCGATGACGTAAAAAAGCTATTGGAGGGAAAAATAATGGCGAGCGAAGTCGAAAAGGCAATCGACGATTTGAACATGGGTAAATCGCCGGGACCTGATGGAATCAGCGCGGGTCTATATAAAGCTTTTAAAAAAGAGCTGGCGCCTTTGCTTGCACATGTATTTAATGACGCATACGAAAAGAAATCATTACCACCTTCCTTTGGAAAAACACACACCATTCTAATACCGAAGAGCGATCAAATAGACAAACTCAGATTCGTGTCATCCTACAGACCGATTTCACTAACAAACGTCGATTATAAATTATTTATGAAGGTTTTAGCTAGCAGGCTTCAAGGCGTCATCAAGGAAATAGTCGCAGACCATCAGACTTGTGGCATCAAAGGGCGATCTATTTTTTCAAACATCCATAAGATGCGATGTGTGCTCGAGTGCTGTGACGTCACTGGTGGCGGTGTTGCGGTTCTTCAGCTCGACCTAGAGAAAGCGTTCGATTGTGTCGCTAACGTTATTTTGTTTGCCATCTTAGATCATGTTAATGTCGGTTCCATCATCACTGAGGGCGTGGCCTTGGCATACCAGAATTGCACAACAAGATTAATTGTTAATAAGTCTCTGGGGGCCCCCATTAACATCATGCGTTCAGTGCGCCAAGGCTGCCCCCTCAGCCCGCTGTTATTTGCTATCTACGTAGAAGCAATGTGTGTAGCAATTAATGAAAATGATGGAATACGGGGTTTCAGATTGGCAGCGACAGAAGTGAAGTTGCTTGCATATGCAGATGACATTGCAGTGTGTTGCACTGACAAACCGAGTGTAATGGAAACAATATCTGTAGTAAAGCATTTCTGTGCCCTAACGGGTAGTAGAGTAAACTGGGGCAAATCGCTAGGGCTGTGGCACGGGGACTGGTTTTCTGCACCCGACTATTTTGCGAACGTGAACTGGGTGAAAACTCCGACAAGGTATCTGGGTGTTCCCCTAGACAGGCACAATAGCAGCGACGAATACTGGAGGAACCAAACCAAAGAACTGAAAGAAAAAGTAGATAAATGGAAAGGTAATCACCTGTCCATGTTTGCAAGAGCGACAGTTTGTAACATGTTTTTTATTACTAAGTTATATTACGTCTTGCAAACACTGTATTGTTCTAGAGTAAATGTGCAAAGGCTGCACAGAGTGTTTGCGGTTTTCATCTGGGGATCAACATGGGAACCGTGCAGCCCAACAAATTTGTTCAAAAGAGTTAAGGATGGGGGTGTGGGCCTGGCGCATCTTTTTGTTCGTCAAGTTGTAAACCGATTTTTGATTTTTCGCGATGTGCGCGATCCTTTTCTGCGCACCGTATGCCAGCTAAGGTTGAGTAACGCTTTGCCGGCACATGTTGTTAGCACGGCAAGCATGACGGGAACGCTGCGTGGATATTTCAAGGAAGTGGTCGACAGTGTACACTTCCTTTCTGTTCGTTTTACAAATGATTACCTTTGTGAAGTGAAAAGGAAAACATTGTATAGAGATGTATGCGACATTGTTTTCCCAGTGCCCTTATACAGAGCCATATACAGTGGAGGGCCAGGAGAGGATGTACTTAAAAGAGTAAAACAAATGCAGGTGCCACCAGGGGTAAAGGCCTTCTTCTTTAAGCTACACACCGGAACGCTCTCCGTGAAGACGTTTCTGGAGGAAAGGGGTTGTCTCGTACCTTGGGGGTCCCACTACTTGATATGCAAGAAGCCCGAAAATATAGATCACGTTTTCCTACATTGCTGGGCGGCAGTTTTCTTCTGGGACGTCTTAAAGTGAACCCTGAAGAAAGAGCTACCGGTGGACCCCCAAGGTATCAGGTATCTGGCCATTAAAGATGACGACGGGGTTCCCTATGACTTTGTTATGTTGAATGCTCTACACTGTATATGGCGGGCTCGCATGGCAGGGTACCACTGCGATCCTGACGCTAGGCCAGCTCGCGTTATCTTCAAAGAATGTATGTCGCGATTTATTGAAATGCAGAAAATAGAAGAATGTGTACCGGATCGGCTGTCGAGGCTAGAACCCCTGACAGCCATGAAGGAATTTTAGTTAGACAACGCCGGTCCAATATGGACAGACGGCTCTATTGTACGGTTTCTTTCTTTACGTACCTTCCATTGTTTTCTTTTTCTTTCTCCTCCAGTGGTTGGAATTTTCGATACATAAGTGTGTGCTAACTGTATGGTCTTAGTAACGTCGAAGACCGGCAATAAATAAAACAAAAAAAAAGCCTCCGTGGCGCAATCGGCCAGCGCGTTCGGCTGTTAACCGAAAGGTTGGAGGTTCAAGCCCTCCCGGGGGCGGTGGTCTCTTCTATTTTTCAGATGCGTTGCGTGAAAGTCACGAGCACACGAGGTAAACTTCAGCAGATGGCTAGCCTCCATGGCGCAATCGGCTAGCGCGTTAGGCTGTTAACCGATAGGTTGGAGGTTCAAGCCCTCCCGGGGGCGGTGGTCTCTTCTTTTTTTCAGATGCGTTGCGTGCAAGTCACGAGCACATGAGGTAAACTGCAGCACATGGCTAGCCTCCGTGGCGCAATCGAGACGCGTCTTGGCTACCGAAGTGGAAGGACGTGCTATCATGTGCTCCCTTGTAGGGGCGGTTTCAGCTGCCCGTGTGGGCCGTGGTATCAGGTGTACTGAAAAGCCGGCTGAAGACTACCAGGTTGTTCTGCCTCATCTGCCCACAGGTGCTTCTGTTTTAAACACCGTTTTTTTGCATGCCGATGTGAAAGCCAGGCCATATCGAGTGGAGCATGTCCGAGATAGCCTTGCACGTCTTTCGTTGCTGCCGGAAGTGGTTGCCCTCGGGGCATACCAAATGAATCACCTATGGGCAGTGACGTTTAAGGACGAGGAAGGCAAGAGGAAGATATTAGAAGCTGAAGCGTTCAACGTTAAAGACCACCGCTGCATGGTCATCGACCCGCGCGATCGAGGTGTCCGACTGAAGCTATACTGGTTGCTTCATGGCGTACCGGACGAAGACGTGCGAGTGGCTTTGGCGCCGTTTGGAAAAGTGACGGAAATTAGCAGAGACAAGTGGAAGGTCAAGGGCTGCATTGACAAAGGATCAACCACCCGCTCGGTGACGCTGAAATTAAATGTGGGCCTCGCTGTGGACGACCTACCACACCAAGTGCGTGTTGCTGAGGATATGGCGCTCGTCTTCGTTCCTGGCAGAGCGCCGCTCTGCCTCCGATGCCGTGGCATCGGACACATCCGGCGAGAGTGCCGCGTTCCACGATGTGGGGTCTGTCGTCGCTTCGGCCACGATGATTCCCAGTGTGTGCGCTCTTATGCCAGCGTTACAGGCCCACTCCAAAGGGACGTAGTATCCGAACACATGATGGACGCCGCAGATGCCGAAGAAGCTAGCAGGGAGGACAACGACGTGGCAAAGACTCCTGCAAAGCCCCTTGAACCCTCCCCAGGAGCTGTCCAGGAAGCGAACCTGGGGGGTGAGCCCTTGGCTGCAGCCCCGGAAACGAAGCCAGAGACTGCAACATGCGACGCAGGCGTGAAGGCAGCAAGCGCGTCATCGTCACTGCCGCAAGAAGTCGGCCAGGAAGCAACGGACGTCGAGATGCTTATGACCGGAAGCATCGCTGCAAAGCGTGCTCACGAAGACACTGGCAATACAGGAATAACTACTGCGTCAGGCACCGGCGAACCTCCAACGAAGGCATCGACTACGCGGAGGTCTATGCTTAAACCGAAGCCGAACGTGCCGCCTGGCAGTAGGGTGGCCCCTAAAACGCCTCCGCCCTAGCGGAGGACCCGTTCCAGTATCCTTCAACGATGACCACAAGAACCCCACAGCATCGATGTGAGTAGGACGCTTGGCCAAGCAACCCCATGAGATGGCGTCTAACTTTAAATCTAGCCTACGCGTTGCGACATTGAATGTGCGAGGAATGTGTTCGCGCAGGCAGCAGTGTCAGATTAGTCGCATGCTTTTAGAGAATGACGTTGACCTTCTGGCTGTGCAAGAAACAAAAATTGAGAGTGAGGAGCAAACAGAACAGATGGTTCAAATTTTTCGATCTAGATACAGTGTATGTGTGT
Organism: Dermacentor variabilis; assembly: GCF_050947875.1. Classification (NCBI taxonomy): domain Eukaryota; kingdom Metazoa; phylum Arthropoda; class Arachnida; order Ixodida; family Ixodidae; genus Dermacentor; species Dermacentor variabilis. The sequence continues at coordinate 4,538,242 of NC_134568.1, forward strand.
GCCATGCTGTTGGACGGTCAGGAGGCTGCGTCATTTTTATTCGCAATAGCATATCGGTTGTAGAAAAAGTGTCCACCTGCGATAGTGGGAGACTTGTCGCACGTTATTTTATTTTTGCTGGTCTACTATGGCGCGCTGTGTGCATCTACGCACCGAACAAAATTCATGAACGCGAAATTTTTTTTAAGTATGCTGAAGGATTTTTGAAAACAGAACGACATGTTGTGTTTCTTGGGGATTTCAACTGCGTCTGGACAGCTGAAGATAAAACGACGAGCCTCAAAGTACGCGATAGAAGCGCTGAGCTGTTGAACGCGATAGTAATTGAGAGAGAGCTTGAGGACATTGGTAATGCAATGACGCGAGATGGCCAAGCACGGTATACGCACTTTCAAGGTGATTCCCATGCGAGGCTTGATAGAATATACGTACCGGCGAAGTTTATACCACTGTGTTCCTCTTATGAAACACAATATCTCAGTTTTAGCGATCATAGTTTGGTCTCGAGTACGATTGGCGAAAAACGAAAGAGTGTCAAGTTTAATTGGTTCCTGTGGAAGTTCAATGAAAAACTGCTGCAAGATGAATTGTTTGTCACGAGAGCCAAGGAGTATCTTTCAAATGCCCTGCATACGGAAACCAACTGTTTCATATCAGTGTGGGAGCAGTTTAAATGCGACATTAAAATTGCTGCCATCGATAGAGCATGCGTATTGCGTCACAAGGAAAGGCAACTAGAGAAACAGTTACACAGTGAACTTTTGTACATGTTAGGGGTAGAACATGAAGTTCCTGGAGCGTTTAAAAAAGAAATACCAGAGGTGAAAGCGAAACTCGAGTTCATCGACGAAGATATATACCGCGGCGCAATGATAAGGGCGCGCACTGAAAAGTTGTGGCTGGGCGAAACGCCCACTAAGCGTGTGCTAAGTGAAGAAAAGAAGCATGCTGCAAATAAGGAGATAAATGAAATTCGATATTACAACAAAATTACACGAGAAAGCGAAGAGATAAAATGTGCATTTGTTGAATTTTATACCGAACTTCTCGGAGGAAGAATTTATGACCCCGAGTACTTCAAAGCCCACTTTCTAACTCTTATGCCAAGATTAAAGGACATGGTTAGAGAATCACTGGAATCTGAAATTAGCGTGGCCGAAATTGAAGCGGCAATCGATGACTTGGGTAATGGCAAATCACCTGGGCCAGATGGACTGGGTGCAGCCGTATACAAATTTTTTAAGGCAGAAATGGCAGTGGCTTTACACCGAGTGATCGCTGAATGCTATGAAAAAAAGCAAGCGCCTCTCTCGTTCAGGACAGCGCACGTAGTAATGATCCCCAAAACTGACGATCCTGCAAAATTACTTTCAGTTGAGTCCTACCGTCCCATTAGTTTGACCAATACAGATTATAAAATATACATGAAAGTGTTAGCTAGAAGGCTCCAAAACGTTATTAAGTCCCTCGTTGGCCCGCATCAAACCTGTGGCATTAAAGGTAGAACAATTTTTACGAACATACACATAGCAAGAAGTATTCTGGAATGTTGTGACGCAATGCATGACCGCGTAGCTATGATTCAGCTAGATTTACATAAAGCGTTCGACAAAGTTGTACATGAAGTTCTGTTTTTATTGCTGGAGCACGTAAATGTTGCATCTGTAATTACTGAAGGTGTTAAACTGGTGTATCATGATTGCACAGCCAAATTAGTGATCAACAAAGAATTAAGTATGTCAATTCCTGTGCGGTCGAGTGTGAAACAAGGATGTGCGTTGTCCCCTCTACTTTTTGCGATATACATGGAGCCGTTTTGTTTACGTTTGTTTGCAACACCATGTATTCGAGGCTTCACTTTTTTCAGCAGTGAAGTTAAGGTCTTAGCGTACGCGGACGACATAGCCGTGTTTTGCACTGATGCTAGAAGCGTGCAGGAAGTTGTCAGTGTTGCTAAGGCGTTCTGCACAGCAACTGGTAGCGTGATCAGTTGGCCGAAATGCCTTGGATTTTGGCATGGCAACTGGCAGAGCACACCCTAGGTGTACTGTAATATGAATTGGACCGTCTCCCCCGGAAAGTACCTCGGTGTCCCGCTAAATAACTACCTCAATGCTGATGAATATTGGTCTGAGGAAAATAAACGCGTCAAAAATGCTACCGATAAATGGGGTGGCCATAACTTTTCAATGTTCGCAAGAGCTTCCGTTTGTAATATGTTTTTAATTGCAAAAGTGTTCTACGTGTTGCAAGTGATGGCCATGGCAAGAACTTCGGTTCAAAAAATCCACCGAGTGTTTGCGACCTTTATTTGGGGATCGCAATGGGAGCGCACAAGCCGGTGCAATTTGTTTCACAAGGTGAAAAATGGTGGGCTAGGGCTCTCACACCTGATTTTCAAGCAGCTGGTAAGCAGATTCTTCTTTGTGCGGGACCAAACTGATGTGTTTTTGAGAACTGTGATCCAAGCATGATTGCATGATTATCTATCTGACTTTGTCGTGTCAACTGTTTCTTTCGGAGCTGGACCGCTCAGTCCTTATTTGCGTGAAGTGGTTGCTTCTGTACGCCTGCTCAAGGCAAGGTTCTCATATGAATACTTGTGTGATGTCACGAAAAAGCCTTTGTATTCTGATATTCTCGATGTATTTTTACCATTACCGGTTTACCGAGCTGCCTACAGGCTAGGTCATGAGCGCGATGTGCTAAAGCGCGTTAAAAAAATGCCAGTGAGACCCTCTGCTAAAACGTTCTTTTTTCAATTACATACCGACACTCTCCCTGTAAAGCCATGGTTACAAAGCAAAGGTCTTTTTGTACCTTGGTTGGTAAACTGCTTAATCTGTAATAAGCCAGAATCAATTGAGCATATTTTAATCGACTGCCATGACGCCCTATTTCTGTGGGACGTCCTACAAAGAACACTTAAAAAAGAATTGCCGATAAGCCCTTTTGGAATCCGGTTTCTTCCACGCGCAGAAACAGGGGAAGCGCCGAGTGTTATGCTAATGCTGCTTTGCATGCACAGCGTATGGAAGACGAGAATGGACATCAGGCATTGTCATATACAGGCTCACTCAGCAAGACACTATTTTGTTGAGAGCATTATATACACACGCGACTTGTTCAGAGCACTATGTGAACCCCCGGAATGGCTTCCTGTACTAGACCAATTGGCTTCTGTGAAGCCCTTTTAAACACCTTACACTGGCCGAGCTGTGGCCGGTATTTTTAGAATATGTACATGTCGTGTATTTGATCTTTTTGTTAGCGTTTGTGAAAAGGCAATAAAAAAAAAAAAGCCTCCGTGGCGCAATCGGCTAGCGCGTTCGGCTGTTCACCGAAAGGTTGGAGGTTCAAGCCCTCCCGGGGGCGGTGGCGTCTTCTTTTTTTTTTTCCAGATGCGTTGCGTGAAAGTCACGAGCACATGAGGTAAACTGCAGCACATGGCTAGCCTCCGTGGCGCAATCGGCTAGCGCGTTCGGCTGTTAACCGAAAGGTTGGAGGTTCAAGCCCTCCCGGGGGCGGTGGCGTCTTCTTTTTTTTTTCCAGATGCGTTGCGTGAAAGTCACGAGCACATGAGGTAAACTGCAGCACATGGCTAGCCTCCGTGGCGCAATCGGCTAGCGTGTTCGGCTGTTAACCGAAAGGTTGGAGGTTCAAGCCCTCCCGGGGGCGGTGGTCTCTTCTTTTTTTTTTTTCAGATGCGTTGCGTGAAAGTCACGAGCACATGAGGTAAACTGCTGCACATGGCTAGCCTCCGTGGCGCAATCGAAAGGTTGGAGGTTCAAGCCCTCCCGGGGGCGGTGGCGTCTTCTTTTTTTTTTTTTTCCAGATGCGTTGCGTGAAAGTCACGAGCACATGAGGTAAATTGCAGCACATGGCTAGCCTCCGTGGCGCATGTAAAAAAACAGTATTAAGGACGATTCGACCGGTAGGCAAGTGCGGCAAGATCACCTGATAATCCTCGTCTTCAAAAACAGCATTCCTGTTACCGCCCATTCTGTGCGAGAAAACTTTATTGAAAGTGTCGTCTACATGCGTGAAGTGTACAAAGCCCAGAAAGAACCGTCCGATTGGTTGCCGCTGTTCGATGAGTTGGCTAAATTCAAGCGATTTTAATTTTAGAGAGTCAGCATAAGCTAAGCTGATTCTCTTTTCACAATGTATTCGCATGGCATTTCTGTAACGAGGAAATAAAGAAAAAAAAAAGCCTCCGTGGCGCAATCGGCTAGCGCGTTCGGCTGTTAACCGAAAGGTTGGAGGTTCAAGCCCTCCCGCGGGCGGTGGTCTCTTTTTTTTTTTTTCAGATGCGTTGCGTGAAAGTCACGAGCACATGAGGTAAACTGCAGCATATGGCTAGCCTCCGTGGCGCAATCTCTTTCTTTTGACGGAACTTAAATATTCTAGCGAGAATCGAACACTAAGCGTACGGAAAGATGACACTACTTCCTGAAGGAAACCTTTCACTGGAGGGGATTCAACATTGGAACACGAAACAATGAAGTCAGGTAACAGATTACCTAATCGCACTTGTGTCATGGTGCGCAAAAATGGATCACTGTGGTTCCGCAAGAACATAAACCGCGATACAATCTGGCGCACAAATAGGTGTGACAGTCCAAGACCACCGCTGCGAACTGATCTGAACAGATTAGAGCGGCTGCAGCGTTCCCAAGTTGAGTTCCAAATGAACACAGCGAACACTCGATGCAGTTTCTGTACATTCACTCGCGACATGAATAGCACTTGTGGTACGTACCATATTTTTGCAACCAGAAAAATGTTGCACACAGTGGAGCGCGCGAACATTGAGAGATTGCGCCCTTGCCATGCCAGCGCTTTTTCCTTCGCCGTCTGTGTTTCCTGTTCCCAGAACTGCTTACTGTCTTTGTAATGTTCAAGCGGCACGCCAAGATATTTCACAGGCATGGTCACCCACTGTATGTTTGCGAAACTGCGTGGTTTGCTTTGCCACGCGCCATGCCAAAACCCGATGCACTTATCCCAGTTTATGGCACTACCTGTTATTTCACAATAAGTTTTCGCCAGAGTTACCACTTCGCTGACACTGTCATAGTCATCGCAAAACACTGCTAGATCGTCTGCGTAGGAAAGCACTTTCACCTCACTTTGCTGTAATTTGAAACCTCTTATTTTCTCGTTCTCTTTAATGGCTAAGCAAAAAGGCTCCAGGTATATTGCGAAAAGCAATGACGAAATTCGGCACCCCTGTTTCAGAGATGAGCAGACATTGACACTTCTCGTGAGACTCTTGTTAATAATCAGCCGTGTGCTGCAGTCTGTGTACACCATTTTTAAGCCATCTATAATCACTGATATTATGTTCGTGTATTCTAAAATCTCGAAGAGAATATCATGAGCCACACGGTCAAATGCCTTCTCCAGGTCTAGCTGCAACATTGCAACTTTTCCCTCGAAAGCATCGACGCATTCTAGAATGCTCCTGGCGACGTGTACATTGGTAGTTATTGTGCGCCCTTTAATCCCACACGTTTGGTGGGTGCCAACTAAAAGTTTTATTACGCTCTGTAACCTTTTCGCCAGTACTTTCATAAAAATTTTATAGTCAGTGCTCGCAAGGCTAATGGGGCGGTACGATGCAACAGACAAGCGCTTTACAGGATCGTCAGATTTTGGTATCAGGACCATCTAGCTGTTCGGAATGACGCGGGTATTCGGTTGTTTTTGTAGGACTGTACTAAAAATTTCTTCATAATTAGTGCTATTTCTGCTTTAAATGTTTTGTAGAAAGCTGCGCTTAATCCGTCCGGCCCAGGTGCCTTTCCTGAGCCTAGTTCTTCTATAGCAGCTTCAACTTCACGCACAGTTATAGTCGCTTCGAGGCCTTGTTGAACGTTTTCTTCCAATCGTGGCATAAAGTGTAGGAAGTGGCTTATGAAGCCACCCAGTTCCAATGTATAGGTTAGCATACTATGGAGGTTCAGGCGATGATGTCCTCAAAAGGGTCAAAAGAATGCCTGTGAAACCATCGGTAAAATCATTCTTCTTCAAACTCCACACAAATACCTTGCCTGTAAAGACTTGGCTGGCCGACAAGGGAATATATGTGCCGTGGACCACCGATTGTATATTGTGCAAAAAACCAGAGACTGTCGATCACGTCTTCATTGATTGTTGGGATCCCTTTTTTCATTGGGACATCTTACAACGAACATTAAAGAAAGCATTACCAATAACCCCACGTGGTATCAGATACTTAGACACAGGCAATAACGATATTCCATATGACCTTATTATGCTGCTGAGCCTCCATAGTATATGGTCCACAAGAATGTCGGTATGTCATGCTGATGTGAATGCCCATTCTGTGCGAGAAAACTTTATTGAAAGTGTCGTCTACATGCGTGAAGTGTACAAAGCCCAGAAAGAACCGCCCGATTGGTTGCCGCTGTTCGATGAGTTGGCTAAATTAAAGCGATTTTAATTTTAGAGAGTCAGCATAAGCTAAGCCGATTCTCTTTTCACAATGTATTCGCATGGCATTTCTGTAACGAGGAAATGAAGAAAAAAAAAGCCTCCGTGGCGCAGTCGGCTAGCGCGTTCGGCTGTTAACCGAAAGGTTGGAGGTTCAAGCCCTCCCGGGGGCAGTGGTCTCGTCTTTGTTTTTTTTTTCAGATGCGTTGCGTGAAAGTCACGAGCACATGAGGTAAACTGCAGCACATGGCTAGCCTCCGTGGCGCACTTGAAAGTCACAGCCCATACGTGGCTCATCTGGTATGCCCCCAACGCTACCACTTCAGGGAGCAAACCAAGACGCGCCAACGTGTCCCGGAAATGTTCGACTCGGTAAGGCCTCGACCGGACATCCGCGTGCAAAAATAAAGTATTCAAAACACTACGACCTGATGGCAGAGTAGGCAAAACCACTTCGTATCCCTCGGTATCCATTCCGTCGATCCTGTCACCGCGGCCGCTGTTAGCCGCAACCACCGCTCCTTGGGAGCACATGAAACGCACGTCCTTCCACTTCGGTAGCCAAGGGATGAAGAAAGCTTTGGAATGCGGCGAAATGAAGGTGAAGGGCCAACGTTGTTTGGTTATTGATCCGGCAAACCAGGACGTGCGTTTGAAGCTTCACTGGCTTCTTTTCAATGTGGCCGACGAAGATGTGCGTGTAGCGCGTGCTCCGTTCGGAAAGGTGACCGAGGTCTCGAAGGAAAAGTGGAGAGTTCAAGGGATCCAAGACAAGGGGTCGACGACACGCCTGGTGCGCCTCAAGCTCCATAACGGCATTAAGGTTGATGACCTTCCACACCAGCTTCGCGTAGCCGGTGACATGGCCCTCCTAGTCGCGCCTGGAAGAGCGCCATTGTGCCTGCGGTGTCAGAGTAAGGGCCATATCAGACGAGAATGCCGAGTTCCTCGCTGCACGCACTGCCGTCGTTTTGGACACGAAGAATCTCAGTGCGTGAAGACGTACGCAAGTGTTGCGGGGCCGGTTGGAGGAGAAGACACTGCGGAACTCGTCATGGACGAGGCTGACGCTGAAGAAGCCGCAAGCGAAGCAACGCCGAAGCTCGAGGAACTTGATGCGGCAACGTTAATCCCGCCCGACATGCCCCACGACGCAAGTGTTAACAAGGAAAGCCGAAAGCTGAGCGACGCAGCTGGCGACGCCACCAGCGTCGTGAAAGTGCAGGATGCCTCAAAGCCGTCGAAGTCACCTGAGGAGCCAGCAGTCATGGAAGTAAGCGAGGGAACAAGCGGAGCCTCAGTCTCCAAGCGCGGCCACGACGCTACGCTGGACGAGCATGAGGCCCTGGCTGCAAGGATCTCGGAAGGACCGTCGCCAAAGGCTGCGATCATTCGGCGGTCAACGCTGAGGCCGCGTCCGAACATACCTCCGGACCGGAGGGCGGCGGAGACGCCGCCGACGTAGCCGCGAGAGCGTGTGCTTCGCGGCGTCTCATCTAGGCCACCTAGTGATCAAGCCAAACTCAAGGGACGATGGAACGCTATGACAGGGACATCAACTGTGCCTTCCTAAGGCTGCCATGGCAGCTGCGGAAGGCTTGTGCAAAAGGCGAAGGCAGCTTTGGCCCAAGACGCATGAGGTGGGTACCATGCGGTTCGTTTGTTCTTCAAAAAACATAACAATGGCTCAAAACACTGCACTTCGTTTTGCTACTCTAAATGTCCGCGGTCTTTGTGCCAAAAAGCGGCAATACCAGCTTAGCCGGCTTTTCTTAGACACAGATGTTGATATAGCAGCGGTGCAGGAGACAAAGATAGAAAGTGAGGAACAAACGGATCGCATGGTGCTGCAGTTTCGCAATAGATACAATGTCTGTGTATCACATGCTGTTGGGACTTCCGCGGGGTGCGCTATCTTCATTAGAAACAACCTGGGAATTAGAGAAGAAGGGGTCTTTTCTTGTGAAAGTGGAAGACTGGTTTTTGTGGATTTTTCCTTTTTGGGTGTAGGTTGGCGCGTGATATGTGTCTACGCCCCAAACACTGAAAGTGAGCGTGTGCCTTTCTTTGAGACAGTAAATCAGCATTTACAGTGTGACAGGAAAGTCGTATTGCTAGGAGATTTTAATTGTGTATGTTACGCGGCCGATCGAGTGAAAAACCTTCCAGTGCATGACAAAAGTGCTTTACTTTTAAACACACTAGTGCAAGAATCTAATCTTGATGACGTCGGTAATTTCCTGTGTTCTACCGGCACGCCTGCATTCACACATTTTCAAGGGCAAAGTCACGCAAGGCTAGATAGAGGGTATGTCGCACTGGAGCTTGTTCCGATGTGTGGCAGCTATAGTGTGAAACACGTCTCATTCAGCGATCACAGCCTTGTAACTTTTAGTGTAGGTACCAAAGAAAGAAAATCGAAGTTTAACTGGAAGTTGTGGAAGTTCAACGATGGGCTGTTAATGAACGAATCCTTTTGTGAAAGCGTGAAGCAAAAGTTAGATAATTTGATCGAAGCCGAAGATGGCAACGTGCTAGAATTATGGGAGAACTTTAAACAAGGAGTCAAGATGAGTGCTATAGAAGAAGCCACTAAAGAGAAATTTATTAAAAGGAAAAAAGAAAATGAAATGCAACGTGAGCTTGATTTTTTGTACACCGTGGAAAGCGAGAGACCTGGGAGCCGAACAAAAGAAATAAGACAACTGAAAAGCCAGCTTGAGCTTATCGAAGAAGAGAAGTTCAAAGGAGCAGTTATAAGAGCACGAGCTGAAAGGGTTTGGCTAGGTGAGACACCTTCTAAACGAGCCTTATCTGACGAAAAGGCATACGCGAGGCGAAATGAAATCAGAATGATTCAATACGAGAACGAGATCACGAGCCAACCTCAAAAAATTGAAGAGGCATTTCTTGATCATTATAGCAAATTATTCGGGACTGTTAAAGACGTCACAGAAGAATTCAAGACGGACTTTTTGTCAAACATGCCGCAATTAGAGGAAGACATTCAAAAGCGTCTGGAGTGGCCTCTGAGCATCACCGAAGTGGAAGGAGCCATAGATGATTTAGTTGTAGGCAAGTCTCCGGGACCCGATGGACTCGGAGCGGCCTTTTATAAAGCCTTCAAAAGAGATGTCAGTGAGATCCTGTTACGGTTGTTTAAGGAGGCCTATGAGCAAAAACAGGTTCCTCCTTCTTTTCGGACATCGCACGTAGTTCTGATACCGAAATCCGAGGACCCAGAAAAATTGTTAGCTGTCGATGCTTACCGGCCGATATCACTAATGAATGTAGACTATAAGATATTTACAAGAGTGCTCGGAAAGCGATTACAGGGAGTGGTGACCAGAATAGTAGGGTCGCATCAAACATGCGGCATTAAAGGAAGGTCTATCAACACAAACATTCATATTGCCAGAAGTATTTTAGAATACTGTAACGACCTAGGTGAACACTGTGCCATGTTACAGTTAGATATGCAAAAGGCTTTCGACCGTGTGGCCCATAAAATTCTTTTCAGTATTCTAGAACACATAAAGGTAGGGGATTTGATCTTAGATGGGGTAAAGATGTGCTATCAAGACTGTACCGCCAGCCTCATTATAAACAAGGAGGTTACCAAAACCTTTAGCGTCCGGTCATCTGTGCGCCAGGGGTGTGGTTTGTCGCCTCTTTTATTCGCGATTTACCTAGAGCCGCTTTGTAGGAAAATCAAGAATGACAATAGAATATCGGGTTTCAGAGTGCAGTCCGCGGAAGTGAAAGTGCTGGCATACGCGGATGACATCGCGTTGTTTTGTCGGGATAAAGAAAGCATCGAAATCGCGGTCGCAGAGGCTTTATCATACTGCAGAATGACAGGCAGTGCTATAAACTTTGATAAATCCCTAGGGGTATGGATCGGCAACTGGGAAGACCATCCGAGTACGTTTGCAAATATCCGCTGGTCAGTCACGCCGGCAAAGTACCTAGGGGTGCCGCTTGAGCACTATCGTGACGCCGTTGATTACTGGAATGCCGAAACTGAAAGGGTTCGTGAAGGTACACTTAAATGGGGAGGCCGCAATTTCTCTATGTTTGCTCGTGCGACAGTGTGCAACCTGTTTGCCGTCGCTAAAATTTCTTACGTGCTCCAAGTGTTGTGCATGTCAAGGGCTAACATACAACGTTTACACAGAGTACTCGCAGTGTTTGTATGGGGTTCAAGCTGGGAGCGCACGAGTCGCACTAATCTCTTTCGTTCGGTTAAAAATGGATGATTAGGTCTGGCACATTTGTTCATTAAGCAGATTGTGTCGAGGTTTGTTTTCTTACGGGACCAAAATGACCCATTTTTATTAACTATGTTTCAAACAAGGCTGAGCGAAGCTATACCTGAGTTTATTGTATCGTCACATCGGTGCAGTCAAGGCAGAGCGCGTGGTTTCTTAAAAGAGGTAGTCTTGGCTTTTCAGCTGTTAAAGGTTCGGTTTTCCATGGAATACTTAAGTAGGGTACCACGAAAGCGCTTATATAAGGACCTGGTAGACACAATGTTGCCGGTGCCATTGTATCGCTCGATGTTCTGCATTGGACCTGAAAAGGACGTACTAAAAAGAGTAAAACGAATGCCAGTACGCCCGTCGGTAAAGTCCTTCCTTTTCCAGCTTCACACCAATACTTTACCTGTGAAACCATGGCTAGATGAAAAAGGCCTTTCCGTGCCTTGGAGCGTCAACTGTTTACTATGCCAAAAACCCGAAACAGTAGAACACATTTTTCTTGACTGCTGGGATGCTGTGTTCCATTGGGACATCTTACAGAGAACACTAAAGAAGGACTTGCCGATTACTCCATATGGGATTCGTTTCTTGCCTACTCTAAATGAAGACAATGTACCCTATGACATGTTCATGCTGGTGTCCTTACATAGTTTATGGAAAACTAGAATGGCTGTGAGACATGCTGAAGTAAATGCCCGGCCTGTTAGAGAATACTTCATTGAAAGCATTTGTCATATTAAGGAAATGTATAATTTGCAAAAAGAAAAACCAACATGGCTCAGTGTGATGACTGAGCTAGCGAATTTCAAGCGTTTTTAGCCCTGTGACTGCCAACCAGTGGCAGAGTTTTTGTCGTGACCGTTGTTTATTGATAAAATGTCTTGTTTTGTAGCCTTGTTGCCACGTCAGTAATAAAGAAAAAAAAAAGCCTCCGTGGCGCAATCGGCTAGCGCGTTCGGCTGTTAACCGAAAGGTTGGAGGTTCGAGCCCTCCCGGGGGCGGTGGTCTCTTGTTTTTTTTTTTTTTTCAGATGCGTTTCGTGAAAGTCACGAGCACATCAGGTGAACTCCGTGGCGCAATGGGATTCCACTTCCGGACGTTCTAGCGAAAGGTTTTGTCACCATGAGCTCCGAGGGAGCGGATACAGCGGCCCATATGGGTCGTGGAAACAGGTTTTTTGCCGAAGAAAACCAAGGATATGAAGTCGTTCTGCCACAGTTACCTAAAGGTGCGTGTATTACAAATTCTGTTTTTCTACACGGAGATATCAGGGCAAGACCTTATCGTGTGGAAGATGTCCGCGACACGATGGTTCGCCTGGGAGTGCTGCCCGAGGTGCTTGCTTTGGGGGCTTTCCAGATGAACCACGTATGGGCGGTGCAGAAAGAAGGAATGAAGAAGATGCTCGCGGTTGGTGACTTCAAGATAAACGAGAGGCGATGCCTCGTTATCTACCCAAATAAGCAAGACGTTCGGCTAAAGCTACATTGGCTTTTGCATTATGTACCGGATGAAGATGTACGAACCGCGTTTGAGACAGCTGAAGTGCCGCTTTTGCCTCCGTCTTTGTCGGCGTCTTCCTTGTTAAGTTCGAGCTCATGGGTTTCTGGGTTTCCATGGCGGTCACTGGAACGCTTGTGTTATCCGAGAGTTTATCATCTTCTGCTGTTTCTTGTAGCTCGTTGGCTTTGCTGTCCTCACTGTCGTCCTTTCTTTCAGCGTTTTTAAAGGAGGGTTGCGTTAATGGCTTGCGCCAGAGCTTGATGCATCCCCACCCCCGCTGGTGGTTTCCTCCGCATCGACCTGGTTTATGAGGTGCTCGTTCACGGTGTCATTTCTACCAGACCCTGTTACGTTGGCGTAGCTACGTACGCACTGGGTCTCATCATGGCCATAGCGACGGCAGAGCCCGCAGCGTGGAACTCGGCACTCGCGCCGTATGTGACCCGTGCCGTGGCACCGGAGGCAGAGCGGCGTTCTCCCTGGTACATGCACTAGTGCATGGCCTTCGCCGACGCGGAGCTGGTGTGGCAGGTCTTCCACTTGTAGCCAGCCTTCAGGCGCAGCAACCCCAGACGCGTGTGAGAACCCTTGTCATTACAGCCTGCCACACGCCACTTCTCCCTCGATATATCGCTAATAGTGCCGTAAGGCGCCAGGGCAGTTCTCACGTCTTCGTCCGGTGTGGTGTGCAGAAGCCAATACAGCTTCATCCTGATGTCTTGGTTGCAGGGGTCTATGACAACACACCGCTGCTCCTTAACACTGAAGGCTGGGGCTGTCAAAATCTTCTGCTTCGCTTTTCCGTCTTTGAATGTTATCGCCCAGAGGTAATTCATTTGATACGCCCCTAGGGCCACAACTTCCGGCATGAGCTGCAGACGGTCTAAGGCATCTCTGAAATGTTCGAAACGGTATGGGCTTGTCTTTACATCAGAGTGCAAAAAAACAGTAGTCGTAACGGTCGTACCTGAAGGCAACTGCGGTAAAATGATCTGGTATTCCTGCGATGTCGTATCGTTCAACCTGATGCCGCGACCCTGCTGGGCCGCTGAAACCGCCCCTGAGGAGCAAGACATTCTGCGTCCACACCGTACGGTAGCCGGAAGTAGAATCCTTTTGCGCCACGGAGGCTAGCCTCGTGCAGCAGTTTACCTCATGTGCTCGTGACTTTCACGCAACCCATCTGAAAAAAAAAGAGACCATCGCCCCCGGGAGGGCTTGAACCTCCAACCTTTCGGTTAGCAGCCAAACTCGCTAGCCGATTGTGCAACGGAGGCTTTTTTTTTTATTCGCTGAATGGCACATCACGTGCAAAGAACAACGGAAGGACCAAACGCATTTACAGAAAGAAAATGACACTGAGTAATGTTTAAAAACGTCAAACACACTTTGTTTGGCGTGCGATGATTGTAATGAAATGAGGTAATTCAGAACGGGTAGCCATTCCGGCTGATTTTCGCCTGCACAATATACATCCCTGGTGTGAGCTATACTATCTATAAAGTATTCTCTACCTGGGCGTGCGTTTACATCCGCATGCCTCACCGCCATACGCGTCTTCTCAATTGCGTGCATACTCAACAACATAAGCATATCATACGGTATATCACTTTCACGCTGAACCGGCAGAAAACGAATACCGTATGGTGTTATAGGGAGGTCTTTCTTTAAAGTTCGCTGAAGGATGTCCCAGAGGAATACGGCATCCCAAGAGTCCAAAAAGATGTGGTCAATACTTTCCGGCTTGCGGCACAGGAGGCAATTAGTACTCCACGGAACAAATAGGCCCTTTTCCTCTAGCTATGGTTTCACGGACAACGTACCAGTGTGTAGTTCAAAAAAAAAAGGTCTTGACTGATGGCAGTAGTACCATTCTTTTGATTCATTTAAAGACATCTTTTCCGGGTCCGATTGCATACATAGTGCGATACGAGGGTTCTGGTATCATTACGTCGATAAGATCTTTATACAACCGTTTTTTCTTAACTTCGCACAAGTACTGAAGAGAAAAACGAACGTTTAATATACCGAAAGCCGATACTACTTCGCGCAGATAACCACGTATGCCCTTTCGCCCTGCGCAAGAAGTCGATACGATGAATTCAGGTAAATAACAGCATAATCTAACTTGTAACATTGTGCGCAAGAATGGATGACTCTGATCTCGTAGAAAAATAAACCTCGACATAATCTGTCGTAAAAACAAATGGGCCAATCCAAGCCCACCAGCTTTAACTGATCGAAAAAGATTTGTACGACTCGTACGTTCCCATTGGGATCCCCAAATAAAAGTGGCATAGATTCTGTGAATCTTCTGAATGTTTAGCCTATTCATGCACAGCACCTGAAGCACGTACCAAACTTGGCACCTCTTGGCACCTCCCTTGGCACCTCCCTTGGCACCTCTGGAGGCTGTGCCATTTTTTTGCGTAGTTCTTTAGGTCTTGGGGAAGAATATGTTTATTCTAGTGAAGACGGCAGAATGGTCGGTTGTGATTTTCTGTTCTTGCTTCAGAAATGGCGCCTCATTTGTGTATATGCACCAAATAGCGTTAAAAATCGTCTCAGGTTTTTTTGCAAGTGTTGAACCATATTTAAAATGTGAAAGAAAAGTGATACTGCTCAGTGATTTTAACTGTGTATTCCTGAAGGAAGATAGGAGCAAGGGATTGCCAGTTCGGTATCAAATTGCTTTGTTTTTATCTACGATTATGCAGGAGTGTGGACTAGATGATGTTGGAAATGTACTTCAAAAAGGAAGTGGCACTGTCTATACACATTTTCAACGTGATTGCCACTCCCGTTTAGACAGAGCATACGTGGCAGATGTGCTTGTACCACTTTGCAACAGTTATGAGGTTAAACCGGTAGTGTTTACTGACCACAGTGTCGTAATGTTTTCAATAGGAGTGAAAAAAGTAGGTCAAGTTCTCGTGGAAGTTGTGGAAACTCAATAACAAATTACTTAACGATAAAGTCTTTGTAGACAATGTGAAAGCACTTATAGAAAAATTGCACTTGTTTGAGTCGGGGAGATTTGTTGACGCATGGGAACGGTTTAAGGAAGAAGTAAATATTAGCGCTGTCGAGAGATCTTCCATTTTACACCAGAATGAAAAAAGAAAAGGAAGGGAACTACAGTGTCAGCTGGAATTCTTGTTGACAGTCGAGAGCCCGCAGCCAGGCACTTTCAATGAACAAATAAGAAAAATAAAGAATCAGCTTGAAATAATGGATATAGAAAAATACAAAGGCGCAGTTATACGCGCACGCGCAGAGCACCTCTGGCTCGGTGAAACACCGACGAAACGATCCTTGAGCGAGGAGAAGCGGTATGCTTCACGTAAGGAAATAACACAGATAACGTACGGTGAAGAGATTACAAAAGACAAGTTGACGATTCAACAAGCGTTTGTCGAATATTATGAAGGATTGATGGGATGCAGCGGTAAAAGCGAGGCATCCTCAGACGCTGAATTTTCGACCCTAATGCCTGAATTAATGGACGAAACCAAAGTACGCCTTGAAACGCCGATTGGCTTAACTGAAATAGAGAGAGCAATAGACGATCTAAGTGAAAGGAAAACGCCGGGCCCAGAGGGACTTGGTGCTGCTTTTTACAAGGCGTTTAAGCATGACCTCTCGAAGGCTATTTCGCGGCTCTGCACTGAACCGTACGAAATAAAGGATGCACCCCAATGCTTTAGAAGGTCGCATATTGTACTGATACCCAAAAGCGATGATCCAGTGAAGCTTTTATCGGTGAGTGCTTACCGTCCTATAAGCCTGTTAACCGAAAGGTTGGAGGTTCCAGCCCTCCCGGGGGCGGCGGGTCCATTTTCTTCATATGCGTAGTATGAAAGTCATGAGCACATGACGTAAACTGTTGCATGAGTCTCGGCTCCGTGCGCAACATGATAATCGGCGGACTGGGCTCGGCGCATATGATTTTAAAACAGGTATTGTCCAGATTTATTTTTCTGCGGGAACAAAGCAATGTTTTCCTGCGTACTGTGATTCAAATGTGATTGTGTGACGTGATGCCAGCGTTTATTTCGTCCTCTCATCGGGTTAATGGGCCGAAAGTACGAGTCTTCCTACGAGGAGTCGTCTGGTCTTACCAGTTCCTCGCGGCACGGTTCTCATGCGAGTATCTAAGCAACGTCACTCGAAAGAAATATTACAAACATGTTGTTGATATATCTATGCCAGAACTTTTGTATCGCACCATGTTTTCAACAGGAGCTGGCAAAGAGCAAAGGGTCCTCAACGTAGGATCCATAGGAGTCGTCTGGTTCTTGTATGCGCGTTGCCAGCTTGTGTTTTGCAGCTTGGGAACGAGTTGTTCCCTTTACGAAGAAAGTGCGCGAAATATGAAAAAAGCCACATGAAATGAGAATGCTAGCGCAGTGGTATCGTGCGGCTCTCATGAGTGCGTTCGGTGAACAAGGCCGGTTGCATCGTGACTGACGACGGAAAAGCGGCAGGGCGTTATGATGGTTGTAGGCAGCTGGGGTCGGCGGATCCCATCAGATGACTGCGCAAATGCATGCAGCTGACCTTCTTTGCCGAACACACACTGGAATACTTCTGTATTGAAAATGTGCCCGTACGAGCCACGATACCGAACTGTTCTGCAACATATCCTGCATAGGCCCACTGCGGCTTGATGGGTGCCCTTGTCGGGGCACTACTTGCCGTTTCTTTTTTTAAGGATTTACGAGGAGCGGCGAAGAATATGTGGTCATGCCTTCGAGTGCATGGGGTGTCAGCGCCTAAATAAGTTTCCATAACACACAAAAATGTTAAGGAGCAGATCCCGTTATATGAAGCCACGCTGGGGGGAAGTTGATGCTCTCAATGGCCCGTACACGATAAGGGCGTACGTATCGTTTTCTTAGCTGAGGACCCAGCTATAAGTTCATTTTCACCTCCTTGACTTGGGGCCGGCGCAGCTTTTCTATTCTCTTAGAGTTGGGCTACTTGCCAAGTAACACCGACTGACAGGAACTACAACCGCCACTCACTGTATTCGAGGCAGGAAGAACAACTATACACGTGTAGAGACAGACCCGACAGCAGCCAGAACCTCCGCTCCCGAACCTGTCCAAATATTCATACTTCCCACTTACCTCTAATGACTGGAACATATTGCCACATCTTGTAAGCATCTCATTAGGAACTTAAGAGCGACCTTTCATTGCATTGTTCCTATTTGCTTCCCCGTCTGTACTTGAATGTTTCACTCTGCTCACCTTGCTCACACCTACACAAAGTTCACAGTGTTTTACTGTTAATGTATTATGCAAGCCTTTAATAAACCTAGGTAATTACATTGTTGTGCACTCAAAGTTATAATATAGTGAACCATTGTGATTTTAAACATGGAGTTGGCGTTACGCTGCTTAATCATTTACCTGCAACTGTCACTATATGCCTGGTGCGGGCCGGCGATTTCACTCCTAGAAAACTGCTGCTCTCTCTTTTCAAGTGCAAACGTTCATTTTTCTCACTCACCACACATCAGGACCGCAAGTGGGCTGAACGCTGCCCCAGTAAGGGCTCACTCAGAAGAAATATCATCATCATCATCATCATCATCATCTCATCAACAACAACAACGTATTATTTTTACGTCTACTGCAGGATGAATGCATCTCCCAGCCATCTCCAATTACCCCAATCTTGCGCCAGCTGCTTCCGAGTTATGCCTGCAACTTTCATAATTTCTCTGACGTCCTCGACGGCGCTTAGTCTCCTTGGCCCCATTCTGTAACTCCTTCAGACAACCGGTTATCCGCCCTACACGTTACATGGCCTGCCCCCAGCTCTATATTTTACTCTTAATTTCAACTATGCAATAGCGGCTACGCCCGTTTGCTCCCTAATCCACACTGTTGAAACACCACTCAGAAAAGAGATACTGACTTCAAGGTCAGTCTTGAATAAGGTAAGAAGAGGGAATGTTAGGAGCAGAGCCCGTCATATGCAGCCACGCTGGGGTGAAAGTTGATGCTGTCAATGGCCCGTACACGATAAGGGCGTAAAAGGTCGGTACAAGGCCGTTCACAAGCAGGTGGGCATATGTTGTTGGTAATTTAGCCAAGTGAACCATACAAATAGCAGTAATCGATCGGCCACGCCATCAATAGCAAAGTGGTCGTGGAAGTAGCGCTCACATCACACGAAACTGACCATGGCAAACCGATCGAAATGCAGACTCACATTTATCCTCTCACGACGCCGTAGGATGTGTGTCGCACTTATGGATGAAATATCAGCATTCATGGAGCACAAGTAGGCAACATTCTGGCAACATCCTTGTGATGGCGTGAACGTAAATCAAAGCACACTTGCACGCGTAGTGCTTTCAAAAATTATTTTTTTCGCTAATTTTTGCTAAGCGAAAATAGCCTTCTCTCACTTTCATTCGAGATGCATAGCTTGTCCAATGTGAAACAAATATGTAAAATGTACGCTTCGAACTATCGACTTTAACGAGCTTGAAGTGCAAGAAGGACTCTACTATCTGTATCTATTCACTCAAAAATGTTGTCTGCTTAATTTGCTCAAGCTTAGCTAAACCGTATGCTTGACCGAGATAGCCTCGTCTCGGTTGACAGCTCTCATAAAACAAGCGAACTTTTTTACCTCGTCATGAGTGAACCTTGCAAGTGTATTTGTACACTGCTTGCAGGGGGGAAACGCGAGTTTATGGATATACCAGCAAACACATAAAATAAACTACTGGTTCCACGAAGCAATCAGGCATTGTTGGGGAACCAGGCAACGAGACCTTGCCCTTTCTCACTGGTACTCTTGCATCAAGTCAATTCATTCATTTATTTATTTATTCAAAAGGCCTCATGGACTCCTGCAGGAGTACTGTGTGAGGACGGGATTATGCAATCTATATCTTCGTAAGTGGAAGCATTGCAAAGAATGGAAAGAGGTGACGAGTATATAAGACGTATACTAAGGTATATAAAACGATGTGACGTTACATAATAGTTAGCGGAACGCGATGTACACTATCGGAATGGATGGTGACATATGCAATGTAAGGGTATACCACTTAGCACCGGCAAATTTCCCAAAAGTAATGTAAGGGTAGATCTCCCAACATTGCCAAATACAGAAGTTAGCGAGAAGCGTGCACATAATTAAGAGAAAATTTATGAAAACAACTCGTGACGAAAAAATAGCGGTTACTTCATGACGAAACTTAACAGGGTCATGAATGTCGACAACATTATCAGGGTAACTACTCCATAGTTCAAATGCTAGTGGTAACGCTGATGAGTTGAAAGCGTTTGTGCGCCCAAAGGTACGTTTGAAGGAGCGGTTGTTGTCTAAACGGCGAGACGTTCGTCACGGTTAGGAGAGAGGGAGGGTGGCTTGGAGCTGACGATTTGTTACTTTAGGAAATAGGCAGATTAGAGCAATCTTTCTGCGTGATTCTAAGGAGGATAATGACAATGAAGATTTAATATTAGGAAACACTGTAATCGTGGCTGTAGTCATTGGCGATGAAACGCGCGGCGCGATTTTCAACACGTTCAAGAGCGTTGATTTGATAGGTTTGATGAGGAGACCAAATTGATGACGGGTATTCAAGTTGAGGACGGACGCATATCCGATGCGCTAGTGATTTGGTCGAAGTAGGAGCGTCGTGAAGGTTTCGTTCAAGGTGGCCGACGGTGTGTGATGCCTGTTCTGCGATTTTATCTATGTGATGTTGAATCAATCGATATAAAGACCAGACGCTTAATTCTGCATGAGTCAATCGTCAAAAAAGCGCTCGACTCTGTAGATTCTATAGATATGTTTCTATAGCGGTCCCCTAAGGACGTCAGTGAGTCGCGGAGTGATATGCCTTACTCATACCGCCACTCATTGATCGTCGAGCCTATTCGACCTGCGAGTGCTTGGATCTTGTGCGATCAATTTGCACCATACTAAACGTTTTCGGTACACAACTTGCTGTAGTGTGCGGAAGAAGTTCACGCTAGTGCAAAGGGCTTGCGCAGGAGCTGAAAAAAAAAGTAATTTCTGTAAAATAGTACGCGCTGGGGGTACCATCTTATTTAGCCGAAGTGTTTTTGCACTTTCCAAGGCCTCATTCGAGGAATTCAGTCCGTACACCGTACTTCTCGTAAGCTAAAGGGTTTAGCGCCCGGTCGCGAGTCCCTTGATCGAAAGTATGTCCCCCAGCTGCAGCGCTGCGCCGGCAATGACCCTGGAAATTCGAGCGCCTACCTCGAGTCAACGTCGCGGTCAGCCATGGTTGGTCGGTGGATCCCGCAAGAGCCGCAGCAGAAGCCGCTGCTTTCCCGGACCCCGCGCGTGTGGGCTTCCTGCCTCGGGACGGTCCGCCGCTCGGACTGCGGTCCGGCACTCTGCTCCGGAGAGGAGGAGAAGGACGGGCAAGCGTAGGGGAGACAGCCCCAGACGCGGCGGTCGCCAGACGCAGCTGTCTTGTGTCTCGGTCCCAGACGGGACGGCGTCAAACGGCGGCTGAGGCGTCTCCCGATCCGCCAAGTGCGCGCCGTGACTGCTTCGCTGCGATGCGAGCCGGAACGGACGAATGAAGGGGGCCCCACAGAGCCACGTGCGTTTCGGCCACTCGTGTTTTGCAAGCGGCGACCTCTGTGGGGGCGGGGTCTCCCGCTCGATGACAGCCACCCTGAGACGCGCTGCACGAATGACACCCGGCCCGGGTCTCTCATGTCAAGTACTGTACCGGCGGTGGCCCTGGAGGCAGACGAAACTGCTAAAGCAAAGAAGCCGCTAGTGGCGTCACGCTACGTAGGACGACCGAGCAACCAATCTGACATGTGATCGCGCGCAAGCGGCCCGCGAGTTCATCGATCGGTCACAGCGGACTATTACGTAATCGCGATTGCTTTCTCTACAGGCACAGCCCTCAAAAGTGTTAAGTTTAGGTGCGAGCAGAGCGTCCTTTGCTTTGGAAGTGTAACAACAAGAAGGACTGTGTGTACTGCGTCGCGTTCGACGCCTCTGCTGGCTATAGAGGCGAAATGCATGCCCGCGGTGGTATTAGTAACAGGAGAAGCTGAGCGCAGTGGGCAAGCATGCTGTGGTAGGCAGCCCAGTGTGCAGCAATCCTAATGTTTCGTGTGAAGGTGAGCGTATATCATTAAATTTTCAGAAATTCAAGCATAAACTAAAACTGGATGCGGTGATTACCAAAAGATACAGTGACCAAATGGTCAGGGAAAAATACTGCGCTCATATTGTAATCAAAGAGGCAGGAAGGACACTAAGGGACACGCATTTTATGGCTCTACTGTTCTAGCTCGCAATCGCAGTCAATGGGCAAGACTATCTGTGCATGTCTATTTGACGACAGGGTTTCAAATAAATCGCTTGAAAGTACGTGCAGTGTGTCTCGTCCTTTATGCTGTTCAAGCCTGTTAAGAGCATTTCGCAGTGCTCAGCCCAAATTGTCGACTAGCTGTGTCGACATGAGATCGAGCTAACCTTACTTTCAAGGCACCTTGCAATACTTGCGTAACAGTACGGTGCCTTTTCATGTTATACCAGTCTCAAGTATGCTGAGAGAGAAAGATAAGAGATGCGTTTTTTAAAATTATTATCAAAGAGAGAAACGTTAAGAAGAAATGGTTCAGTTCGCTACCGTGCACGCGGGGGAACGAGGGGGAGGAGGAAGTAATATAAAAAAACAGAAGCCGCGGAGTAGGGGGAGGGGGGGAGAGGGGAAGAGTAGAACGTAAATGAACGCACCAAAGCTGACGCTGTACGCATCGCTCTCACGGTCTATCTCGCGTGGCCCGTACATCACATGAAGCGAAATAAAGCTCTCGCTACTTTTAGCGACGCCGTCGTTGTGACCACTGTCGTAATCTATTTTGTTCTAGCAGCGGCCGTCTGTCAAGGCTCTAAGGCACGGTACATAGCTCTTGCCTTACCGTATACTGTAACGTGGACAGATGCACAGCATATGTGCTACTGTCTCATCAAGAGCCGCAGGTGTCACAATTATATACGGCTGTGGGCCGTTCATATGCAGTGTAAGACTACGACCTACAGTAAACGTGACGCCAAGGCACACAGATGCAGCGGGTGAGTTTATGCACGCCTTCGTAGTCCAGGTGAAAGAAGAAAGCTGCAGGCCAGGTGCCAGTGATTGTGGGCGACTGTTTATGAAAGTTATGCAGTTCCACAAAAATAATGTGTAAGCATGTGCTATCGATAGAACATGGCCCGCTGCGTCCGTCATTGAGAACGGAATCGAAACGCATCAGCAGCTGTCATGCAGGGCTACTTCGTCGGAACGATCACTTCCAAGGGCAACACTGTAGAAATTCAGCGAAGTTATTATACGAAGCTATGGAACAGTGACGTTACGTATTTGTCGCACTGTCGACCGCGCTAAGGTTCGTTACGTGTATTCGCGTGCAGTCAAAGTATAACCAAAAACAACTAATGCGTGAAGTATGAAAACGACTACTTTAATACAACTACAGCAACAAAGAAACGGTATTTTGACGGACTTTACGCTCAAGCAAATTTCCAAGCGCGTACTTAATAATTCTTCTATTTGTAGGAATCATTTGAAATTGTTGAAATAGTTTTGAAGGTTACGCACGGAGCAACCGCGTATCTGCACACCTATGCCGGCTATCCCAACTAAATGTCGCCGTGAATTGACCGCCAACGCCAGTCAAACTGCCAGATCCAATACACATTAAAAAAATTAAAATTAAATTATGGAGTTTTACGTGCCAAAACCACTTTCTGATTATGAGGCACGCCGTAGTGGAGGACTCCGGAAATTTCGACCGCCTGGGGTTCTTTAACGTGCACCTAAATCTAAGCACACGGGTGTTTTCGCATTCCGCCCCCATCGAAATGCGGCCGCCGTGGCCGGGATTCGATCCCGCGACCTCGCGCTCAGCAGCCCAACACCATAGCCACCAATACACATGCACACAAATAAAGAAACTGGACGGTAGGATAGTCACCGTCGTAGAACATTGCACGCATGGCGCAGAATGTGTGGACGAAAGTGGACAAGTCGACGCACCGCCGGCGGTGCGTCGACTTGTCGTCCACTTTCGTTTTCTTCTTCCTTATTAAGGCGCAAGCCTTAGACGGCTCATGGGACGAAAAAGCCGATGCCCGGCATCATGGCACCAAAATTTATGGCACCAAAATTCCTAGAGAGCCGAACCCACTTAGAGATATGGGCGAACCGACCATATCTCTTAGGTGGATTCCAATTGACATTGTGAAGGTCGAGAGTCGAACTCATGACCTCTCGTGGAAGTCGAACCCATGACCCTTGGTGTTAATTAACCTGAAGTTAATTAAGGTACTCGAACCCACGACCCAAAAATGAAGATGTAGGTGAACCGGCCCCTCCAACTCGCATTTCAATTGACATCGTGAAGGTCGAGAGTCCAACCCACCACCTTTGGTCTTAATTAAGGCGAGGTGAATTAAGGGACAGTTAATTAAGACATAGTAATTAAGGTACTCGAACCCACGACTTCAAATTTCACCACTGCAAGGAAAATTCCGACAGAGCATTGGCCGACGAGTTGCAAAGGTGAACAAACATCGTCTACAGACCATCACCAAGGCATGTAGTGAACTGGCGTGTCAAGCACCCATGGTAGTGGCATGCGTCAACCTGCGATCTCTGCCAAAACATCGACAAGACATTGCGCATGACATCAACTTAATGGAAGTACACATTCTGTGCTTGACCGAAACGAGGATAGAAGCAACAGATCCCAGAGAGTTGTCTGGGTACCGCTACGTGTGTGGCGCACAACGTCATGACATCACAGCAGCAGGCGTGAAATCTACGTTATAGACACATTACTAGCAGCGTTTAACGTTTGACGTTTAACGCCGTAAAGAGAGCAAAGTCGAGGACATGGAAGCAATCAGCAGCAACAATTTTCTCTTGGCAAAAAGAAAAAAAACGCAGTGCATGGCGGTCCCTGCCATAGTTTTTTTTTTTTTTATCGGAGGGGCGGAGGGCGGGGGGGGGAAGTAGGCTTCATTTGGCAAGAAAGAAAGACGCAGCAGCAGACCACGGCACCTTTTTTTTTCTTTTTATTTCCTGGGGGAAGGGCAAGGAAGTTATTAAAATTTTTTGCTGGTGTGGAGGGTGCCCTCTTCATCTGAACTGAAGCCCTATACGATGCCATTTTGCCATAAGCAGTAAGGACGCTGGCTGGCTGCACGGGTAACGTGTTGACTTGAGGAGATCCGACGAAAACACGGGTAATAGAAAAATGTGGCGATATTAGAGGGAACAATGGTATTGTCGCGCATCGCCTACGGATGCACGAACACAAATAAGAAAGAACCGGGGATTTCTTTTCACCGGCAAGTGCCCAAATTTGTTCACAACAGCGCACGCTATGTTCAGCCATGGCTACTCGATGTGCGCTTATTTAATAGCTAAGCGACCCAGTTTCAGCTTTGCCTTCCCCTTTCTCGTACTAACGCAATTCTTTTTCTTCAACAGATTTCCGAAAAATGCTGAGATGCGAAGTCAATGCAAGCTAGCCGTTCAACAAGAAGGCTGGGAGCCAGAAGACCAATTGTGATCCGTTTGTTTCACTCCGGAGGGCTTCGATCGAAAAGGGTGAACAGTTCAGTTTGCCTACGGTGTTTCCTGCGTTCCATAAGCATCTGCAGAAGCCAATGAGCCTGGTTGCCTCGTTCTGAGCACGGGTATTGCAGGCACACTGAAATTATGCAACTCCAAACGCACTCGTGGAATGTTCTAAGTGCTTGTTTTTGTTACCTGTTCAGCGCCTTGTTTGTTGCTCTCGCATGAATTTGTACCTCCGTGACAGTAACTTTTTCCACCCCAAGGATCCTAATCTTCACGCACGCGTTTTCGCTCTCTGCCTCCATCAAAATACAAGCGCAAATCAGACCTGTCTTCTCCTTAGCAAGTCAACAAGTGAAGAAAAGAAAAGAAAAAACAAGCAGGCAACCTGTCATGTAACATTAAAATTTTATTAATCTGTAAATCAACTTGCATGTCTACAGAGGAGTACATTGTTAAAGGGAACACTTGAGGGCAGACCATATCCGAATTTTCCTCTCTCGCAAGAGCAGAATGGCCTCGATTTGCATGCAGATAACTTGAGCTTGGTAGGTTCAGCGGACTCATTTCGACAGACCTGTCACGGGGCCGTGCACTGACGTTGCTTCCGCAGCCACTCGCTGCTAGAACGCCAGCAGAGAGAGAGCCGCACATTTGTGTTCCCACATTAGCTATGTAGCTAGCAAGACACTCTGTTCGGCTTGTGCACTGGTCTTTCTTGTTTGTGTCCTGTTTTGCGCTCTTGTCTTTTCTAAGGTATTCATAAGATACTTTGAACCCTTGTACATCGGGGCATTTTGCAGGCACAAGTACCTTAACGTGATCGTATACATTCTTTTACAGGCGAAAGAAAGTGACTTCCACCAACGACCGGGATCTGCCGATCACTGCATACATTGAAGTTACGAATGCTGCCAAAGAAGTAGAAGAGGTTGTCAAGGCTTCACCTGCTAAAGAGCTCTATAAAAATTGCTCCAGGCGTTGGAAGAAAAAGTCGCTCAGCTCCAAGAGAAAGTGCTGCAACAAAACACGCCGAAGGCTCAGCTGAGGAAGTCACCAGATGATTAAAGAAAAAATAGAAAAATAACCGCAGAACAAAGTAAGGGCTGTGTTTTCAATGCTTAAGCTTTTTATAATATCCGTAAAGGCTATGGTTCTTTTAGTGGCACAGCGACAAAAGAAAATGTGCCGTTTACTCAATGCACTCTCATCTTAGGAAAGACCGTAGCTGACATAAATACGCTTTTGCATGGTACTTGTGTGCTGTGCTTTTATTATTGCAGGTTAAAAAATATGCAAAAGACTGGAAGGCCTCCTCAAGTGCTTTACGTCTAGGCTCTATGATGTTCCTGCCTATGGCAAGATGGCCGCCGCACTCTCAGCCAGGCTTCACGCGTGTATTGGCACCGTATTGGAAGCCTCCACTCCAGCAAATATTCTTTTAACGTCTTTGGGGGACGGAGGCGGGCAGCGAAGGAGTAAAAATTATTCCTTCAACAAAAAAAATGAAAGACGATAGGACTTTGCTAACAACTTGATGTATTTATAACAGCAGCAACGTTCATGAAACCACAATGAACAACTTGACCCATTTTGGCTGCGATACGTCTTATACCTTAATTACTCAATCGTGCTTCCTGCGCTAATCACATGCTATGTTGCTTCTTGATTTAAAACACTGTAGCGAAGCCGGCATAGTCTGTTGGCGACTTTTTCAGAATGGAACACACTGGTAAAGTTGTGCGCTCGTATTTCAAAGGAACCTTGAGCAGCCCCATTACACGCTGCCAGATAAAGTCTGCCAGGCCATGGTAAACTTTTAAACGGGCGTAATCTAACGAGATGCCCATTGACGTACGGTAAGAGCTCTCTATATACGAGGGTCATACTGAAAGTAATGTTCTCGCCGTGGTTGCTCAGTGGCTATGGTGTTGGGCTGGTAAGCACGAGGTCGCGGTATCGAATGCCGGCCACGGCGTCCGAATTTGGATGGGGGCGAAATGCAAAGGCACCCGTGTACTTAGATTTAGGTGCGCGTTAAAGAACCCCAGGGGCTCGAAATTTCTGGAGTCCTCCACTACGGCATGCCTCATAATTAGAAAGTGGTTTAGGCACGTAAAACCCCATAATTAAAAAAAATGTAGTGAGCAACAGCTTTTCACAAATGATCACTCTGCGTTACAGAAAGCGAAACCTTCGCAATTCATCTTTTAGACTTTTTGTTCAATTTGCCCCCACATTGGCTCGATTTCCCTGCAATTATTTTTTCACCCGATCAAATACTTTTCATAAAAAGTTATGCCCCAACCCATCTCACGATAAATGTCGACGTTTATGCGATTAGCATTGAAGCAGCGTAATGAGACGCGATATTGCCGCCGCCGAGGCGCGTCATGTATGAGGCCCGTGTACGCTGCCGAGTTCCTCTCGCGCCATTCCCGTTGAACACGCTGCGGCATATAGCGGTGCCGCCTTAAAGACCACGCGCGGCGCGTCTTTGAATATATATTCAAACACTGCCTGAGTAGAGCATATCGGACGCTGCTTCGATTCCGCCGAGCACTGTTTACATTTCTTAATGATTGTTTTTTGTCATTGAAGAGCGACACATACTCAGTGGCACATACTTATTGACCGAATTCCGCATCATATAAGGAAGCTGTTACAAGCACTTCATATTGAAATCAATGGTCAACATTGTATAAACCAAACTAGTGACCCAAGATGGCGTCAAAGAGGCTCGCTGAAGAGCGGCACATACCCAGTGGAACGTACCCAGTGACCCAAGTTGTTGTGAAAGAGGCTGATTGAAGAGTATTACATACCCAGTGGCACATACCGTGTAACCCAAGTTAGCGTTGAAGATGTTAGATCATGAGCGACACATACTGTTACGGTTCGTCTGTAACACCTCGGGCAAAAAGGATGCTCCACCACCATGCCTCCTCGAAACGAAGGATGGATTCCTAATTTGCCATGTTTGTCTCGAGTGGATGACCGGTCTGGCAGGTGCCCCGCAGTGCTTACAGGCCCCTTCGCGTGTGTGCATGCCTAAGCGGAACGAAGGATGGATGCCTAATTTGCGGTGGTTGTCTCGAGTGGATGTCGGTCTGGCGGACGCCCCGCAGTGTTTACAGGCCCTTTTGTGTGTGTGCGTGAAAACCCTTTCCGCGAACCAGACAGGGCCCCGGGTTTGCGCCAGCGGAGGCACGCTCGTGAAGACGTCAACTGGGACAATGGATCAGCCGCCTATTCACAACCAGATGACCTTTTCACGAACTGTCAAGCTCTACAGGAGAACTTGCGCGAACCAAG
The DNA here is from genome assembly GCF_050947875.1 of Dermacentor variabilis. Lineage (NCBI taxonomy): Eukaryota > Metazoa > Arthropoda > Arachnida > Ixodida > Ixodidae > Dermacentor > Dermacentor variabilis. The sequence goes on from NC_134568.1 coordinate 4,566,400, forward strand.
GTCGCCTAGAAGAAGGGATAAGCGCCTACGATCCCGGACATGCTGGTTGCCACCTGCGGAGGTGGGCTCGTGAAAGGTCGCCGGGCGAGTGGGTGCCGCCGCCAAGCAGCGTGGAACTCAGTGCATATCACGTGACGTAGACATGAGCAAGATGCCGCCTACGACTTTAGTGGGCTTATTTAAAAGGCCCCGCAATGTACTTTTTCACTTCATTCCCTCCTTACCCTTCACCAACCATTGAATAAACAGTGCAAGTTTCGCACTAGAAATCGCCTCGTCCTTGCCTGGTCGCCATGGTCTACCGGACGCCTGCAGCTCACCGACAACGCCAAGCTACCCAATAGTAACGTCGGTCGAGCTTCGAGAAGCAGGCGTCGCAACAACTGATCGGCAGCGGTGGGGTACGCTACCCTGGAGAACGCAACAATACCCAGTGACCCAATTTGGTCCGACGGTTGATTTCGAACCCTGTTCCCTCAGCAAAACTGCCCAAAGCTGTGCCCATTAGGAATTGTTCTACGAAGTCACCAAGACGGCAGAAAATTTGTTAGAAAGGTAGACACGTGAAGTTCCCAAAGAACGTTAATCACGTTAATATCCCTCCAACATAGTACTCCTTGTCCGCATTGTAAAGACAGTGACGCATTGCTGCGCCAATCACGTCAAGTGTCTCGTATCGCTGGCCTAGCATTCAAGGCGGGTTCAGGAGTACGATTCCCCTTTCCATTCTGTACATTCTCCCCGATATTAAACGAAGAGTGTGAGGGCGCGCATGGTCGTGATGGAACATCACTGTTCTTTCAGGTGGCTTTTTGTGCAATGAGCGATGGAGCTTCGGCAGTATTTCAACGTATCGAGCCCCATTTTAAGGCAAAAGCCTTATATGCCCATGAAGCGAAAAATTTGGCGTCCGTCCGGCATTAACGTCCGATGGTACCAAAACGCACGTGACCAAGGGAGAACGTTACGTTCCCGACGCTGGACCTGCTGCGGCTCGCAATGCGAAATCCCACGGTGAACAGCCACGGCGTCGGATGGACGCGGTGGTTCACATCCAGAAAACCAACCTGGCCCACTCCCGAAATTGAATTACGGTGGCCTAAAGTCTATTAAGGTGGATTAAAGTGGATTCCGCTGGATTAAGGTTGGTACGAATTAGAACGAGGTGGATTAGGGTGGATTAAGGTATAGAGCTTTAATGTAAGGTGACAACTTAGAGAATTCATAATACTTTCTCATTCAAATCACATAAGGATATTTAAGTGACTGTCAATTTTATTCTCCGGTAGCCTAAGTTTTCAATGAAATACTGAACTGCATTGCATTCCATTTCAAGCATTTTAGCTATTTCGTCTATTGTTACGAGCCTAAGTATTATTTGACCATTCCATTAATGGTCTCCTTGTTGGTTTCACTAGCGGCTTCGTAGGCGACCACTCCGAGACTGATCTTCAATGTTCATCTGGTCATCTTCAAAATATTTTAGCCACCGTCGCACACTGCTGTAGCTCATTCGCGGGCCGTCATACGCGAGCTTAAGCCTGGAAAAAAATTATGCTGCTAAAAACTGCTCTTTCACCAGAAATTCACAAATCATGTGCTGTCATGTTGATTATTATTATGAGTTTATTATGATTATGATATGGGTAGATTATGTAAGCTCTTGATGCCAAGTTGTCACCCATGATTGCAGTAAAGATAGTGGCACGCACCATTAAAAGCCCATTTTTGTGCGTTTCCAAACTTGCGTACAGAAAATAGTTTATCGTTACTTTCAGTATGGCCCTCTATGTAGGACAAACGGGGCGCTGCGCCAACAAATGTGATAGGTAATATGCGATCAATGTTAATTGCGTATCTCTATGTATAAACGTGGATGTTAGCTCTATTTTGGATATATACAAATATTAGGAAACGGCAAAACTCAGTATAGGACGTTAGATATTAGAAGCATTCTTATTAAACGCAGAGAAGAAAAGTGCGTTAGCAATAAGTCCGTATCATATAGTACTGGTATGAAATGCGATATTGCGACTGCGCGCGTGGAACTACGTATCAATAGAACTGATTTTATTGTCAGCATGTTGCGATTGCGTGCAAATCTGCATATGTGTTTGGTCCCTTGATTTCGAACAAACCATTCTTATTCAGCACCAGCACCGTTTGTATGTCTATTTTTACTACTTCATTTACTTCAGCTTTGCGCTGAAAGTAAATTATTTACTATCCATCAGGAAGGTATGCACCAACGATACCTGACTCAAAAGCTTACTCTTCGCACTCCACTGAGATTTTAATGCATGAACGGGGCTTAGAAAAAATTCACAAATTAGGCAGTTGAGAAATGAAACATCGTCCTTCAGTGGCTGCCAAGTCACGAGTGGTGCGACTGGAAGTGACCAAGAGGACGCAGGTTCTCATGAAGTTTGCCCATGACAGTGCCGTACGCATTGCTATCCCCTTTTCTGGAGCGGATGCAGTGGTAACTTTGGCGTGCTGGCGCACTGGCGCTAAAGGTGAGCGAACTGAGATAACGCGCTGCGTTTCACCGTGCTTAGTGTACAACAATATCGCTGCCTCGATGGTGCCAGTGCATACCGCCCTGTATTGGCCCAATGGGATTAAGCTGACTTCATGATATATCAGTGCATATATTCCCCTGGACGCCCACCTATAACGTCCCGCTTCCCACTGCTTGGCGTAAGTGTCTTATGTTGTGTACGCTTTGAGGAAGCATTCACGAATGCCTACTCCGTTCACGTCGGACTGTACGATAGTCCGTAATGTAAAGTTTGCGGCTGCAGAGAAGAGATTGCGAGCCTTTTTCTCTGAGTGTTCTCGCCTTCAGTGCGCAGCTAACAGTGCTCCCCTGAGCTATTTACACATCCTGCAACCATCCGCTAACCTCAAACCAAATCCCTGTACGTTGGTTCCAGTTGATGTCGGGCCTAGTGGCTTTAAAACTACTTCTCTTTCATGAAAGCATCGATAATGCGTGAAAGGCTGTGATTGTTGTCAAACTCTCACCACGCGTGCGCGCAAATTTTTTTGTTTCCCTGCTCCTCGTCATCTTTTCCGTCATTTCCCCATCGCCCAGTGCAGGGTGCCCTATCGGCCATTTATTCAGGTTAACCTCCGTGTCGTTTATCGCCTATTTTTCAACACTCCCTTTTGAGTACTGTCATCGGCTACACAAACTGCACTTTATGTTGTTCTGTTCAGTCACACATAGCAATAGAACATCGATAAAGTGCTAGAAAAATTGTGCACAGTATCGACATCCCTTCTGAGGACGGGGTCTTGAAGTACTTCCAGAACTGCTTGAGTTATCGATCATTATAATTACCTATACGTGTTCGAAATTAGTACAAGGGGCGCTACATTTCTACATATATAAGTAACTGCAGTAGTATTCTCAAATTGAAAAGGCAATATTCGAGTCATTTTGAATAACAGGTTTCATTCGCATTGGCAAACTGCAACAACAAATCTGTCCGGGCTAGCTTCTTCGAACCATGCCACCCTTGTCATTCTTTCTACGCTGTTGGCAATGTAAAAAAAAAACCTGCATAACCTTACGCAAAAGATAACTGAAAAGCAAAAAAGAGATCGAAGGCCTTCCTTAGCCAATGCTTGTGCTTGAGTTACGGTATATAAACAGGATGGTGTTGCATGTGCACTGTAGCGACGGGTGGCAGTGCGGACCCGTAGGTCTCGACAGGCCTCCGAAGAGAGCACACAGGACACGTCAGCGATGTCTCAGACTTGGTTTAATCTGCCGAACGCCAGTCGGTGCTGGCGCGTGCCGAACGCCGCACACGCGCTCTGGAAGATGCGAACGAATGTTGCTGCCACCACAACAACTTTCTTGGCTAGAAAAATCTCTCCGCATTCTTAATGGAAAAATCTGGGTAACTCGCAGATCATCACGTACTAGTCCCCATTGCCAGGACTTCCTTTTGTCGAGCACTCACGATGAGGCATACAGTCCTCACACTTCTATTCGGCTTACCGTTGCTTCAAGACTTCACACCATCCAGGAGCTTCAACGTCATCGAGACACAGAAAATGTGCTTTCAGTTAAACCGTAAATGTAATGGACAGCCCCAAACAACTAAATTTATGTATTTATTTATTTGTTTGTTTTTTTGTTTGTTTGTACATTTGATTATTTTATTTATTCAAACACATTAAATGCTCGTGTGGGCATTACACAGAGAGGATGACAATCGCAGGCAAGGCAAATATGCACAGCTGGAACTGGTACACGTGAACTACACGAACACAAACATAAATCAAAGGATGCATAACAAATATAAGGACTACGCATCACTTGGTGACGTGGGTTTTGGTACCAATTGTAACGCAGGACGGACGCCGGATTCTTCTTCTCACGGGGCATATGAGGCTTTCGCATTGATAAGTGATGTGTTCTTATCGTTAGTAGATTGCTCCGCATGCACCTGCGAATGTTTATTCCAACCGATACTGCATTAAACAGTTCAACACTGGGCATAATATTGCGCCGGCCCCGGTGCTACACTAAAAAGAGCATGCGCCTGAAGTACTATGACTGGTTGACGCGCTGGGATTTGCTGACGATTGGCAGCTGATCAATAAAGCAACACTGAGCTGAAACAACTTAAACGAAGCCAGCGGTAAAAATCGAAAGGCATGGTATCAAATAAAAGAAAAAAGTAATGCATTTCCTACTAACCAACGAGGACGCCAGGTACATGAAGTAGTGGGTCAGAATCCATTGCCTACTACGACCACATGACGTGCTTGAACGAGGACTTCGATAGACACCGCTGGGAAATATGCACATATGACTTTTTTAATTGCTTGAAATGCTAAAGTCCCCGAGTACCCTTAAATTCTGTAAGGTGCACATTTCGCACGAAACACCCTTTTAGCACCCTCAAAATTAATGAAAGGGTGCACAAAATGATGTACGCTGTGCCAATGAATGCACCCATTTGCAAAAAAAATTTCTGAGAAAGTAAGGATGGAAAAAGGCCATTTCGACATCCAATCCACCCTCGAGGGTGGTATTTTCCTGAATATGCACTGTGCTCTTCCGCGACGCTAAACCCCACAATTTAATGCTTGTGAACGAGCTCGTTAATAAATGTTAACGAGCCGTCTCTGTTTAGCTTCGCGCATCTCTTTTCTGGTGTAGGGCGAGTTTCAAAGCGCGTAAGGAAGCTCCCCCGCGCACAATGCTGGGATAGAGTGCATTACAGACACGTTAGTTACGTGAAATGACAATTCTGAAGGTTGTCAACCTCACAGTGAGCAAATTAAATATAGCGGCTGTCACTACGTCATTAAATTGGTGATTTATGTGCAGTTAGTGTGGTAGGGTCTTGCTTTTCTGTGGTAAATGTTACTCGATTGAATGCAATAACGCAATAACTCTGCGCACGCTGCACGATTATCACCACTGTACCGCTAGCCGGGGAATAGAAATACTTTGACGACAAATCAGTTCTGTTTATAAGCCTTTGGTCCCGGTTCTTGCCAGCCTATAGTGGTTCTGTCATGTCCTCATTCTCCTTGTTAGTCATAACTGTGGAACGACCGCGTGGTACGTATGTGGACATGACCTTCAATCGCTTCCACAGGTTGCCTATTCTGTAATAGGCATAAAGTTTCTTTTTGATGTTAGCACTTTCAGTATTCAATAATACTGCAGTATTCAATAATACTTCGGAGCTGTCTGTTTCAAAGCACATCATTTCGATGAAGGCTATGTGCACACCGTTGTGTGTTATGGATAGGCGCACCAGCGTGCGGGGGCACAGTATAGGCGCCTCTTGCTGCCCTTATGCAGGCCATTTGTCTGCCCCGCTTTGACTCGTACCACATCCGGTGCACTACACGGAGACAGAAGAGGCGTCATGATGACGTCAAATGGCATGGACATCAGTCCTGCACATGTACGCCACTTGTGCAATACATCTGACACACGACGGACGGAATCCCCCCGACACGGACATATTTCATATAGCTGCCGGTTAGAGACCCAGTTTGCTGGTCCGCAGTATTCTCTCATTGCCGCTTACAAATATCGGACGCTGTCTAGGCGTGCACTTCAGCGCATTCTGATTACAGAAGACACACTTGTCATCGCTAGGTTTCTCCTCAGCATTTCTTCTAGAAGTGACGGCCAATGGAAAGTGTTTGTTTGCATCCTTTTTAGGCAGAGTACACAGCCCGCAGAACCACCAATGACCAGTATGCGGATGTTCCCGAGAGGCGAGGTGGCCAACTTTCCGCTGACCCAGATTTCGGGCTCAAGGCCGGGGCCGCCGGAGATGACTTAGTGCCAGCGCGCTTGGAGAAACCCGACACATCTGACGGACACAACGCCGACGAAACCTCGCATGCTTGCGGTTGCGCCAGTGTTACGACGGGCTGCGTGATCAGGGTGACGCAATCACCGTTACTTCTCGGCGGCCGTAGCTCGAAGAAGGACCTCCATGTCAACGCGATTCAGTTGTTGAAATGAATAACCTTCGTTGTTTCTCAAACCTCGTTTCTTTTCTTTTCAGTCTTCCCATTACAGTTTCTTCTTAAGTACCCTCCTCCACTCGAAACTCCCTACAACTTTCTATTTCTTTCTCTCACTCTTCTCTGCAACGGGCTGACCTCGGCCCTATTCATCTTGGTTCCTCTCGGCATTTATCACACTAAACTTTAGTTCGTGGTACGGGTGAGACAAATGTAATGAACCCTTTTGAAAGGTGTATAAATCATTTCCCGCTTTGCCTAAATACCGCAAAAAAATGCAGGCAACGAATTTGGCGTTTAGGCGCACAGAGTGCGTTTAAGAAGGCGGAAACGTATATGAAAGCGTTCTCACGTGTCCTTGCACTTGTGAATGGGAACGAGCATTTTCACAATTTTGAGACGCTCCGCGAGCTCACGATCGAAAGCTGAAAGGGTCAGAATTGTTCATGAGTTCCGTGTTCGCATGTTAAGCATTTTGCTATAGCGCGAAAGCTTCAAAATGTACGTTTTATGTCCTCGTTTATTTTGTGTATCGAGCCTAATCGAACCAGGCATTTTGACGATTTCGTGCGTTTGTTAACAGCCGCTGTCGCATACGTAGCCCGAACAAGCTTCAAGCGCTGTTTTGATTCTACTGAGGGGGTGCTAGTAATTTCTGGGTGGATTGCCTTCAGTTTCCAAGCCTAATGTGTATTCTTTCCATAACACTTATGGAATTACTCCTTACGAACACCGTTTGTACAAGTTACACCACTAGAAATGGGTCTTCTTTGCATGTCCGTATTAACTCAGATGGTGGCTGTAAGTCAGTGAACGTTTCAATCGTTCACCGACTCGAATTCAAATCAGTGAATGTTTCAAATGAACAAAGAAGAACTTGTGCTGTCTGAACTTGCCAAGGTTGAGGACTGGGCGCGTTGGTATAGCATATTAGAGGCTCGATTGCGCAACATTTGGACGACGCACACAGAAGAGAAACACACACCACAGAGCGCTCTGTGGTGTGTGTTTCTCTTCTGTGTGTGTGTGTCGTGCAAATGTTGCGCAATCGAGCCTCTAATATGCTGTCTGAAGCCACGCAAGTCCGACATAGGGACGCGCGAGCCCCCCGCTGTGCTTAACATAGGTCTTTCTTCCCCGATATCGAAAAAGAACCTCCAGAAAGCGCTGAAACAAATTCCGGAAGTTTGTTGCCGCAGAGACATGAATGGCAGTGAAATTCTACAACACCATTAACTTCTCGTGAAGGGGCACATAGGCCAAATTGTCTACCAGTTTGACCTGAAGCAGGCAGGCTGGGCGCGACCATGTGGGGTGATGACGTAGGTTCCGTGAGACGGAATGGAAGACCAATAGTCAAAACCCGCTTCTTCAATAAAAGAGGAGAGGCGACTCATTATGCCCTCTTAGTCCCCCGAAATGTACCTAATTCCCTAAGCCTACAAACACTAATTCTCTAAACAAAACGACTTGCGTTGAGCAGTGTGTTCGAAGCAATGGACAAGCGCCACTGTACGAAAGTCTTCATTCCGGCGGCGGCGATGATGGCTTTATTAGCGCTATATCATCTAATCGACTGAGTAGAGCACAGCGCTGAGTGTATAAGGGTTAGCAGTATTACAGAAGGGGCTCTATCGTCTAGTTGTACCCACACAAATAGCACACCGCACTGTTAACAATTTCTAATAGGAATGAATATGCATTTGTAACTGCGACGCCTAACCCCTCGCGACACAATAAAGTTGCTTCGTGAGGGGAGAGTCTGGGTGGCAGGTGAAGCTGCACTTGAGGTTCCAAAGAATACAAGCCTCAGTTAGCGAAATCCGGTGAATTCCATCGAAGGCGTGTGATGTAACGAGCAAATGAATAAAGTTACCGCGCTCGCTGAATCCGTTCTCGAGAGTGGTATACAACCACGGTGCCGCGCGGGAGTGCTGGTGCTGCTGCTGCTGAGTAGAAAGCAGACTGTTATATGTGAATTTTTTAAACATTACTGGAGCCTACTACAACGTAGACCGTGACATTCTGTGGGATATTCTGGAAGGGGAAGGCTTAGGCGACGATTGTCCACAGCTTTTGAGAGAGATTTACCTAGAAAATGCCGTTTGCGTTCAATGGGAAGGGATGAGGAGCGAGGAGAAAGTTGATATCAACAAGAGACTGAGGCAGGGGTGCCCTTTATCCCCACTGCTGTTTATGATGCACATGGTGAGGATGGAGAGGGCGCTAGAAGGAAGTAATATCGGATTTAATCTCTCATACAAACAGGCGGGTACAGTAGTAGAGCAGCAGCTTCCAGGTTTATTTTATGCGGACGACATTGTGTTGCTAGCTAACAAGCAAAGTGATTGGCAACGTATAGCTAATATCTGTGGACAGGAAGGCAACAATTTAGGTTTGAAATTTAGTGTTAGAAAATCAGATGTTATAGTATTCAATGAAAACAGTGAACAGACAGTACCAATACATGGGCCAGGAAATACCTCGGGTAACAGAATATAAATACCTTGGTATATGGATAAACGAAGCCAGTAGATATATGGAAACACAGGAAAAAACGATAACAGTGAAAGGGAAGAGAAATGCAGCCATAATGAAGCACAGAGCGCTATGGGGATACAATAGGTACGAGGTGCTCCGGGGTATGTGGAAAGGTGTAATGGTTCCAGGACTTACTTTTGGAAATGTAGTTGTTTGCTTTAAATCAGGGGCACAATCAAGACTCGATGGCACCCAAAGGTCAGTGGGACGCCTCACATTGGGCGCTCACGAGAAGACTACAAATGAAGCTGTGCAGGGTGATATTGGCTAGACTAGTTTTGAAGTGAGGGAACCTCGCAGTAAAATTGATTATGAAGAACGACTGCGGAATATGGAAGAAAGTAAATGGGCTGGGAGAGTGTTGAGGTATCTGTACGGGAAAACATTGATTCATAGTGGAGGAAAAGAACTAGGAAGCTTACCAGCAAGTATGCGGTCTGTAGGGTGGGCAACTCAGCAACAAAGAACATCAAGCGGAAAGTCAGAGACGCTGAAATAATCTCATGGGTGGCGGCAATGGAAAATAAACCTGCGAGAGGACTTGAGAGAAAAAAACAAAATCAGGAAAGAAACAATATATGATAACTTAAAGCGAAGCTCATTACTTTTCGAAGAGAAATCGGGATGCCTCAGAACACGCACCTATAAAGTGAGATATAAGAAGGAAGAAGAAGCGTGTGCTTTCAGCGGTAAAGCTAGGGAAACGATGCAGCATGTTTTATTAGAATGTGAAGACGTCTACCCAGAGGTCTATTTAGGCACCACTGGCCTTCTTGAAGCCCTTGGGTTCATCGAGAGCAGTGGAAAAGTAAACATGTCCGCAATAGAGATTAGTAAGAGGCGATTGGACGATTGGTGGAAGAAAAGTAGGGCAACGACAAAAAGCGGAGACGTACAAAAGCACAGTTCTCTATAGGGGTTCGGAAAATTTGGTTGTGGGAGTTCATAGTGGGTTTTCTCTTCTTTATTTTTTTTCTTCTTTTCTAACTTGTGTAGGACATTAAGCAGTATATAGCAAGAGCTTCGTGGCGCAACCCACCGCCCCGTTCCAAAAGGGACGCTTATAACATCCATCCATCCATCCTGATTTAGTGGCGTGCCATTCTACACAGGGCGGTGACGAGATGTAACCTGGCCTGCTTGAGTTAATCACGTGTGGCATATGTGCTTTTCATTCTAGCATTTTTCTATACATCTCCTTCATCTTGTTTCTCTCGCGCAAGATTTCTCTATCTACCACGTACCGCTACCTATGCCTGTAACGTATCCGGTCGTATCAATCTCCTGCCCGCTTTTTTTTTTTCAGCAACAATTTTCCTTCCAGTCGCGAACGCCACCTTGAGCATAAAACTTGAAACGGCCCGAGGTGCAGGGAGCGGTCCTCCTCCGTTTCGTTACACTGTGGCAGCACACTTTTCTGCGCGCATAATATTTACGGCTACGGTTGGCCTCAAGCGATTTGTCTCGACGGACACCTACACCCGCCCACGTGGATGAAGCTCAACAATTATTTTCACCGTTCAAACGTCGTGAAAGCGCAGCTAGACCTGAAACGTTACGTCGGCGGCGCGGAGCAAGTTAAAAAATTTTTACGAAATAAGGAAATGTGCGTTAGGTCAGCGAGCTGTTCTATTATTATTATGGATTGCATTCTCTCGGCACATTTTTAAGGTCTCCAAGGGAAAATGGTGTTCTAATACAACAATTGTCCACCCAAACGACCTTTAGCGTCGATCAAGTCATTTCTTTTTATATTTCATTTTGCAGGTAATTGCATTTGTGGCTTAAATGAAGGTGAGCCCGAGAACTTGTGGTAATTTATTGCTTCAAAATAAAATTCGCTCAGTCATTAGGAGGTTATGTTTACTCTCAGGAGTCTGCAGCAACTGTGGGTATTTATGTGCGCTTTGTTGAATTTACATTCCGCACTTCCAACGCCGGGAGGCTATGATTTAGTTATTTTCACTCTGTATACGGCGTTTGTTTTTACGATATGTGTGTCAACGCGAAGTGAAAAGATTATACACTCTATTTTTCTTTGTTATGCAGCAGGAGAGTGAAAGCAGAGCATTGTGAAAAGTTATATTACTTGGGAGGTTTAACGTCCAGACACTGCAAAGTGGACTATGAAGGACGCAGTAGTGGAGGCCTCTGGATGTCTTTTTTTTTTTTTTTTTGTACACCTTGGGTTCTTAACAGCGCAGTGAAAGCATGTTACACAAGTGTTGTTTGCATGAAATCTCTATAGGAATACTACCGCCATGGTTGCGAACTGAACCCATGGCCTCGTGCTAAGCCGCGGTGCTAGTCCGCCTAGTTAGCTAATTAGTCTTAATTAATTATTTAACTTCACAAATATCATAATTAGATGAAAAGCGTCAATGACAAAATTGCAGAGCGACACGAAAAACTATCGATACAGGTTTCTGTTGCTCAATACGTGCTGCATAAAAGTGCTCTTCCAAGCATGAAAGTATAGCCAGCAAATGCACGCAAAATTTTCTCGCGTCTGGCCGCTCGAGGCACTTTGCGCGTATTCGCGCTCGTGCTGTCGTCTTATCGTCTCGCGTCGCCATCTACGTTTTGCGCTGTTAACACCAGGATGGAAAACCAAGAAGTCCAAGCTGCTGTTCTGGCGAAATACGTTTGTTGCCTCGATGCGTGCGCCCCCGAGGCGCCCTAGCTACCACCTAGACACGACAGCGGTTGGGGACAAACTGGGTGAACTTAAGTTCAAGGTACGGTACGTTACGTTTCCGCTATTTCTGAAAAATAAACAGCATGCAAATTGGCCAAGCGGGCAATCTGACGAATGGCGTGCAGGCCCAAAGCCGCATTTAAGCACCGTAGCGTCTCGGCGACATCGTAGCATCGTAGAGTGTATGCGTCGCAATTGCACACGTCTAGTCTGCCCGGGTGTGGTAGCTTTGCAGTTATGGCATTGCTCGAGGTCGCGGGTTCGTTCCCGATTGCGACAGCCACATCTATATACGGGGGGGCGAAATACAGAAATGGCTGTGTACACACTTTTAGCTGCTCGTTAAAGAAACTCGGGGGGTCAAGGTTAATCCGTAGTCTGCCACTACTGCGTGCCTCACAATCCGATTGTGGTTTTGGCACGTACAGTCCCTTAATTCATATAAAGTTTCACACTTCTGGCCACGATGAGATCTGTCGTGTGAGGCAGCGACAATACTAACCTTCTCGGATGTTATGAACAGCGGCTTCTCAGATGTTATGAACAACGCCTCAAGCAGACACGCCTCGCTGTGCGTTCTGTGTACTACGCAGACAAACAGCAGTGGTGCACGCAAAGTAACCTTTATCATCAACTCACCGCTCTCGCATTGCACTAAACGCTGAAGGAATTAAACATTCGCCGTCAAAATCACCGCTAATTATTGTCAATCATAGCAAACAGCACAGAAAGCTTCTCTTACGTTGATTCCCACAGTGCGTGGGATCCGCATAATTTTTTTTTTAAGCGTTTCGCTTAGTTGTTTCCCCTTAGCGCACAATAGAATGAAACAAGAAGTTTGGCCGATATCGACCTTGCACATATTTTACATGGAGGCCCATAGACTGTTCTGTGACATAGACGACATAGACGGGGTGCTCACCAACGTGCTGCGAATCTGCTTAGCCACCAAGCACAATCCAAACTGCTATACTTTTCCGGTGACAAATCGTACAGCGCAGAAGCACACGCACAAATGTTAAAAGAATATGACCACAGACCGTCTGCAGTTTGCCATGATGTCGAATAAACAAGCAGAAAAAGCGACATTTCTGTACTTTTCTGGTCGCTAGTTCAGTTTGCGCGGTTGATACACGCATTACTTATGTTTTATTTCTTTTTTTTTTAAATCCAAATGATGAAAACTGTGCGCGCGCACATGGCGCGGCGTTTGCGATGTTTGAATTTTGCGCCATTTCCCGCGCAGTCCGTTAGCTCCTGCCGGTGCACTACGTTACTGCGATAAAGGAAGTAGTTCATCAAAGAAGCCTAACAGAAAACTTGCATACATTTCCAACTTGCCGCCTTTGTTAAGCAATAACATTATATTATAAAATTGGTTATAGATATTACAATTATTGTTAATGTAAGCGTCTATTTGTATGCGTGTACTTGTATGAATGCGCGTTTTCGCTGTTGACGCTTCGGAGCCTTCCGGGAGATTGTGCATGTGGTTTGCTTGTGAGCTTCCTCTGTTTTCTGCGCTCTTCGTGTGCTTCGCGGCGTCTTCTTTTGAATATTCCTGCGTGTGTCTCGCTTTTTTGGGGCTTCTTGTTGCCTCACAAGTGACCATGATCGCCTCCGATTCAGCCACATCAAAGGTGAGTGGTTATTTCAAATTCCTTTTGTTCGTTCAATGCGACGGGGTGAACGAAAGCGCGAAAGTGCGTTCAGCTCCTGTGCGTGTCATCCGCGCGCCTCCGTGCTCGTTTTCGCTCCTAGTACTATTCCTCTGTTGTGAGAATTGGTTGTACAGCACTAGATTTGTGCCGTTGAACATGGTTGCCCTGGTTTAACTTCACGGTGCGCTTACGACGACGTAAAGCAGCTATGGGGTGCCAGCTAAAACAGGGCATGTTGAACACCACGGTTTTTGGTGCGGCGTTCGGGCACCGATTGAGTTAGCCTTATGAATGAGCGCAAAACAATGCGACGTGAAATCATCCGAACTGTACTGTAATCAAAGATATTTCGTTCGCGCCACACCGTCTAGTACTACATGGCGTGTGAGCAAGCTTGTAGCAGCGAGGGGCTACTACCGATCGGCGAACCTGGGGCGCGATCGGAGATCTTTGTTCGATACGCGTTCTGTTCCGTTGCTGCAACGTCACAAAGTGGCAGTATGCAAAATTTCTGAGAACGGGGCGGAGAGAGCAACCAATCGGCAAGCGGTGAACTCCCCGGAAGTTTACTTCCCTCGTTTGTCGTCTGATTGCGTACAGGATAGTACAAAACGAAATGTTTCTCGTCTTCCAACGAATGAAATCTTCATCTAAAAAATGTAGTTTTTTCTTGTCAAGCGCAAACACGTTTTCTAATAGTAGTACGCGTGACTACTGCAATTTATAACTATTAGTTTCTCAGCGTCGTTCCTAGGTGGTGTCGCGCACAGCGAGAAGTAAAAAGAAAAAAAATATGAACGACGTGAACAGTGGCGCACTTTTCAGAAGGCAGCAACAACATTCCAGTGGCTCGCGGGCACCGATGATGGGGCCGATTTCGCTGTACAACCAACGCACTATTTGTTTCGAGAAACGAAAGCGACGCCGGAATTCGCTTTCGGCCATTTCCTCAAACGCGTTTCGCACCGCCACCCACTCTCCTTCCTCCTCGAGCAACGCCAGCGCAACAACCTAAGTAGGGTGGTTAGTAGCATAGAGTTTCCTACAAGAATTACTAGAGGGAACTCTGGCGCTAGTGACTACGGGAGCTACAATGGAAGCGGTTGTCCCAGCATGGGAATTACGGGAAGTACATGGATTTGCCTAAACTTCGTCCTTTTGGCTTAAAACGCGGCTTTGTGACTTCGTAAACTCGTCATTTTCAACAGTGTATTGCGTAATAAATAATTAAATAAACATCATTAAAATTGCCCGACGGCAGGATTCGAACATAGCGACTATAGCACAGAAGACTGATATTGAAACCATTAAGCCACGGACGCATGTATAAACAAGCGAATGAAACGCCCTTATGAAATTATCACAGGCATGCCAGTGCCTTGAGACGCTTGGCGCGTTTCGATTTGGCCACCTGGCCAAGCTCAATCGTTGCCATTAATAGCAATTGTACGCGTTCCCGGCGTCTTCTGCACTTCGAAGAATATAGATTGCGCTGAAATATACGACAATAAGATCTATACAGCGTAATATACAAAGCCACAAGAACGTCTGAATCCACAAGCACGAAGATCAGACAAATCCATGTACTTCTCGACATTCCCATGGTAGGACAACGACTGCAGCGCCAGAGCTCCCTCTAGTAATTTTTGTAGGAAACTCTATGGTTAGTAGGGTGCTAGACCCTAACCTAAGTTCCCAGCGCAAGCGCCATTTTTCTCGAAATAAACTATGGATTGGATCCGAACGTGCTATTCAGCTGCCGAAGCCGCCGTTTGGATCCAATCCACCAGACGCGCCATGCGAAGCCGGTCTCGTAACGAGCGATGATCGCTCCAAACTTCCCAACTCCCGTTGCGTTTGGTGCCTAGCAGACGACGTGCTCGGTGGCAAGATGATTGACAGTAGCGTGTCATCATTAAGACGTCACCAAAAACGTGGCCGCGCCCCGCGGCTGGCGACATCGGCGCGGAGTAAACCAGTCGCTCGCGCTGGTAACAGAACGAACGCGTCGAACAACGATCTCCGATCGCACCCCTGTATTCTAGTGCGCTGTTCGCGTCCGACTGCATTGCGGCAAGGCCGCTGACACACCGTGCGGTTGACGCTCGCGCGATCGGAAAACATATAGGAGGTTGTGGCGCGATAATAATGAAGAGTTTCAAGGGTGTATGCGATTCTATATGATAGGTGAGATAAAATAGGGGTGTTGCTACTGAATGCTGCGAAATCTTGGAGTTATGCGCCTTGTCAGCCGCGTGTTTTGTTTTCCACCAGTTCGTGCGCATTCAACTTTCATCTTTTTTTCGTTTAAAAATTAAATTAAATTATGGGGTTTTACATGTCAAAACCACTTTCTGATTATGAGGCACGCCGTAGTGGAGGACTCCTGAAATTTGGACCACGTGGGGTCTAACATGCGCCTAAGTCTAAGTACATGGGTGTTCTCGCATTTTGCCCCCATCGAAACGTGGCCCCGGTGGCCAGGATTCAATCCGGCAACCTCGTGCTCAGCAGCTTTTTTCGTGTTCTCTGTTCGATGCCATCGAATGCTTCGCGCAAACGGCTTCGTGTAGGCTCTCTTTGCATTCAGGAAAAAGGCAGATTCCATGGCATTCTAGGTTCTACTTTACTGGGATAGAACATTCAAAATCATTAATCACGTGAAATTTCAGCTTTTGGCACTTCAGTAACTGATTGATTTAACAAGTTCTAAAATGAGTAGGGAACGAGGTGCCTGGGTATATCTGCTGTTTCGTCCCATTGTGCTTCCAGACAGCATGTAGGCGTTATCGACAACATAAACGTCCAAAATTAGCAAAGTTTCTTGCGACTATAGAAGTAAATAGTTATGTCAAAAAGCTGTTTTTGTTTTGAATTCGCGCACTATAAAGAGAACAAAGTGAAAGGGAGTGCATCCTTGTGAACTAAATGACCTTTTGCCACAAGCTTGGAACAATACTTTGTCGGTGGAGCAGTTCTATGAAATGCTTTCTTTGAGGGTAAGCAAAACTTTAGTAGCAGCAAGTAGACGGAGAGTAAAAAAATGCAACCTTGTGGTTTTATATGAAGGAGCTGCCTTGAAGATCTGGCCTCAACAGTTAAGTAGATGAGCAGAAATAATTTTAAAAATAAGGAGAGCAGTTAGAAATAAATCATTTGCCCACCTCACACTGCCAGTGGCAAAAGCAGCCACATTTGAATTCAATCAGTCATCTATATCCATCCATTTATGTCAGCATAATGGTCCATGTAGCTCTTTTGATTGTTGCTTTTGGTGCATGGTGGCTTCACATTTTAATACTGACATCTGTTTTCAGATGCAAAATGAGCTGGGAGACACCACAGCCGAAATGCAAAAGGTGAATTCTTTGGCCATTCATTCTCTAGTGTCATCACAATCAAATGCAGTGATGCCATGAAAATGTATATTGCAGGGAGCAGAAGAAAAACATTGCTGATGTAACTGCAAGCATTTCCTCCTTTGATCAATTGGTGCACAGTGCCTTCAGTAGCAGACATGATGACTTTTAAGTGCTCAGCTGAAACTGTAACTGTACTGGGAATGGGAGTACATTTCCGTGTCACTTGTGAACAAATTAAACATAGAATGTGCCTTTTCCGAGTATATGCCTGATATAAGAGGGGCGTTCAGAAACTTGATGTACACGTTAGGGGTCAACATGAGTGCACGTCTTTCTAGTTTTAGCAGAATAAATGTATTATGACCTTTGTCATACAGCAGTGCACTGTTAGGGGTGTCAAAGCAGAAACAGCAGCACCCATTGAGAAAGTTGGTTGAAGAACGAGCAGTGATCCAGGCTTTCTGCATTTCAAGGGCCAAATTCCAACAAGATTGATGTCGAGCTGGACGGTGCGCAGTGCCGGTCACTACATACTGTAACCAGCGTCGCATGAATCTCCTTGGCATTGTACCCCTTTAAGATGTAGCAACCGAGTCACTGCTCATAAGAAAATAATAACAAATAAAGTTAAAAAGAACAATAGGAAATTCAAAGTTTGGGGGGAAGTGGCAGGGCTCCCCTCTGGATCTGCCAGTGCATGCGCATTGCTGTGCTGGCAATCCTACCTTACTGAAAACCAGCAATGCATGTCATCCTATCATTCAGCCAGGTGCATTCCTTGTTTTGTATTAAGGGGACAGTTAAAAAAAAATTAAATTGTGGGGTTTTACGGGCCAAAACTGCTTTCTGATTATGAGGCACGCCGTAGTGGAGGACTCCCGAAATTTCGACCACCTGAGGTTCTTTAACGTGCCCCTAAATCTAAGTACACGGCTGTTTTCACATTTCGCCCCCATCGAAATGCGGCCGCTGTGGCCGGGATTCAATCCCGCGACCTCGTGCTCAGCAGCCCAACACCATAGCCACTGAGCAACTACGGCGGGTGTATTAAGGGGACAGTAATGACACCCTTAAGTCAATTTAAACTAAAAAGGCATCGTTTCAAATACCTGCTTCTCTTAATTTCTTGGTTGATATTTAGAGAAAATGAAGCTCAAAGTTGAATATTCTGAGTATCGCCCCAAAATTTCCCTGCTGATACCTCATTGTCACCGCATGGATTTCAAGTATTCTTGCAAACGTGGGTCATTTTGGGTCAGTAAAAATTCTTGACTTTTTAATTTCGGTTTTTGGCTATTTTGGAGTACAACGAAGCACACCTTTACTTCTAAAAAAATTTGCTACACCTGAGCAGACCCTATCAAAATCCATGATGTCAGAGGAAGCTGATGTGGGAACTTGAACGCAGCAGTGCTACCAATCTTTCCTCTTGTGTCCTTTACAGTTTACTCAAGCTCTTGTCAAGGTACAATTGAATAGTTTTGTTTTGTAGAATGGTCAGTTACTGATACGTCTGAAATTATTTTTCTCTTTAGCGCTCACTTGCTGTGGTCGCTTAGTGGCATTGGCATAGCACTGCTAAGCACAAGGTTGTGGGATCAAACAGCATTTTGATGGAGGTGAAATGCAGAGCTACCCGTGCACTGTGCAACCCTAGGTGGTTAAAATTAATCAGGAGTTCCCCGCTATGGCGTGCCTCAAAATCAGATTGTCATTTCGGCACGTAAAACCCCAGAAATTAATTATTTCATTTTTATTTTGCGCTCCTTTAAGTTGTAGCATTCATTATCTCTGTAAAAACTCCTGATCAAAGTATTCTCCATAAATATTTAATAAAAATAGCAGATTTAAGGGTCTACTTATAATTGTAACTAGTGGTGATACGTAATGAGCATTCTTATGGTCGTGGAACTAATGAGACAGAAAGAATTGCGATACAGTGTGTGAGGGCACGATGACATGCATCGAAGAAATGACGGAGTCTCCCTCGAGGACTCTGACGTGGATGTCAACTGACTGCAAGTTGATGGCGGCAAGGGTTATGTGCTTCTCAAGGTTGCGCTTGTCCAGAAACTTCTGATTCGGCTCCAAGATCTTGTGCAGCCTGTGCTTTGTGAGTCAATTAATTTAATTGATGAGGTGGTGGTTGGTGCACACTTTGTCGCTTATGTACAGTTCGTACAGCAGAGTAGAATCTCGCATATTGCTTCTGGAGCATAGCAAGTGAACCTGATGTGTAGTGGTAATCTTATTAACACCACGCCACCGCAGCTGGAATGTTGCGCTCACAGTTTGCACTCGTAAGGTCCTGTTCGTGGCGATGCTTGGCCAGTCCATTCCACGTCACCGGCACCACTGATGCATACCTGATGTCGTGCCGCCAAACCTAATTGATATTCGTCCACTCGGCTGACAACTCTGAACCATGTCAGCTGACCTGCCTGCATATAGCCACACACCCTTCTTCTACACTTCGGGCCACACCACCGCAGTTGGAATGTTGCGCTCACAGTTTGCACTCGTACAGGTTAGTTACCTTGAAGCTTCGTGTTACCATAGCAACAGTCCTTGTCTCTTTGCGGTGTTGTGGCCCCCTGGTATGTCCAACCGTATCAAGTGGTTTGTGCGTGCAGCACTGTATTTTTGGTGCCTGTTATTGCTAGGTGGAGACATTGAAGCCAATCCAGGTCCCATGACGAAAGCGCAAGAAGAAAAACTACATGGTATTCAATGCGATACAATGCATGGAAGCGAGCAATTCTAACTTGTTGGAATCAGCGAACAAAGTTCTACGCATACACCTTGGACTAAAGAATGGTCTTGAATTGCTGACGAAACGCGTACACGAAGTTAAAGGTAAACTTGAGTCACTTTCCTCACAGAGACCAATCTCAAGCCAAGAGGTTAATCTAACAAAAATCAAAAATCACACTTTGCATCAGGAGTGTCGCCTCAGTCTTGCAGCAACAGCGAGCATCATATATCAATGATGCGTGACAAAATAGACGATTTGTAAAAGCGCTCGAGGCGCTCTAATCTTCTCTTCTATGGCATACAAGATGCAGGTGAATCGGAAGACTGGGAAACGTCCGAGCAAATAGTAACAAAATTCTGCAAAGGTCACCTAGGAGTATCAACAGCTTCAATTGCACGTGCGCAACACCTTGAACAATTTTCAAATGAACGCACTCGACCAATTATTGTGAAGTTTTTCAATGAAAAAGAGATCGAAACAGTGCTTAGTAATGGCCACAAGCTGGAAGATACTAACTTTGGCATTTCTCCTGATTACTCCGAGGCGGTTCGCGATAAAAGATGTAAATTATGACAGTTCTCAAAAACCATAAAGAAAGAAAAAGACCGTGTCAGCCTTGTCTTTAACAAACTAAATATCAACTAGGAAGTGTACGTATGGGACACTCAAGCAAATTGTGCGAAGCTCGTTTCCCCGGTTGTGTCGCCAGTTTGACATGGCGCGAGCCTTTTAACTTAACCTCAAACATTAACAAATGGTACAATTAGTACTGAGGACAGCTGTTGCCTTTTATACACTAACATTAGAAGCATTATTTCTAAAAATGTCGCACTATCTTCACTAATCGACTCAAAATCGGCAACAGTAATAGCATTAACTGGAACTTGGTTGAACGATGCTATTCCTAATGAAACCATATTCGTTTGTGAAACTGATTTTAATATATTTCGTTGTGATATGAAAAATCGTCGAGGTGGCGGTGTCCTCCTTGCAATAAACAGACAGTATATGGTAGTGCCTGTGGTTATTAGCACTTTCCTTGAATGCGTAGTAACTTGTATTAAATTCAGATCAATTAATGTAATTGTTGGTGCCCTTTATTGCCCACCGGGCCTCACTCATGGGTTCACAGCAGAATTTCATCGCATTTTTATTGAACTTGCCCATCATTGTCCACATTCTAATGTAATCATTTTTGGTGACTTTAATTTCCCGGACATAGCATAGTCCGCACAATCAACCTATAGCATGCAGTCAGAGTCCCATGCGTTCCTCCAGTGTTGTCTCGATTTCATTTTAACTCATTTAATTTCAAGCCCAACATGATGTTCTGTGCACTCTTCTAATATTCTTGATTTGATCTTAACAATTCAGATATATGTTCTGAAATAACTCATATTAGTGGTCTATCTGATCATGATGTTTTAACTGGTCGCTTCATTCCTTCATCTATCAAAAGGCAAATTATCAGCAAGCAGAGTAGCTAACTTTGATCGTATTAACAATGAACTATCGCTTTTTTCTGTCGACTTTCTTAGATTACTTGTCGTGGAGAGTAGAAGAAAACTGGTTACTACTTAAAAACGCACTCACTAATCTCATAGATAAATGCATCCCGGTCGTTTCCATAAAATCTAACAACACTGCTCCTTGGTTTCCGCAGAACCTTCGTCACCTAAATAACAAGAAAAAAAGATTATTCAAGCAAGCTGACAAAAATAAATCATCTGAATCCTGGCATTGGTACAAAGCATGTGATAAAGAATACCAAAGTTTACTCAAAGCCACGTACAGACAATTCTATAAACGGGAACTGTCATCGATGTTAACTAACCCTCGGCACTTTTACCATGTCATTAATACCAAGCATAATCCTGACATCATCCTTACTGATCATGACGACGCATCGCTAACCGAGACTGATTGTTCCCAACTACTGAACAAAACATTTTCATCGGTATTCACGCGTGAATGTTTAGAACCGTTAGCCACCATTACTCGCACTGATTTGTTTATGCCGGAAATAATAATTTCTGGTTCCGGAATTTATTCTCTCCTTTCTAATCTTAAAATTTCATCTTCCGCTAACACTACTGGCCTAAATAAAACAATTCTAAAAAATATAGCCCCAAGCATCTTCTCAATACTGTCTGCCTTATTTTTGCAATCACTATCAACAGGCGTTATCCCTCACGATTGGAAAGTGGCTAAGGTAGTGCCATTTTTCAAGTCTGGGGATCGTTCTTCACCGCTTAACTATCGACCAATTTCTTTAACAAGTAACATATGTAAGTTAGTCAAACATATTATACACTCCCAGGTCATTAACTACCTTGAAGAACATAACCTCATATTTAAGCAACAGTGTGGTTTTCACAGAGGCTATTCATACGACACTCAGCTATTTGGCTTTATTCCCGTAGATGCCGTATTTCTAGATTTTTCAAAAGCATTTGACCGTGTCCCTCATCGTCGACTTATTCACAAGCTTACACAGCTGAACATCGACTCTACTGTTGCCACATCGCAATTGCCACAATTTACATCGGTTAACGATCACAACTCATCTCTAGTCCCCGTAATATCTGGTGTACCACAGGGAAGTGTGCTTGGGCCTCTACTTTTCCTAATTTATATTAATGGTCTACCTGACGGCATCGAATCCAGTATCAGACTATGTGCTGATGACTGCGTCATATATCATAGTATTCACTCTAACCGTGATCATGACATTATTCAGTCTGACCTAAACGCAATAAAGGTATTGTGTTCAACCTGGCTAATGCCTCTAAATCTTGTTAAAACTAAATTCATGTCTTTTACTAATCGCGCACCCCGAACTTCAACATCTTTCATCTTAAACGACAGCCTTGTTGAACAAGTTTCCAGCTACAAATATCTTAGCGTACACCTAACCTTTAACTTGACGTGGAATAATCACATTAAGCATATTGTTGCATCTGCAAACCATTCGCTTGGTTTCCTTAAACATAACCTCAAACATGCTCCCGTACACTTACGCAAATTGGCATACACAACACTAATACGCCCTAAAATAGAGTACGCGTCAGCCATATGGGATCGCCATCAGATATACCTAATGACTAACTTACAAGCCCTAGAGGACCGTGCTGTATGCTTCTTTTCAGATTATTCACAACAACTAGTGTAACAGCATTAAAAAATCGCGCCAAGCTTGAAGCCTTGTCTCTTCGTCATAATATATCTCATTTAACACTATTCCATAAGCTTTACTATCGCGTATCTCTTCGTAAAAAGCTTATGTGTGAACCCTCAGCCATTTTTCCACGTCTGGATCATTCTTGCAAAGTCAAATGCATCATGTGTCGTTGCCTCACATTTGGTCAGTCATTTATGCCTCGCACTGCGATAGAGTGGAATAATCTGCTACCGTACATTGTTACGGAAACAAATACCTAGAAATTTACAGACACTCTACGCAGTACCATGCATACCTAATATATAACATTTCACTCTCTGATTTAAAAACTGATTTTTTTTCATGCGCCGATAACCAAAGTCTTCGTGACGTCGTAGTTTGTGCAAATCATGTAAAGTTGCTGTACTGATAACTATTCTTATTTTTTTAGAGCGCAGCTCTTTGGCGTCCGTTCCTGGGTTTCGCGTCGTCGTCGGCCTCGTAACCAGCTCCGCCCCCCTTTCATCCCCCCAGCGCTAGCAGCGACCGACTGATACCGCTGGATGCCGCTGACGCCGCTAGAGAGTCAAGATAACGTGACTGCATAGAACACCGTCGCCGCCATGCAGAAAGAGGAGGAAAGGGTCCCCCCCCCCCCCTGTTCTTGTGTGGCGGATAGGGTGCTCTTCAGTTGCCGACGCGCCGGTTATTCGTTGTCCCTGAAACCAACTCCGCAGCTGGGGTTGACTCACTATCGGCGTCAGCGGCATCAATCAGTCGCTGCTATCTCTTCCCTCCTCCCTTTATCGTGTTGTCCGCTTGCTGCGCGCGCTTCTGCCCCCATCGTTTGCCGCTGGGTGTACACGCCGCCCCCCTCCCCCCTCTTCCTGCGAGTCTCCGGTTGTCAAAGCACCGGCTCGAACTTAATTCCTTTCTTCGCTCCTCCTCCAATGCAACCCCTGCGCGGTGGCAATCAGAGAGCCAGATCGGTGGCGGCGGATCTGTATATGTGCACCGCCCGAGCCGAAATTGCCGCTGCCGTTCGCCCTGTGCGGTGGCAATCAGAGAGCCAGATCGGTGGCGGCTTGACATAAAGACAAACAGCAATTTCCTAACACTTATGCGGGAGAACATCCCGTTCCTCTCGCTCGTAACGCGTCCCACGGCTGTGACAACCTCGCGAGGCACTTGTATAGATCTCGTCTTTGAGAATCAAGCATTGGTGTACCAAGTCGAACATATATCAGTCTATTTCTCCGACCACAAAGCTTCCTTCATGACTGTCAAGAACTGTTAGTGGAGTCTTTGTTAAAGGAATACGTGTGAAACATAAAAAAAAAATTCTGTGATAGCGCATACATGTGTTGCTCGATTTCTTTGCCTCAATCTATCGAAAAGGTGAAACAGCTTATTTGCTGCGCTCAAATTTCGCATTAGGAAGTAACGTAATCGTCGGTAATTTTTTCTTCTGTGTTTTTATGTTGGACTGTAATTAATTTTCTCCCAGTTTTGTTTTTGTGTTGTATTTACATCTACGCATTGTTCTTTGCCTCACCAATGTAACCTTTACCCTACGTAATACCCTTCCTTGAGGGCCTTTAGGGTTATTGTGAAATAAATAAATAATAAACATTGACAGTCATGTTCCTTTTTGAGCTCCTACTGCTGCTTGCCAACACAAGCTGTAGCAGTTGCCCAAGGTGGCGTGAAAGAGGTTCATTGAAGCTTTGCACATACCTAGCTAGGGTCATGTGCCCAGTGACCCAAGTTGCTCGGACGGCTGATTATGAACTCGCTTCCCTCAACATAGCAGCCTGAACATTATCCATTAGAACATGAGCTACCCAGTGACACAAATGGGTGGGAAGGTAGTTAGAGACAGACATCCGGAAGTATGAAGTGTCCTAATAATGCTAACTGCAATAAATAATCCTAGATGCCTTGAATACTTTGGTTTACTTATTATTTCTTATTTGTGCTGGATAAATCCTTGTTTTTCTGAAACGTGGCATCTAAACAGCATAAGAAGCTAGTAAGAAGTCAAGTAAGATTAGCATTCTAGATCTGCAACAGGCACTGTTGTGATTTATTTGCAGTAGAGCTGTGTGTAAATGTGCTTAAAAGGCTTAAAACTGCCTTGCTAACATTTACCTAAACATGCAGGTTCACATAAGTTGGAGGAATGCGCATTGAGGAGGTTATCCTGGCACAGCTTACCATGGCCTGCCATGGTGGACCAGCGAAGTTTACAAGGGCCTTGCTTCACCGTATGTTCACAGAGGAGGAGGAGGAGCTCATGGGCCATTTACTCTTGGGAAATAACACCAAGGGCCAAAAAGAGGCTCTTGACCCCACCAGGGTCAACGCTGTTATAGGCAAGTACCATACATCCTTTCCCATTGCATTTTTGCGTTCATGTTTTGTATCTTAAATTAGCAACTTGCCGTTAGCATCATAAATTACCTTCAAGTGGCCTGTGTGCGTTGGTGTGCTACAATAGCCTACCATATGGAATGACTTCATATGATAAGTGCCTAATGCCTATATGCTCAAAGGCTTCTAAAATTTAAAAGCTGCCTTCACTACCAGAAGATTCTGGTGGCTCCACCAGACAAAATGAGGTGCAGTTGCACATTAGTAGTGCTACTCGGCTAATAGTCTGTGAAGCGCGCTGCAAATCTGGTGGCATGGAGGACCTGTTTCAGTAGCCTGAAAGTGTTATTATAATGCAGGAATTGTCGAGAAGCTATGCTCAAGTGCAGTTACTGCTCAACTCGAGGAACAGCACTTCCGCCAAATTTCAGCATTCAAAACCGCTCTCTAGGTTCTGTAATGCAAAACAGTGCTTTCACCAGTTTTACCAGACCACACTGAATTAAACTTGCTCCTGTTTTGAAGGAGGTCCATGTGATGCCAGACAGCAGCCTTTGAGCAGGGGAAATGTGACTTGTGGGGCATTTTTCTTTCGTTCTTTCAATCAAAGCAACAATAGGGACAGAGTTGCCAGTATCACTGTGAACAATGCAATGCTTAGCGAATGCTTATTCATTCGAAGCCCCTAACCTATTTGTTGACATGCACTTTATCACTTTGTATTGTAAGACACGACAAAAAGACCCCATTTATATAGCTTTTCTCCATATGCTCACATAAGTTCACATAAGCGCCTTGTCCTGTCGTCTTTCTTGTGTCTGTTGTTTTGCGCTAAACAAAGTACAGTGGAACCCCGTTCATACGTTTTTCACCGGACCGGGGGAAAAAAACGTAACAGCCGAGAAAACGCAACAGTGAGGAAAGCTCCAAAAATGAATGAAAAAAAGGGCAGCTTCAACTATAGACAATTTATTTCCACAGAGTGCGCTTAGGACTTAAAAAAGCCTATAATGATGGCTTGCCGTTTCTTTCGCTCGGTAGAAATCTCCACACGTTTCTCAATAGCTTGGAAGGCCGCATTGCTGTCAGCGTCGCTGTGAGGTGCGACGTACCTGCAGAGGTCTAGAGCCGCGACGGCTTCTCCAAAGCTAGGATTTGGCCACTGTCCGGCATCATGCGGCTCGTGCTCCTCGTCGTCACCGCGCCACGGCAATGGCAACGGACGAAGGAATATCCGCGGGAAATTTTGCCCTCTTTGGCGTAATCATGCTAACCTGCTAACGACTGTTTAGTATTGCTGCGGAGCGCGCGCGTCCGAGCAGCCCGGTTGCGCGCGGCGCGGCGTGGGAGAAATGTAAACAAGAGAGGAGAGCTGTCCCGGTAGGCGGAGCAACGCCACTAGCAACGCCAACTTCCGGTTTCACTTTTGCTTCACAAAGAGTGACGTGAGGGCCTCTCCCGAGTTTCCTTCTTCCGTGAGTCGACCCGTCCAACAACCATGCGGTGACCCTAATCACAGTGATATAGAGGCTAGAAGGTTATCCTAGTGTCGGGAGCGGGCGCCCTTTCCCGAAGCGCTGGAGAAACCAGTTTGGATGCTTGGCGGGGTAGTTCGAAGAGGGCGCTGCGCTCCTGTGGCGGGTTACCGACGCCAGCCGAAGGAATGCAGATACAAGTCGTCGTCAGTTTTTGGTAGCACGTGTACCGACGTAGTTCACTTTGTTGCAGCCTTTATTTTCGTTGAGACCGTAGTGCCACGGCTTGGTGCGATGCGACGTTGAACTTCTGTGATAATGCCTTCAAAAAAAGAGAGGACATGTTTTGTTCCCCTTTGTAAGGGCGGTTACAAGTCGTCTATAGAAAAGGTGTCGTTGTTCCGCGCTCCATCCGACCCTGTTCGCTTGAAGGCCTGGGCAAGGAACATCAAAAGAGTCGTTGGAAAACGAAAGGCTGACCACCTAACAGAAATTATTGATGAGCTATTGGATGATGGCAATTTGGAGTGTGCAGAATCTGTGTTGAAAATACAAGGCAAGCAGTTTGATCATGACAACTGTGTCGAAAAGCACAGTGACAGTAGATTAGTATATTATATAGCCGGCTATGTTGTCAGAAAGTCTTTAAAAAAATTTCCATGCCCAGAGTGTGCCTCTTGCCTTTGTATTTTGCCCCTACAAGCAGATTCTGATGTAAATTCTATACTAACCAGTCAGTTTGATCATGGGGGCTTGATCTACCCTTCCAAAGCTGTTGAGGAGCTTGTTTGTAAAGTTGAGGACACATTTACTGTGTATTTCAGCAGGAATCAGCTTCATGCTGAAAGCATGGTCTGCTTTTTGCATTTCCTTCAGGGAGCGAAGCTTAAAGAAGTGGGTTGCAGTGAGCATGGGCGGTATTTGACAACAAACATAATAAAGTTCTATGCACTGACGAGGCTGCACTTCTTTGCAAAAGCAAAGAACATGAAACGGAGCACTCAAAGAGAAAAACAGAAGCTCCTGAAAATGAGGCGATGCCAGTAGAATGACAGTCGCGAAAATGCTCCCTGCTTTTGTACATACCTACCTTCGTTGTGCAATAATAAAAAAAAAACTTGTAACATAGGTTTTGAAAGCGCTCCCCATACAGCGTTTTTGCGGACCATAGTGTGCAGTTTTGTAAAGCTGCAATAAACTATATGCACGAGAAAAACGGAATGCATTCCATTTTCTCTCCACGGTTGTGGGCTGGTTAGTGTCGCTTATCCCGTAGAAAAAAAAATATACCAACCCCATTATATTACGGCCGCTTGCGTAGCTTCCGTCACTCTGGTTAAAATGGCAGCACAACAGGGACGAAGACAAGGCACATAGAAACACATGACAAGTGCACCGTCTAGTTTCTGTGTGTCTTCATCTCTTACGCTGCCATCATAACGAGCTATGGGCGAACTAGCCCAAAACGAAGTTTTATTTCACCGCTCGTCACGATAAGCGTACTGGCCAATATTGTAAGGTTGACTAGCCCTCATAGATTATTGCGTGCCTGTTTTCTGAACTTGCAAATCGGCGGAAAGCGCCGGTCACTTGCGAGCGCCCGCTGCAAAGCGCGCCGGAGCCCGCAAGAGCAACCCGCCAGCGAGTGCTGGCGCCATCTGCCGGAGCATAGCAAAGTATTTCACGTCGGCACGCGCCTTCACGACACTAGGATAACCTTCTAGCCTCTATAACAGTGATGATAGTGAGAGCATTTTTCACGAATGGCCACTTAGTGCGGCCTCTCGAACTGCCGTGCGGCTTTTTGCAGCCAGTTCCATAGCCAAGCCCGGCCAAGCCCAGCCAAAACTCGTCAAAAGCCAAAATGGCGGTTGGAGCGCGTTGCCTACTTCAGCCCAGGCGGGTTCGGGGTGCCAAGTTGCGACGTATCATGCGGGAACGTTTTCACAGCTACGACGTAACAGCGGGGTTCCTTATACATTGAATCCTATGGAAGCTATGCCGGGACCGGATGAAAACGACGTAGCAGCCGGGAAAACGCAGCAGTGAGGAACATAACAGCGGGGTTCTACTGTATTCATGGATTCGCACCAACTAGTCCGCCAACGCACTGTACTGAACTATCTTTCTCCATATGCTTAAATAAACTTAGCAGCACTGAATAGGCCCTTGGCAACTACTGTCTAATGCTTCTTACACACCATGGGACATGTCCACAACTCCCATTCTGAAATTGTTGGATATGCCTCCTGCTTCCTTA
Source organism: Dermacentor variabilis (assembly GCF_050947875.1). Taxonomy (NCBI): domain Eukaryota; kingdom Metazoa; phylum Arthropoda; class Arachnida; order Ixodida; family Ixodidae; genus Dermacentor; species Dermacentor variabilis. The sequence goes on from NC_134568.1 coordinate 4,595,201, forward strand.
CTTCACTTGTATACAGGGTTATTATAAACCATTGCTAAGTAGCCTATAGGCTTAGATTTATTGAAAAGATGAATGGGCTTTCCAGTTGCTCTTGTTTAACCCTCGAGGATCACATATTACAGGGAAATGTGTGTCCCCAATTTAAGGGTTCTGTATTATTTAGGGGTGTGCAAACACTCAAAACTTTCGAATAATGAATATAATAGCATCCTATTTGATTTGGTCTTTGTCTCGAATAGCCACTATTCGTAAATGCGACTTCGAATTCTTTTCGAATATCTCAAAACACCAATCAAAAATAAAATGAGAACAAAAGTACGGTAAATTATCACCTCCAAGAACGTAGTATAGACATAAAAACATGGGAACTTGTGTAGTAGAGCAGGCTATGTCACTTAGGTAGCTGTACTTTAGAGGCTGTACAGCTATCATTCGCGCTTTCAAGAGTGCTGTGCATGTGAGGATACTACTTGTTTGCTTCTCTATTAGTGCTTTTACAGGTTGTCTACCAACCGGGAAAACCGGGAATTCTCGGGGATTTTGCATAGTGTGGGAAATACACAGGGAAAACTCAGGAAGTTTGTGCTTATATCTGGGAAAACTAGGTGTAATTTTATTGACAGGGAATGAAAGTTGCTCGAATGCTGGCGCGAGTAACAGAGGAATAGTCTTTGACGTCGTGTCATCGGCTGGAGTTGCCAGTGTACTGTGAACGAACAATTTTCTGGACACCCAATTTTTGGGACATGCCCGATAATTAGGACGGCTTCGCGGCTCCACCATGTGCTCCATAGAGTCAATGTATAAGAAAGTCTGAAATTTTGGACACAAGAACCCTTTGCCATCCAATTTTACGGACTTTTTGCCGTGACTGCAGGTCCAAAACGGCATTAATCAAAACCACCACCGCCGCATTTTAATTAACTCGCCGCCTCGAACTGGCGCTCTCGCACGCAGATCCTGTAGCCACCACCGTGGCAACGCTAGGCCAAGCTGCTTTGACATTCGATATTAAGCTCAGGGTGTCTACCAACTGGGAAAACCGGGAATTCTCAAGGATTTTGAATAGTCTGGAAAAACTCAGGGAATTTGTGCCTCTATTAGGGAAAATTAGCTGTAATTTTATTGAAAGGGTCGAAAGTCGCGGTAATGCTGGCTCGAGTAACAGACAGGAATCGTAATGAATCGTCTTTGACGCCCTGTCATCGGCTAGAGGAGTGTCAGTGTACAGTCAATGACCAACTTTCCGGATGCCTGATAATTGGACGACTTCATGGCACCACCACGTACCCGATAGAGTCAATGTACTATCAGAACGTCTGAAATTTTGGACGCAAGAACCATTCGCCGTCCCATTTTCCGGACTTTTTGCCATGACCGCAGGTCCGAAACGGCATTAATCAAATCCACCACCGCTGCTGTTTTGATTACCTCGCTGCCTCGAACTGGCGCTCTCCCACACAGATCCACTGGCAGCCGTAGCCACCACTGTGGCAATGCTAGGCCTCGCTGCTTCGACGTTCGCTATTAAGCTTCTTGCCGTTGGGTGCCGTGTTTTTCATTTAAAGAATTCGCTACTGTCAGCAATGGCACTGACTCCTCCTTTGTGGTCCTTGCGGTTGGCTTAAAAGCTTGGAAAGCACGGTGCATTGCATGATACTAGTTCCCAAAAGTGAGCTTTGCCTCTTTACAGAGAGTTTACTTGGTGAACCATACTCAAAGGTATTGCAGTGAAGCATAACAAGCATGGGAAGGGGCTATTGCCACGGGACACAGTGTGTATTCCTTCATTATACACGCGTGCACCCGGTATCTCCTGTCACAGTACAAGCACCGATATGCCTAATACGTGTACCGGCAGGCCTTCATAGCATTTTCGAATGTGCCTGCGGCAGTTTGAGCACTTAAGGGCACTAAATGACATGCATTTACTTTTTTCCAACTGGCCGATTTTTTGGACATTTTCGTGGCCGCTAAGGAGTTCGAATAATCGGACATGGACTGTGCAGCTGACCAAGAAGATGCTTCAAATGGTCCATGGGGCGAACGAGTGGCGTAAGGATGACAAGAACAGAAAGGACCTACGCATTGAGGAATGAATGGGAAAGGAAGCGTGCTGTCGTCGTTTCGAAGGAGCTTGAGCTCAAACAACAAAGTGTTGGCTGATGCCGAGATGCAGGTGTCCCTTGTCCAAACCACAATAAACTCTTTAAAGCAATGAAACACAACACTGAGGCGTCGTTGGCGGGCTGAGAGTATGTCTGGACAGTGGAGGTTGACTTACGAGTTGTTGAGACAGAATCTCAATTGTGACAAAGTTCGAGCCTCATACCACTGAGCTTGCCATCAGTTGATAGAAATAGGTCATATTCGAAAATAATTGCTTCTGCATGCATCCCCTTTTTATTTGTATTTGAGAATGTCCGACTTGATTTGCAATTTTTTTCAAATACATTTTATTTGCTGTGAATTTTACTAACCCCTCCCTTCTAGTCTCTTTTTGAATAACATAAACACTACTCCTTAGTATTCAAATTGAATTAAGTCGGTTTTTTTTTTCATATGCTTACTAGAGAGTGACAGCATCGGGCGATATGGTTTCAGCCAGTTTTGACATAAAACAGTTCTGCATCACTCGTGGAATTTTGCAAAGGCACTCAAGAAAAACCTGGAAAACTCAGGGAATTTGGAAATCTCAACTTGGTAGACACCCTGAAGCTTCTTGCCGTTCGGTGCTGTGTTTTTCATTGAAAGAATTCGCCGCTGTCAGCAATGGCAGAGACTCCAGCGCGTTGCATAATGCTGGTTCCCGAAAGTCAGCTCCACCTCAACACAGCAGTGTTGAGCGGGGAAGCATAAGCGAAGTATTGCTGTGAATCTTAAGCGTGGGAAATGTCAGACAGGCAGACAGAAACACATTGTTTCATGACCAAGAATGATCCCCTTTATTGTACTGTCGTAAAATATATAGATTGCCAGAATGATCACATGACTTGTATGAGAACTTGTGCAAAGGAAATGAAAGCATAGCGCTTATCTCAGTGCACGTCAGTGGCACAGGCACGCACAATGTGTATCGGGATGACGTCTTCCCCATTTTACAGGCATTGTGTGTCTACCAAGAAAGCAAACCACTTTACAAATCAGTCATCGATAACGAGTCTTTTTGGAGCTCGTAGGATGCACCCATATCAAGTTGTTCGTTGCTTTGGTCTCGAAGTTTCGTTTGATGGAAAGGTCTCTTGGGTGTCGAACAGTTGTTTAGCCACGATTCCCTCTTTGTCGGTCGTGTCCGTTGGCTGGCTGCTTTGTTGATGCTGTTTGGCCGGCAGGGGACTGATTTCTCCTCCATTTGGGAGCAGGAACAGATGGCATCTGTTTCTGCATATGGTTCTGCCTGCAGTCTGGACCCAGCAGGATCTCTGTGTCGAGGAAGGACGAAGTACTGTGCCCTCTGCGTTTCTGTCTCGAAGCCGTACTTGGTTGTCTGCAGATAGACTGGGAAGAGGTCGTGCAGCATGACGTCTGTCGAAATATATCTTTCTTTTCTGTATTTTTCGTCCTGCTTTTCCCAAGAAACACTTACTAATCGCAGCTTTAGCGTGGATGGCATGCATGGCATTCGTGAGTGTAAGCGGCGGCTCATTAGCAGTTGCGCTGGGCTATAGCTGGTTGCGCCTGGCGAGTTTTTATAGTTCAGCAAGGCAATGCGGTGGTCCTGTGCTTTCTTCAGTAGCCTTTTGAGAGTCTCTACCACGCACTCAGCTTTCCCATTAGCTTTGGGTAACGAGGGCTCATTGTGACATGCTTGAAGCCGTAGTTTCTTGCAAAAATAATGAAAGCAAATGAGCTGAACTGTGGTCCATTGTCTGATATTACAGTTTTCATTATCCCGTGCCTGGCGAAGATGCTTTTCAGATGCTGGATGATTACCTCTGATGATGTTCCTCGATCCAACAGGGCCAGCACAGGATACCTGGAGGCTCCTTTCAGCTCAAATAAATCAATTCCGATTTTCTCCCATGGAAGCTCCATTGTTTCAGATGGGATCATCGGTTCGGAAAATTGGGTGCGCTCTGAGGCGCAAGCTTGACAGTTGCCTACAATTCTTGCAATTTCCTGGCTAATTCCAGGCCACCAGACTGATTCCTTACATTTGCGCAGCAGCGGGCAATGCCATTGTGCCTCTCATGGACTCTTTGAAGCATTTCTTTCCGCAGCGCTAGTGGAATTACTAGTCTGGAGTCCTTCAGAAGCAACTGCTTGCAAACCGTGATGTTGCCACAATGCACCCAGAAGGGTTCGAGAACTTGCGGTAGCCGGTCCTTTGTGGGCCGCCCTTGCATGCAAGCTTCAAGCAACGATATGAATTCAGGGTCCATTGCCTGCTCTGAGCGTATGCAGTGGAGCATGTCATCTGAGAGCTCATATCGAACTTCTCTGTCCACGTGAGACGAGACGTCAGTTTCAGACAGTTCTACGATAGACCATCCCATGTTCATCACTCTAGGCCGAGAAAGAGTGTCCGCAGTAGCAATCGTATATCGGGACGTGTGTAAGTGTGAATGAATACCACAGTAAACTCCTTCTGAACCGTTGGATTCTTGGTGGAAGAGAATCAAGATGATCGCTACCCAGTAGTAGGAGAGGCTTGTGGTATGTCTTAAATAGAAACATGAGGCCTTTTAGAAATTCGTCGAAGCGTCTGCTGCCCAGGTCAAAGCCAATGCTTCGTTTTCGATCTGTGAACACCTCTGCTCTGTTGTGAGCGACCTGGAGGCATATGCTATGGACGTCTTTCGCGAGATGGGTGTTCCTGGAGTAGTCCGGTGCCTAGTCCTTGCGAAGATATGTCTGCCAATACAATTGTCGGGTCCCTGGAGTTGTACCTTGCCAGGCATCTGCTTGAGCTGAGAGTAGTCTTGATCTTTTCAAAAGCTTCCTCTTGTTGATTACCCCAAGACCAGTCACTGTCTTTGTTGAGAAGGCTGCATAGAGGCGCAGATGTAGACGCAGCATCAGGAAGAAACCTTGCAAGGTGGTTCATCATGCCTAATAATGAACGAACGTCAGCACTGTTTCGGGGTCGGGGCAACTCCATGATTGCCCTGACTTTCTCAGGATCTGGGCGCACACCATTGGCGTCAAAGATCATGCCCAGGAACGCTATCTGCTCAACAGAGAAACATTTTTCCCTTTTAAGGGTTACTCCTGTTGCAGTCAGTCGAGCACCTTACAAAGGCCGTTGTAATGTTTCACTTTGTTCTTGCTGTACACCAGAATGTCGTCCATGTAGTTCAGTATGCCGTCTAGGCCTTCCAAGACCTGTGAGAACTTTGAAAAATTTCTGGTGCAGATGTTATCCCGAACAGTAACCTGCAGTAGCAGTACCGCCCATACGGCGTAATGAAAGTGGTGAGTTTCTGACACTTTTTGGAAAGCTTTAGCTGGTAGAACCCAGAATTAGCATCCAGTTTAGAGAAAACCTTGGCTTCCTGGAAGCTTCCCATAACTTCCTCTACCACTGGTAGCTGCTGACGCTCCCATCTGACAAACTGATTTAGTTAAGTCAACGCAGATTCTTACCACTCCAGACGGTCTCATTACTGGAACAAAAGGAGCGCACCATTCTGTCGGTTCTTCGACCTTTTGTATCATTCCTTCTCGTTCTAGCCTGTCCAGTTCTTCCTTGACCTTTTCCTTCATAGGAATAGGAATCCGTCAAGGTGTAGTACGGGGTTGCATTTGGCACAAGGCGTATGGTATGTTCCCCAGGTATGGAACCTGTGCGTTGGAACATCTTGGGGATACCTGCTTACAATGTCGTCAGCAGTCTCTGAACAATTCCTATGGCATTGGTAGCTGGTAGTTCCAACAAGGGCATGCGCAAGTTGTGCACGACGTAAATGGTTTGCTGTGAACAGTTTCCAAGCTACTTCAGCGTCAAACTTTCCGATCGTACGGATGCTTGCATTGCTCGGGCTTTTAAGATTACCTGCTTTGTCCAGAGAATGCGGAAGGAAAGGAAAATTGTCACCAACAACGGTCACTTCGGTGCCTGGATCTACTTTCATACAGAGCTGGTTGTTTATCAGTACCGTGACAAAATGCTCAGATGGTGTGTTCGCCGATTGCTCGACTGTGCTGACTGCCAAGAAATTTCTTATCAGGTTCGGCAATGCCGTCAAGATTCCCATCTGCTTGCTTCTTTTTTCGGAACACCTTTCCGAAGTGGCCCAACCTTCAGCAAAATCTGCATCTTGTTGCTTTGGGCAACCACTTCTCGGATGAAATGGTCCGGTGCAGAAACTGCAGTACTTTAGACCATAAGCCGGCTTTGGACCGTGTGTGAACGTGCTCTTTCCAGTGGTTTTCTTGGGCTTTAGTGCGGCGACGCAAGCTTCTGGGATTGCGCCCTCATGCTCTTTTAGCTTGGTTTGCTGTTTCTTTACGGATTCACTTGTGTACACTTTTGACAAAGCAGTGTTCATAGTGAGCTTATGATCCATCTGTAGTTCTTCTGAGACAACCTGGTCCCATAGAAGCGGTCCCTTTTTAGGTGTTCCTTCATGTCTTTCAACTCGTATCTGTCTGCTAGCCTGTTAAGCTCGGTTGCAAACTGGTCTACTGTTTCTCCCAGTTGTTGGCGGCGTAGATTAAAGTGGGAGGAAAAAGAAGCATGTGCTTGTGCGGACGCATCCGCACCGGCTCCCGCTTTCTCGCCAATTTAAATGTGCCTTTTGCCCAGTTTTGTGCCTTTTCTACTGGGAATCGGATTCTTGAAGTTCTTCTCTACCTAGGGAGACCAAATTTCGGCAAGTGCATGACCTCTGGACTTTTTACGAGTGATTTCATCTCGCCGCCCCGCCTCGGGCTCTAAGCCTAACGGCGAGTACGGCCGCCGCCATTAACGCCCGTCTCGACTCCGACCAAGCCGCCGCCGATCCCAGACCTCCCCGCGCCCACTCCGGCTGCGGGGGCCTCCAGCAATCACAACAAACTAGCCTTCCACCCAAAAACGACCCTACAGCGATGGCATACGAAGTCAATGGCCAAGACATGAGCCCGGAAGACTTCACCGCAGACGCTGGGTGGACTATCGTGGCGCCGCGACCGTCAGTAATCAAGACTGCGTTGAGCCAGCCCAACCTCGTTAACCACCAGCGAAAGGGAGAGAATACGAACGCAGCCGGTCTCAACCTCGAGAAACTCCTTGATCAAAGCAAGCAGGATGCCCGCGCTGCCCCAAGATGACATCAAGATCGTGTTTCGCATACGTGGCGGTATCAACATAGCCCAGGTAGGCCAACTTACAGTCACCAAAGCAATTTGCATGGCTGCTTGCATCGAACCTAACGAGCGAAGCGAGGACACGATATGCCCCGATTTGAAGCAGAACATCATGGTGGTCAGCACACCGTCCAAAGCGAACGCAGCAAAATACCTCAGGATTCGCAGCATTCCCATAGGAGAGCAAACTTTTGAAACCACTGCATATAGGACGGCACCGCACGAAACGTGCAAATGCGTTATAAGAGGGGTTCCGCTCGATGAGACGCAGGACTCCATGAACCGCAAGATCGTCAACCCACGCAACCCACTCGCTCTGGCGGCAAAGAGAATCAAGGAAACTGGCATGGTCATCATCGCCTTCGATGGCTTTCGAGTCCCGAACTTTGTCAGATACGACAATGCCCTGATCAAGTGTTCTCTTTACCGTAAGCAGATCGCCATGTGCCATGTGTGCGGCAGACTCGGCCATCGTGCGGACGTATGCCCCTCGCCCGACGACGCAATTTGCAAAGGCTGTGGACTAGCTAACCCTAACGCAGATCATGTGGGCACCTCGATCAAGTGTGCGCTCTGCGAGGCAAATCACATCACGGCAAGCAAGGAATGCACGAACCGCTTCCAACTCCCCTACGTCGTCCGAAGAAGACAAGTTGAAAGAAGAATCGCAGCAAACGCAAGCAAAAGCACCACGAGATCAGGACCAATCGCCCTGAGTCAGCACGACTTCCCGCCGCTCAAGAACGCCGAGTGTAGCGCCATCAACGACAACGTGGCCGCCAACGCAGATGCTCGCTTGTCCGGCGAGCGGGGCTGTTCGAGATCGAGGAACTGCGGTCGCCTGTCGTCACGATCGCGAGGACGCTCCAGGAACCTGAGCCAGAGATCCTCGTCAAGGATATGATTCGCCCCCAGCCCACGAGTCGGCGCTGATGACCGGTTGATGTGGGCCCAACGAGTTCAGCAGCACCAACAGCAGGCTGCCAGCCAGGTGAGTCCGATGGCATGGCCAGAGCAAGTAGAAATAGCAAATACGATTAAAAGACTAGAACACGAAAACAAAGAGTTAAGGCAAACAATCACATATCTCGTCGAGAAAATCAGACAACTCAAAACGCCACCACCCTCCGACTCTAATCAAACCGAAGCCACATCAGAACCCATGGTAGTAGAAGTACCGGTCGCGGAATCCACGTGCAATCCGCATAAGAGAAAAGCCGTGACAAACACACCTCCATCGAACACGGACAGCGACATTAAGGAAATCAAGGAACTGCTCGGCGGGCTTGCAACTACCGTCGCGTCACTGAAGGAAGGGCAAGACAAACTTGCGACGACTGTAGTGACCGTCAAGGAAGGTTACGACAGAATAACGCTACAAATCAACCACACGATGGAGACGATCAACATCCATGGGGCAAGGCTCAACGCGCTAGAAATGGCAGACCACCCGTCTGTGACATCCCAGTCTACTTTCACCAAGCTATCTCGGGCGTTGTCGCTCGATAGACAAAGCAACAACGTGGCCTCACAAAGGCCACCCGACGCCAACAACAAAGATGGCTGTGCAAACTGAAACGTTTCGCCTTTGGCAATGGAATCGTAGGGGCTACGTCCGCAAAAAGACCCCCCTGCAACAATACATTCGAGCCAAAAAAGAAAAACCCCAAGTCATTCTCCTACAAGAGACAAATACCGCTACACCCTCACTATCCGGGTATGACGTGGCTGCAACGACACCGCAACCCAAATGTAGAGGTATCGCCACGTTGGTCAGCAACAAGCTAGCCCACACGACACACAAAATTAATTACGACCGCAGCAATTGCGAATTCATTCTCACGGAAGTCTTCCCTAGAGCCAAGAACACCAAGAGCATATTCATCCTAAACGTTTACAGCAGCCCCAAGCACAGAGCACAAAAATTCAGGCAAATACTCCAGCTCGCCCGCAACCGTGCCGGCGACAACCCCATGATCGTGGCCTAGGACTTCAACGCCCCTAACACGGCCTGGGGATACGTTGCCAGCAGGGCCAAGGGCAAGGAGTTATTAAACGACGCCGATGAACTTGACCTAACGCTCATCACGAACGCCGAATACCCTACAAGAATGGGTAACTCGGTCAACCGCGACACAACGCCAGATCTCACTTTCATCCGCAACGTTCCAAACTATCGGTGGAACAACCTGTTCGAGGATCTGGGCAGTGATCATCACATTGTTGAGACAACGATTGACACCCCATCCAGAGAACCCAGAAAAATGATGTACATCGACTGGGACAAGTTCGGCGAGTTCAGACACGAATGCCAAACAGGCAAAGAATCAATGGAACAATGGACGTCGCAACTAAAGGCCGACATTAAGGCGGTCACGAAGGAAATAGAGACAGATCTCCCCGTTCAAAGCATGGACAGCCGACTGGCTCACATGCTCGAAGCCAAACAATCGCTCACCAGGAGATGGAAAGAACAAAGACACAATCGACAGCTGAGGAAAAGAATTTCTTCCCTCAACCGGCTGATTGCAAAATATTGCATGTAACTGTCTAACCAGCAATGGAACGAGGTGTGCGACGCTGCGGACGGCCGCATCAACAGCGGGACGACGTGGCACTTGCTCAAACATCTTTTAGACAGAACCAGAACCAAAGCGGACCAGGACCGTACGCTGAACAGAATCATGCACGAGGAACTCAAAATTACCACAGAAAATGAGCTCATTGATCGTCTCGCCGACAAGTACCTCCCGCTGGCCAAAAATGCTAGAGGCACGACCGCCGAAGCATATCACGGCAAAGCCACCCCAGAACTAGATCGGGACTTCTCAACCGAAGAGATACGCACGGCGCTTCAGAACCTAAACAGCAAGTCAGCGCCGGGGCCGGACGGCGTAACTAACAAGGCACTTAGAAACCTCGACAAAACGTCAATCGAAACCCTCACAGAGGAAATCAACAAAATCTGGAGCAACGGAGCACTACCCGAAGACTGGAAAACGGCCCTCATCGTGCTCATCCCAAAGCCTGGCAAGGCACCCAACATCAATAACCTCAGACCTATCTCGCTGATGTCTTGCGTCGGCAAGGTATCCGAGCACGCGGTCCTAAACAGGCTCTCGAAACATCTCGAAGAAAAAGATATCTACCCCTCAGCAATGATCGGCTTTAGACCCGGGCTATCCACCCAAGACGCCATGAAGCTCCTCAAGCATGAGATCATTGACACAGACACGAGAGACGCGAGAGTAATCCTAGGGCTAGACCTCGAAAAGCCATTCGATAATTTATCACATGACTACATACTCCACACGATCTCCGACCTCGGCACGAGACTCTACGCTTATACAAAATCGTTCCTGAGCGACAGAACAGCCACCCTCCATCTAGGGGAAATCAAGTCCCAGAAATACAAACTCGGCGGCAAGGGCACCCCGCAAGGTTCTGTCATCTCTCCGACGCTTTTTAACCTTGCGCTTGCCGGCCTAGGCAAGAAACTGGATCATATCAAGAACGTCAAATACACGATTTCAAATACACGGATCAATTGAAAGCGCTCTGCAGCAAGCGATCGACGCGATCGAGGAATACCTCGCTCCCACCGGCCTGCGATGTTCGCCTGCGAAGTCGGAGCTCCTAGTCAACAAACCATCGAGAAGCGGTCCCAAGCCAAAGAACAAAATCAGAGACACAAACTCTATTACTCTCAGAACAAAAGACGGAGGAACCATTCCACACGTCAACAAAATCAGAGTCCTTGGGATGCTCATTGAGAGCAACGGCTCAAACACCGCGACAGTAGAGAAGATCGTGACAAAGTCGAACAATGCCTTGAATATCATACGACGCTTAGCAAACAGACAACACGGCCTTAAGGAAGAAAATCTCCTCAAGCTAACACACGCCTTTGCGCTATGCCACTTCACCTACGAGGCGGCCATGCACAGATGGAAGGCAGCGGAGAAGGACAAACTCAATGTACAACTGAGGAAGCTGGTCAAACTAGCGCTGGGAATCCCTAAGAACACCGAGACAGAGCTCCTGCTGCAACTGGGGGTACACAATACACTTGAAGAAATCGCTGAAGCTCAAGAACGGGCTCAATGGACAAGACTCTCTGGAACCAAACCGGATAGAGAAATCCTAGCCAAACTAGGTCATGACACCACAGTAATGGAGAATCTATATCAAAGCGTTCCGACGAACACACGCAACTCCTACACTCCTACTCCCGCGGAACATGAACCCTGCGCACCATCAACCCAGAAGGCTGGCACGCGGATCGTTCATCCTGCGCGAAATACATGATAAGAAGATCCTAGCCTGTTTCGTAGACGCGGCACAGTACCCGACCAGGAAGGCCTTCGTTGCCACCAGGATCAATAAGCAAGGTCAAGTCACAAACGCTCTCACAGTCAAGACCCACAAGTCCAAGATAGCAGAACAGGTCGCCATCGCACTCGCGCTCACAGACCCGACCACCACCCACGTCTACAGTGATTCACGCTCGGCCGTCAAAGCCTTTCAGAAAGGAGCAGTTGCAAGCCAAGCACTACAAATAATCAATAGATCCGCACCGCTGCAGCATCACACCATCAGCTGGTTCCCGGCACACCTCGGAGAGACCGAGGACGCCCCTTGCAATCTCAATGAGATGGCTCACAGGAGCGCGCGAGACCTAACCCTCCGCGACGTCACCTATTCTGGTCGTGACCATCCCAGTGAGAATCGGGACCCTCCCTCCACATACAACGAGATCACAAAGCACTTCTATCTAGACCGCAGAATATACAGCGCACCTCACAATAAGCTCACCAGGCCTCAAGCCCTCACGTTCAGAATGCTTCAAACGAACACGTACCCCACGCAGAACAGACTACATCACTACATGCCTGACCGATACAAAACATCATATTGCGAAAATTGCCATAGCACACTAGACGTACATCACTTGCTCTGGCCGTGTGGTCGGACCCACACAAACAAGGATCAAGACTACGCCAGGCTACAAGAAGCATTATGCAGCACGGACCAGGCGGAGCAGCTCTGGGCTGTCCAGCGAGCCCACGATGTGGCCAGGGAGTTACAACTCCGGGTCCCAACGTGGGAGTAGCCCGCTCTATGGGACCTTACGCCCCGTAGCTCGCAGGGCCTTTCATTAAAGCAATTCCATCCATCCATCCTTCCAGATTAAAGCGAGCACTCTCGTAGACTGTGTTCTTGGTGTGGACGAAATAGCCCTCAAATTTAGACACCACAAAGTTGAAGTCCATTTCCTGGTCTTTTACATTTAGCTAGCGATGAATCTCCTGTGACTTTCTGCCCATTGTATAGAGAAGCGTCCTTACTTGAACTTCGTCTGGTTTCTCGTGTAGTCCGGATGCAAATCTGTAGTTGTCGAATTCGTCGATCCATGCGAGCCAGTCGGCAACACTCTGTAAGTTAAAGGCCTTAAGAGGCTTGATTCCAGCCATTCTGAAGCATTGCTTGAGTCAACGGGAGGACTTGTTCTTGTTGCAGCAGTTGCTAGTTGTTCGCTGGTTGACGGGGCTGTTGCAGCGCTACTTCGGAGTCGGCTTTGATGTAGCCACTTCTGACACCTTGTTAGACAGGCAGACAGGCGCTCGTTGTCTCATGACGAAGAATTATCCCCTTTGATGTACCTTCATGAAATATATACACAGCCAGAAGGATGACATGACTTTTGTGAGAACTTGTGTAAAGGAAATAAATGCATGTCACTTATCTCAGCGTGTGTCAGTGGCACAGGCGTGCACAGTGTGTATCAGGATGACGTCAGTGGAAGGGATAGTTGTCACGGAACACAGTATGTATTCCTTAATGATACACGCATACACCTGCTGTCTCCTGTCACCTTCAGAGCTTTTTCGAACGTTGATGTACAACTGACCAAAAAAATGCTTTAAATGTTTCGTGGGGCAAACGCGTGGCGGAAGGAGGACGAGAACAGAAAGGACTGACACATTGAAGAATGAATGGAAAAGGAAGTGCGCCTCCACTTCTTTGAAGGAGCTTGACCTCAAAAAACGAAGTGTTGACTGATGCCGGGATGCAGGTGTCCCTCATCCAAACCAAAATAAACTCTTTAAAGCAGTGAAATGCAACACTGAGGCATCGTGCACAGGCTGAGAGTATGTCCGGACAGTTGAGGTTGACTTTCCAGCTGCAGAGAGAGAATCGCACTTGTGACAAAGTTCAGTCCCCATACCAATCAGCTTGCTGTCAGTTCATAAAAATGGCTCATATTTGAAAATATTTGCTTCTGTATGCGTCTCTTTTTATTTGTATTTGAGAATGATCAACTCGATTTGCAATGGGCTTCATGTTTTTCATATTTTCAATTAGCTTTGCCACTTTTTCAAAGATATTTTATTTGCCCTGCATTTTACTAACACCTCCCTTCTGTTTTTCTTTTGAATAAAATAAACAGTACACTTCACTATTGAAAACTGAATTAAGTCATTTTTTTATTTTTTAAGATGCTTACTAGAGTGTGACAGAATCAGGTGACATGTTAGCCCGTTTTGACACAAAACAAAGTTCTGTATCACTCAACGTATTTTGCAAAGCCACTCAAGGAAAACCTGGAAAACTCAGGGAATTTGGAAATGTCAGCTTACTGGACACCCTCTTTTAATAAACAGCTCTTCATGACATATTATCCATGACAGAAACTTGCTCGCATTAAGAATACTAGGATGTGAACATCATATTATATTAATTGTGATATCGGCTGTTCATTATCCAAGAGCTCTCCAATATTCAATTTGCTTCTGGCATTATACGACTTGTATTCGGTTCGGTCTGAAAAATCACTATTCGCACATCCCTACTATTTTTGTTGCAGATTTAAGTTCGGAGTGACTTTTCGAGAAGAAAGGGGTAAATAATTCTTTAAGTGATACTAAAGCGACAAAACATTTTTAGTATTTGCGGTTGTACACATGCTTTATTCTTCTATGCAGAATAAAGTGGCATAATTTTTTAATGTAATGAAATTACAAAACTTTTTTGTCATAAACTAGGTGAAATGGCAATACTCCCAAACTACTGCAATGACAGCCACCAAAGAGCTAAGAAAAAAAATCAGTTTCGGAGAAACCCTAGGGGCGACAGCACAATAAGAATTTTTTCTAGAAGTCCTAGAAGGTTGCAGCACCTCCAGTGTGACTCTAGGTGACGCTTTGTTCGGAAAAGGTGCTCTTTTTCAAATGTTTCATCGCCGCCACAGATGTATGGCAGTGAACCTCAAAGGGTTAAAGAAGTCAGTCCACTCACGTAAGGCTCTTAAGACTGAGCATTTCTTCATATCTGTCGCATTCCACATTTTTCAGGGTAACCAGCTACAGAAGATCCTCATAACAGTCGTTGAGGCAGAAAGCACTTCACTATAAGCAGTATTTACTTTATCCTCCAGTTTCAGTCCTTTAGTATTTACTTTAGAGTCCTTTAGTGGCCCCAGTTGCATGGGAACTCGTAAAATGTAACTTCAAATGAAGCCGCACTCAATTCTAGTGACATGGCACTATTGTATTTAGAACATGGAGGAGCACAATGAAGTGCTGCTCATATTAATTATGAAAGTTACTAGAAATAATTTTAGTTGATAGTAGTCCCCCCTAAGGCCTAAGGTTTCTTTATGAACGAAATGTATTTTTTCACCATTTTGTCTCTAAGCAATCAAAGTTCACATCTTTGACATCAAGGATATTCATAAAGTTATTTTACTACAATGTGTTGTTCCTCTTTGCCCTTTTCTGCATTTGACGCTTAGTGGAGTCCTGTGCCACATTGAATAAATTTAGGTGGTTGTACCAAAGTTGTACCCACGAAAAATTGGAATAAAGCCAAACAAATATACGTAATTCAATTTTAGAGCACAGCTCTTTGGCGTCCGTTCCTGGGTTTCGCGTCGTCGTCGGCGTTGTCGTCGGCCTCGTAACCAGCTCCGCCCCCCTTTCATCCCCCCAGCGCTAGCAGCGACCGACTGATACCGCTGGATGCCGCTGTCGCCGCTAGAGAGTCAAGATAACGTGACTGCATAGAACACCGTCGCCGCCATGCAGAAAGAGGAGGAAAGGGTCCCCCCCCCCCCTGTTCTTGTGTGGCGGATAGGGTGCTCTTCAGTTGCATCAGTCAGTCGCTGCTATCTCTTCCCTCCTCCCTTTATCGTGTTGTCCGCTTGCTGCGCGCGCTTCTGCCCCCATCGTTTGCCGCTGGGTGTACACGCCGCCCCCCTCTTCCTGCGAGTCTCCGGTTGTCAAAGCGCCGGCTCGAACTTAATTCCTTTCTTCGCTCCTCCTCCAATGCAACCCCTGCGCGGTGGCAATCAGAGAGCCAGATCGGTGGCGGCGGATCTGTATATGTGCACCGCCCGAGCCGAAATTGCCGCTGCCGTTCGCCCTGTGCGGTGGCAATCAGAGAGCCAGATCGGTGGCGGCTTGACATAAAGACAAACAGCAATTTCCTAACACTTATGCGGGAGAACATCCCGTTCCTCTCGCTCGTAACGCGTCCCACGGCTGTGACAACCTCGCGAGGCACTTGTATAGATCTCGTCTTTGAGAATCAAGCATTGGTGTACCAAGTCGAACATATATCAGTCTATTTCTCCGACCACAAAGCTTCCTTCATGACTGTCAAGAACTGTTAGTGGAGTCTTTGTTAAAGGAATACGTGTGAAACATAAAAAAAAAATTCTGTGATAGCGCATACATGTGTTGCTCGATTTCTTTGCCTCAATCTATCGAAAAGGTGAAACAGCTTATTTGCTGCGCTCAAATTTCGCATTAGGAAGTAACGTAATCGTCGGTAATTTTTTTATTATAACGAGGGCATACTGTGTGCCACACTCGTGCATTTGGAACTTGGTTTTTAAAACTTCTGGCTTTTTGTTGTTTTTGCAGGGTTCACGTGTCACACATTTCCTGGTACCAACACGTCTTATGTAAAAAACACTCTGGCCTCGCTTCTTGCATGGGGCCGAAAGCCTCCGAAGAGCCCAAGTTGGACACCTCATACCAAAACACAAGTGTTGTGCTTTTGTAACTCTCGACATATTTATGCTTATTTATATTTGTCGCGTTAGTCTCCTGAAGAGCCCAATTCGGATTTCTCAAATGAGCGTACAAATGTTGTGCTTTTCTAAGCCTTGACATTTTTATTGCAATTTTATTTATGTCGATTATGTTGGTCTCCTGAGAAGCCCACGTTGGATGGCTCAAACCAGCATACAAGTGTGGTGCTTTGTGATTCTTCACTACATTTTTTTGTTAATTTTTGATATAGTTTCTTTACTGTTTTATTTTTCAAGTATGTTCACTCATTTTATGCCAAACCCAGTTTTGTCAAGAACTGTTCCATTATGGCACACCATTTCAAGTTTGCTTGATATGCAAAAGTAGGTACAATGAGAAATGTTTTCAAAAAATTTTGTTTCATACTGTGTCCTGGGTCATTCCATGTCAAATCAACCAGTGTATTTTTTTTTTTTAGCATCACAGTTACAGTTGAAAAAATTTTTATATGTTTGTTGAAGTTCGGAACTCTTTCTCCCCATTTATTTTTCTTCGCACAAATTTTCCACTATCTTGGCAAAAATTTATTGTTCTTGCCCACCTAAGCTAGAAGGCATTGATCAGTGTTTCTTTTCAAAGAGAAATAGTATGATCCAGATATTCAGATGGTGTTCACATCAAGACAGTGAAGTGGTGTGACTGCCAAAATTGCAATGTTTGAATTTTTTTTCCGTGTGCAGGGAAATCCACACTGCACAAAATAGATATAGAATGGCAGCCTGGTTGACATAGTATATCTGCAAAATATTTGAAGCCTTGGAGGTTCAGTCAATCGCCTAAAAAACTGTAAAGTTCAAATTTTTCGCAAAAAGTTGTGTTCAAGGTAAAAAACTTTGCTTTGGTGATCAGCGTATAAGTATTTGATACTTCATTACATAACCCTACGTGTCTTCTATGCATGTCAAGTTACAAAAATGTATTGTTTAAATGCGAAAAACTATTTTTTGGAAGGTCCGTTTGTAGATCACTCACAAAGCATAAATATATGTAGCCTTGTCGTCTATCAAGGAGAGATTGGTAATAAAATTAGCCACAAGAACTAGTCGACAAACTGACTGCCTTTTCTATCAATATGAAAGCAAGCGATGTCAAGCACCGCAATCTTGACTCATATTTTTTTAAACATGAATGCAAAAAGTGGTCGCCAACCACGTCTGACCATATCAGACTGAACATGGCTCATGCAACTTTCATAGCCAAGCATGTTCACGCTGTCAAACAGCGGTAACATGCAACACCACAAGAATTTGTTCGTGCTCATGTAGCCTTTCAGTTGTAATCTTGAAGGTGTTTTCTACTTTCATCATCATATGACAGTTTTTGGGTTGCAGGGAGCAGGGCACAAATTGTCCTGCTCCCTGTATGTCGCATTGCGTTGCAGTGCGACATGTCTTTTAAATGCTTTGTGTGAACAATATCAGCACTCTCTGGATTTACTGGCTACGTCAGAGCAAATATTTTTGTAAACTGCGTGAAACATATCTTTTAAGGGGAGATTCTCCTCGAAACAACTTTCTTTAATTATTTGTACCAGAGACTTCGAAATTCAGCCAATTAAAGTTTTTTATGCAGATTTCAAATATGCAATTAGTTTTTGTGTAGCTGCTATAGGTCTCGAGTTATATTATACTGAATGACAAATTATAGCGATCTTTACGGGCACTTTTTTATGAACTAAACTTTCACAAAAGGTATTGTGCTATAGCTTATTTAGCTCTTCGTAGATCACAGAGTGCCGATATCTAGTCAAAAAACGTGTTTAGTTATTGGAAGTGGGGCAAAAAAATTTTGACACTTCAACCATTGTTTCTTTCAGTTCCCTGAAACATAACATCATACTATTGTAATTACTGACCACTGATATTGAAATTTCAAGTAGATATTGGCATTCTACATACCTTCAAGAGTATGTATACCAAATTTCGTTAGTATACACCAATTCTAAGTGTACAAAAGGCTTCCCGGAAGACACAAAAATATCAAAAAATTTGAAAATGAGAAAAACAGGTTTGAAAGTTTCAAAACCTTCTATTCTTCAAAATCCAATTGCTTTTGCATGAATCTTGATCACATCCAAGAGCAGCTTTACAGAAAGCACACAAAGTTTCTAGAATGCTCCTGCACTGTAGCTTGGCCCTTCCCGGCTCCTACGGTTGGTCTCCTCGGTGCAAGCCCTTTTCACTGTGCTACGACGGTGCGCCCTTGCTTCTGCGGTTCGCTTCAAGTTCATTTTCTTTATGCGCATGTAATCACAATGGTCGCTATGTGTGACCAACTCTTCTGAAGGAAGTGCTCCAATCTCTTGTAGGACTTCTTCAAAGCCGGCGCGGCCTTTATTGTACTACAGCACGGCAATAGCCATGGCTGTCTCCACAGATGTCCGGGAAGCAAATTTTGATTTTGGACACAGCAGCCATACCTTACTGTTGAGCAACTCCGCTGCGTGTTGCGTCTTGCCATGAAGGCACCGAGCCAGGAGCTTCTCATCAGTAAGGCGCTTGTATATAGGCAAGCCCTGAGCTTTTGTCAACAAGGGGGTGTGGCGTGGTGTAAGCTCCCCCAGTGCTTCAGCACGCCTATGTTTGCACCAGGAATCTGGTTGAGCAGGGCAAAATTTGTGGCTGCTGGCCCCATCCCTGGAGCAACAATGAAAGTAGGAGGTCCATATAGCAGTGTACATGCTGCGCACGCTGCCCTTGTTATTTGTTATGGCTATTTCGTAATATGTCTGCAGTTTCAGGATGGCTGTGACCTTTAGCTTTTCACCTCGTGGCAGTGGCATTGTCATTTTTCGCAGAGCAGTGCTAGGCGTTTTACAACGTGGTTGGTGCACTCTTCTTTTTCGATGACTGCCACCGTACACCTCAGCCCCACAGACGGCAGTATAGCCTTTGCTGTCGCCATCACTCAGGAAACCTGTGAAGCGCAGTGGGGTCTCGTATGACAATGTCCTCTGCCATATGCGCACTGCTGCTTCAGGTTCCATTGCATGGGATGAACATTCGGTGTTTTATTCACATACAGGACGATGAAAGGCTTGCCATACCTCATCATCATCATCCATGTCCTTGTGGATACTGCAAGCAAGACAACAATTTGAAGGGACTTCAAAGTCCAAGCAAAGACCTGTGTCCATGGACACAGCTGTGCCCATTCCGTTGTGGCTTTTATGGCCCCTTTTTTGCCAAGTGCCGTCAAACATAATCGGCACATCGCCCCCCGCCAACGGCGTCCTTCGTGGCCTTTCGTGCCAGTTCCAAGTTTTGGCTAACAGCTTCCATTGTAGCACCATGGTGCTTCTTAGAAATAGCGTGGAATGTCTTGTGATGCAGCTGTTTTGGAAGGCCGATGATCGCACAAAATCGCGAAAGCTGGTCATATCCAGCAGCTATAGCACATGCTGCCAAAACAGCCTTCACGTTTACAGCGAAGCTGTCGCGCGAGCTTCCGCTGTCGTTGCGAATGTTCGCCCCGGGGTCACCGCACGCACCGGCCGAGATGATCCGCTTCGACGTGTGCGTGAATGAAAGCACAGATTCAGGGCAGTCGGGATTTTCGCAGCATAGCTCTAGGTACGACGAATGTCTTTTGCGCTTCCCAGCTGCTTCTTGGACGGCGACTTTCCATTCACGGCAAGTGGGGCATGCCGAACCTGTCACCAGTGCCGTCAGTGCGCCGATCTTGCACAACACCGTGCTAGCAGCAGGGGCATCGACCGACCTTGATTCACTTTTGAAGAATTCCATCTTTTTCTGCGATGCACTGACGAAATCCACAGCAGCGTCGATTTCACTACTGTCGCGGCCACCAATGTCGGCGGTAGGCCTAACCGACGTCGAAGCGTCGCGGGCGTCATTCCCGGATGTCATTTTTTTTACCTGTCTTACGCCGTTTCCCTCGGTACTTGTGCCAAGTTCGATACTTCCGGGCGTCGAAACTGCACTTTTTTGGGCTAGTCATCTCAAGAAATCGTGGAGAGAATACGGGAAACTGTGCGGCTAGCGAGAACGCGCAGCAGCGGTGGTTCGGCTTTACTGCACAAAAGCAGCACCGCCGTCCAATGGCGGTGCTGCTTTTTTGGTGACTTCTTGTGCGAATTTCGGCTTGATATTTACAGAAATAAAAGTTTATAGACCAAAGATGACAATGCAGCTTAAAACAAAAAGGTGATTTTTAGGAAATCGCGATTTTTCGACCCGCGTCTCCCCTTAACTCTGCAGGACTCCCTCACGAATTTAACTCATATTGATATTTTATGTGCAATAGCTGTATGGTTTACCCGGCCCACACCAAGCACAAGCTTCGTTAAGAGCATGCATCTCTTGGCAATAAAATACAGACCCCAACACCGCTTCTCTGTCATCTGTGTTGCTGACTAAGTCAGCTTTGTCGTCTGCATTTGCGGCTGGCAAGCTTGTGCGCACATCGGAGAAAAGCTGGTGCCGACACAAAAAATCAGAAAGGAGATCTTGAATTTAAAAATAATACCTTTTCTTTACCTTCACACATGCATAGCACACATGTAGAGCTATCTAATGGTGTATCACATTTATGTTTAAGCCAACCACCAAACCTGCTTTTTTGACCTTGATCATAAAACGTCTTGCAAAAGGTTAGAATTTTACCATTTCTTTACAGGCAATTTGCTGAGCTTTCAAAGCTTCAGATATTTTGCTCCTATACTATTGCAATTTCACTCACTTTTGCTGGTGCCAAAAGAACTCGGAAGTATTTGGATATTTGAAAATTTGGCTACTTTAGCAGTCGCATCATTTCACTATCTTTCCATGAACACCATTTGAAGTCCTTTGAAAAAAAAATGTTGATTGATGTCTTCTAGCTCAGCTGGGCTGGAAAAATAGACTGTCACCAAAATGCTACAAAATTTTTGGCAGAAATAAGTAAAAATGGGGAAGAAGTTTTGAACTCCAGTAAACATGTGGAAATTTTTTCAGCTATATCTGTGGTGTTAGAAAAAACTGCTGGTTGTTTTGGCATGGAAGGACCCATTTGCAAGTGCATCTGTGTCATTGCCAGAGTGGTTCTGTTCAATAAAAACTGCGGTTTGCATAAGTTCACAAAAATGGTTTATTTTGTTACCTAAAATACATGAGTAAGAATTAATAGGTATAAGTTAGCTTAAAGTGCAACAAAAGCTCTCCAGTAATGGTAATGATGTGCTTTTCATGTATGCATGAAACTAAATTTTTTTTGTGAATTCTTTTGTTATTTTTGTGGCACTGAACAAAATTGAAATGGAACTCGCATGAGGAATAATTTTTTAAAGTCTTGCAGCAGGTCACTAATAGCTGTTTTTTTTTTTTTTTCATTTAAAGATCTGAAGTAGTCAAAATGAATAAGTCTCTTGATATGGAATGACCTGCGCAGGAACATTATCATGGCAGGAAATGCAACTGGATCATGCAACAAGCAGCAGAATAAACTGCTCCCACGGCATCACTTATTGCAATGGCCATGTTGTTTCAAGAGTACATGATTACTGAAATTGGCATGCACCATTCAACCAATAATTAACGATTATACAGTGATTATTTCTCACTGTTACAGAATTTTCATTATTACCTGTGGCAGGTGGCATAATTATTTTTTAGCTGGATCATGCAAAGGTGGACGTCACTGCCACAAGAAATGGAAACACATATTCAACTGATTCTCACAAATTTACTAATTCACTTATTGCATTACGGCACATATTGCAATTTACAAATTGTAGGCAGCCAGTTTGAAAGACATATTTACATTAAATTAATTTGCAGGATGACACCAGTTTTCAGATTTTTCCAGAAATATGGGACGAAATACATGGGCACTCTAGTTGCTTCAGTGCATAAAATTTTGTTTTGTTAAAAAAAGTAAGTGGCACAACAATGCATTTTTACGGCCAGTTTGATGATATGTATCTCGTCACTGATGTCATTCTGGAAATTCATTTAAGTGCATACACCTTGTAAAATCACTGGTTACACTTCATGAATGAAATAATTAAGTAACTTTTTGTTAATTATCTGAATATGTGTTTTGATTTCTCATACAAGTAATGTCTGGCACTCTATAATCCAGCTTGATCTAGAATTATGTTAGCTGCAACAGCCAGGCTTAAAAATTCCATAAAACTTAAAGATGACCACCACGCATATCACTTTGCTGTGTGTTCAAGTGAACCGTGCTATGGTTATGTGTACCACTGGCTACCTAATAAAGAAAGCAAGTACCTTTTTGAGTGCTCTTATTTACTGTCATGTCAGTCTGCTTGTACATTTACTTATTTAGGTATTTACTTTTTAAGATTTATTTCTTTTAGGAAATGTGGGTTACTTGAGGGCCACACAGGACTAAATCTGTCTGTATTCAATTGTGGTGTCACGCTGCAGCCAGTTTGTACTTTGCAATACCTTTTAAGAAGTTACTGATGTTCTCAAGCTAGAAATGGTTGTACATTTGCGCGGATGTTTGGGTTAACTAAATGGTTCACCTAGAAAAATGGTTTTTGTCTGCCTCAGTCTGGCACTCCGGATTTCGTTGAGGACCACTGATTTTGCTGTGTTAAGCTAATTGAAAAACTGGCACGACACTTCTGCTTGCAGCTTTACCATTCATTATATCATTTCATACAGGTTATATATATCATTTATAACCTGTTAAAACAGTTTAACCTGTTATATATATCATTATATCATTTCATACAGGTTATATAAGAGCATGATTTTGAGCCTAGTGTGACCGAGGCCTGAATAGCAGAAGTGCTTTTATTTAAGTTTGCCCCGGTCCTCAAGGACCATATCAACGTGACATCAAAGTTAATGCTATGGGCACAACATATCTCAGCACTATTTTAAGAAAAGTGCAGTTTTCAACACTGCTAAGTACACGTTGGGGAGAAAAAGGGCTTTCACATAATCTGAGTGTTGACGTTCAATACAGCTGCAACAATACTTTAATGGGCTTTCAATATTGACGTGCAATACATTCCAGAAATATTTCAATGGTCTATAAATGTTGAAGCTCAATACATCTGCAACAATGCTTAAATGGGCTTTCAATATTGACACACATATCGCAATACTTTAATGATCTTTTGATATTGTCAGTCAACACTGCTTTACGGCTTTCAGTATTGAAATGCATATTTTCAATAATACATCAGTGAACTTTCTAATTGAAATGTCCCAATAATGTTTTGATGAAATGTTGCGGGCCAATTATGAACACTTGTCAGCAACTTCCTCAATGTATCAAGGATTCCACAATTTGCTTTCAGTGAATTTGTTGACATTGGTCAATGACATTTTAATGACCTTTCAACAATTTTTCGTAAGGGCTATCAGCAAAAGACAAACTTATTCTCCGAGTATATACCCCAAAAAAACGTTTTGGAAACATGCTGTGTTCATGTGTGTCATCTGCTCTTTGAACAGAAACAAATTGTTTTCAGTGATTTGTCATGTTTCTGAAATGTAGTAGGCCGGTTGTGTTAGCTTGCCATTTCTAGCAACTCTGTCTTGCTTTGCAGGGCTAGCCTAGTTGTTTCATCATGCTAACTCTTCGGGAACCTGGTGAAGGTGACTGTCAGAGATTCTATCACCATGAAGTGTCATTTCCTCGAAATTGTATTCTTCAGTTTTGCTTCAATCGTTTTAAAATTCTTTGCATTTTAAGTTAACAAATTATTGTGGTGAGGAAGCATGTGATATGTGGTGGCATTGCCTTCCAAGCTGAATTGCAAAGAGCAGCGGGAAGAGTTTTTACATTAGCAAGCACGAACGTGCTACCCTGTTAATGTTCTGGTCGTCACGTTTGTAATGACTAGAAAAAAAAACAAGTCAGGCCTCAACATGTTACTTCGCCGTTTGTCATTAAATAGCCTTAATAGCAAGTGAACTTGTATGTCAAATTTTTGCGTTCTTATTCTGTACAATATGAAACTGGAGACTGCTGCTTTTCTGTATAGGACCCACACCCCTCCACCTGATAGACTTGCAAACAGCTGATGGTGAGGCACGGAGGTCAAGAGGACCAGTTGTCATTACGGTGACCATTGAGCTTCTTATGACTTGGTGTGGGCAGCTTGAATACCAGTAATTTCTCTTTTGTCCGTGTTCCTGAAAAGAGAAATGATGAATCTATGACAAACATGTAAGCAAATATATGCTGAAAAAAAATTTTTCCAATTAGTGAACAAATTACGCTTCTAGGAAAAGTGTTCAAAAACATACCTAGTGATGATTGGGGCCCTTGAAGGTTACTAGCAGTCGTGGTACATTCACTGTTCAATTGAAGTACGTCCTGAGACAATAGCGTCCGAAGGTGTGAACGAATATGACCAGTGTCTTGGAAACTACGGTTGGAAGAACAAAAAAGAGCCTCGATTACTATGACGGAAGCTTTCACATTTAAAACAGTGCCAAAAAACACGTACAAGTGAGGACACAGGACGAGCGCTGACTGCCAACAACACGTTTATTGAAGCCTGCGCAAATATATACAATTCACAACGGGCATAAAGAGGGTAAAAGAAGAAAGGGAAGGATAGTCATCGTCAGTCAACTCCTCCTCTGCATGCGTCAATAACATTAAACAATACAACGGTAACCATACACATAGTGGACACAGGCCAAACTGATTAACTTCTAAGGAACTTAAGTTCTTTATCACAAAGAGCTATGGAAGGGGAACTGACACATTGAAAATGCGTCAAAGATTTCTCTGGCCAGCTGATTGCTATACCTTTTCAATACACGTGTGTCATCAAGGAGTGGTGAACAGCCACACTTTGCACAATGAACAGCCAGATTACTGCCAGTCTTAATCTTGACACAGTGCGCATGCTCACGCAAACAATCATTGATACAACGTCCTGTTTGCCCTATGTAAGTGCAGCCGCAAGAGGTGGGAATGGACACACGTGTGTTGAAAAGGTACAGCAATCAGATGGCCAGAGAAATCTTTGAGGCATTTTCAATGTGTCAGTTAGGAGCTACATGTGTTTCCCTTCCATAGCTCCTAGTGATAAAGAACTTAAGTTCCTTAGAAGTTAATCAGTTTGGCCTGGTGTCCACTGTGGGTATCGTTACATTTGTATTGTTTAATGTTATTGACTCATGCGCAGCAGGAGTTGACCAACGATGACTCTCCTTCCCTTTCTTCTTTTACCCTCTTTATGCCCGTTGTGAATTGTATATATTTGCGCAGGCTTCAAAAAAGGTGTTGTTGGCAGTCAGCGCTCATCCTGTGTCCTCTCTTGTCCATGTTTTTTGGCGCTGTTTTAAATATGAATGATCCTTACCAACTAGCTCGCACCCAAACCCTTATGACGGAAGCATGGGTGAGGTTGTGATCCATGTCTGACTTAGGAACAGTGCACGCTACAATGCTTTGTAAAATAAAAGCACACACACAACACTGTTCTGCATGTGCATTTCTTTTAAAGGGGCCCTGAAACGGTTCAGACAAATTTTGTTGACGCGTAGGGTACAGCTAAAGTTTATCATTCGCATCACAATTTGTGTGAAGCATCTCATATTTAGAGAACTACGGACGATTACAAGTTACCCTCCTCCATAGCCATGCATTTTCTCATCAACTGGTTCGCCGAGTGACTGAGGCTAAGCTCTGCCTTCACTGGCTCTGCGTCATGATGGCACGTCGTGTCATCCACTTCCAGTTCTCTAAGAACGAGCACATGAAGCCTCTCCAACCTCTCTGGCAGCTGCTTGGCAGTCGACCCCAAGCGATAGCTAACGAAGCAGCGTGCTTTGCGAGCATTCTGTCGCAGTGCCGAATGTGTCTGGTGTTCCAGTAACCACAGGCAAGCTTGGCGTTTCGAGGGATGGGTGGAGGCATAAACTCAAGCTGATGAAGCAACTTTAGCGTAGACGTACGTAAGCAGCCTGATCGGTCTGCACGGTCCAGCCCGCTGGTGGCGCAGAGCTTAACCAGCCAAAGAAAGAGCTAATATTCTAACCAAGTGTAAAACATCTTCGACATCTACAAAAAGAGCATGTTAATGATTACACTCCTGTGAAAAATTTATACCAGCAGCAAAGAAGAATACACTTCGTTACTGCTACTGTGTTTGATTGAGCTCTGTCCTACTAGGTGGCTGCACCGTGCAGATCATTCACATTGCGCTTCTGCTCATCCCGTGAAACAGCACGGTCATGCGGCCAGGCCCTGTCCCCTCGCTCGCGTTTACCCGAATACCGGACTCGCGAGACGCTATTATAGTAGTAATCCTCCGGTGTAAAGTGTCCGCTGCAAATGCGCAAATCCAGGTGACCACTCCGCTCGTCTGCTGACTTGCAGAGGGACACTATGTCGCAGCTTGACATATTGCCAGTTTCTACGTTTGCAGCCCACAACGCAACAAAGGCGATTCATGGTGCTCACGAAAAGACAGACCGACACTGACCGCGGAACTCGTGTCAAGACGAAGCACGTTGTAACGCAAGCAGACGACATTTGCTATGTGCCGGAAGTGCTTAAGTTTGCTGCAAAATTGTCCTTGTGCATTCTCTTTCTGTTACTTTCTTTTTATAGAAACAAATGAACTATCATTCCAACTATTACAAACAACATTTGTTCACCATTAAGTTGGAAAAATTATCGATGACACGCCTTGGGCAGACAATCGGATAGCTCGCCCTACTGACGTCATTGTGGCAATTTACGTCAAATGGGTAGGGGCGGCTGAAAATTCAGCCGAGCAGTGTGCTGTGATCGGCAGCGATGTACATTTTTAAAACCTTATAATA
The DNA here is from genome assembly GCF_050947875.1 of Dermacentor variabilis. Taxonomy (NCBI): domain Eukaryota; kingdom Metazoa; phylum Arthropoda; class Arachnida; order Ixodida; family Ixodidae; genus Dermacentor; species Dermacentor variabilis. The sequence goes on from NC_134568.1 coordinate 4,622,361, forward strand.
AATTACACGCTTTGTGGGGAGCACATAGATGCGTCAATTAATGATCAGAAGGACCTACTCTACCGACTCTACATTTTTACGCAATCGTTTCAGGGTCCCTTTAATATTGTCTTTGTGTATGCTCTGCTTAGTCAAGCCTTGATTAGATGACATTTATTTCTGTGTTAAAATAGTAATGAATACGTCATTTAATTATGACCAAAATGCAATTAACCTAGTGTATCATTGCAAGTACAGGCGCCGACAAAAGTGGTATACTCCATGCAGCGGGAGCCGGAGCAGCAGCACACTGCATCGCAACGCCATCTACAGGTGGCATCTGTGATCGAGACAGCCAATAGGTGCCCTTTATTATCGGCAGACATGATCCCAGATGCTGCCTGTAGATGGCGTTGCGATGCAGTTTGCCGTTGCTCTGGCTCCCGCTGCGTGGAGTATACCACTTTAGTCGGCAGCTGTACATTTAGCACTAATGTGCAGTGAACTTATCGGGGTGCATCATTTTTGCAGAAATGGGCAAAACTATTTATTATTTATGCTGTACTGCATGATAGAAATTTTAGAAATATGCCAAAATAATAAGAGTCATTGGAATTGCCTTTGAGGAGCAATGAATATATCATTATTATTATTATTATGCACAAATGTGAGAGAACTAGAAGAGCTTTACGAGATGTCGTTGAAATCCACATCCTGCGATTCTGAATGGCTGAATGTCTTGCAGCTTTAGGAAAGCACTGCAGGGGCCCTATACGTAAAACTATTTCAATGTGTTTATTCCAATCTCCTGGGGACGTATTCTGAAACGTTCGCCGCCGCGAAAGTTTCGCCCTGGCCACGCCTCCGCCGTTGCGGCGCGCTCTGAATGGCTTTTTTGACAAAACCGGAAATTCAGGTGGCGCAAGTGAATTTCCGGTTTTGTCAAAGCAGCCATTCAGCGCGCGCCGCAACGGCGAAGGCGTGGCCAGGGCGAAACTTTCGCGGCGGCGAACGTTTCAGAATACGTCCCATGATGTCAAGTTTTCGTAACCACTGACACAAGCGTGGGCGGCTACCCGCAAAGTTGTCTGAACAGCGCAATCAAACGCTTTCCTCGTTCGTAGGAGGTCACTTTTGTTTGCTAGAAAAACAAATACCATTGCCAACGCTGAGCGGCTTGGCTTATCTAATTGGCTGACAAAAGGCGAGGAGCCTGCTCAAGTGGAGAGGGATTGGAAGGTGGGGGAGGGGCCGAGCCACTGCACTGAAAATGGATAACCGGATGAAGAGGGTGGTGCCAGCATCTGCGATTGGTCCGCTTTTCCTTACTTACGTCGCAGTGGCTGGTGGGAAATCGAGGCGGCATGCAACGGAAGCTTAAGAATGACGCTAAAACGGATTCTCAGCAAAGAAGAGTTGGCAGAACGAGGTCGTCAACGCGCCGAAAGTGCTCGAAAAGGTTACCCGGCCACGCAAAAAGTTTTATTATACCACGGCTGGGCTAAAGGGGTGACGCGCGCGCTCTTTCTTACGGCCTGCGCACCTGACGAGGGAGCAATAGGGTGAATTCTTGACGGTTGGTTGCCGTGCTCGCCAAGTGGGGCCGCGTCGACCCAACCCTACCTCTTCTCAGTAGGCGCCTCCAGGCCTCCAGCCGGTAAGAACGGACGGACAAGGTTCACCGCACGTGTTTTGGAGGTACCGCGAACATTCACCGGACATCAATGCACACATTCGCTGCTGCCACATTCTACCAAGCAAGTATAGTGGTTTTGGGACTTAATTTGTATGGTTTCCTCAATCGATTGCTGATTGCGTTAAAAATTTTCAGGCTGGTTCATGTTAAATTGGTGCACATGGACTGATCGGCATCAAAATTGTGTACTGCTGCTTGCCCTTTTGCCACTCACACTCTGGGAAATGCCCAGGCATGTCATTTCATCAGTTTCCAAGTGAGAGAAAGTTGTGCGCCAAAAGGCAATAAAACATTGCAAGGAAGGATTTAACTATCAACGATAAGCTGCCGTCCACCGTCCTGTGTAGCCAGCACTCCACGCTACGCTCCAGAGTGCCGGGTCAAGAAACTCGCCTGGCGCTGTCCCCACGGTTTTCGAAGGCTATCCGATCTACCTGGAGCCTCCCGCAAAAAAGCCTCGCAAAGACCCTGCTGTTCGGGCTGTTCCTGCTCCAAAACAAACCAAGCAGAAAGCTGAGCCGCTTGAATAGCTAGCTGCCTGTGGAATTCAATCTGTCGGACTGCCTCTATGAACACATTAAAAGTGTCAGTACACAAACTACAAACGATGGCCCGAGAGCAAGCCGACACTTCTCTGTGATCTCAAAACTTCGCTCTCAAGTTTCATATCACCATTCCAAAAGCCAGAAGCTACTGGAAAAGCTCGCGACGAAAAAAAAATGCACCGTATTCTATTGCAAAAGCAAATATCATGCTTCAGTCGGGAGAATCGTGGTGGACTCGCAGAATGGAGACAGAAAGGCCGTATTCCTGCTCCATCAAAAGAGCGATACGGAAAGCAAAATCTGATGTATCCTGAAAAGGTTATTCGAGAATGCATCATATGGCGATTTCTCTCGCCGAAGAGTTATGATCAGGCTCGAAGGTCAACGCTCCTGAATTTGCCAGCAAAATGCACCCTCCAGAAATACATGGGCCCAAGTTCAACCACGTCCAGAATGAGTGCTGCGATGCGAGCAAGACTGGTTCACGAGGCTTCACTCCTGAGTAGCAGGCAGCACATGTCATCATTAATTATTGGTGAAGCCAGCATAAAGCCGAAATGCATGTACGACCGGAAAGGAGATGCCGTGTTCGGTCTTAAGTACAGACCCGACAGCAGCACGCTGAACACGAAGGGAATTTTAGCGAACTGGGTTTTGTGCTTGTGTGGCACTAACAGCCAATATAAAATACCCTGCTCTTATTATTTTATAAGCAGCTAAGTAGAAAAGACCTTTTCCAATGGAAGAAGGAAGTGATTGTCGCACTCGAGTCGTGTGGATTCGTCATCGTTCGAATTTTGACCGACAACTACTAGGCAAATACGACTATGTTCAAGCACATGGGCAATGGCTCCTTGCGTACGGTTGTGACACATCCGCATGACCCCGAGCAGGTCATCTTCCTTAGCTTTGACCCGTGTCATGTGATAAAAAAATTGGAGGACGCTTAAGCTTCGCCTTCAAGAGTGGAACGCGACAGCGTTCCCGTCGACCCGCCAAGGGGTGTAAGACAATGGGCTACGGCGCAGCGACTACGCGCCCCGCATCGGACGCGGTGAGCGTCGAGCAACGCAGCGTTCGGCGCGACAACGAAATGTGCGCCTGAGCAAGCGACGCACGCCTGAGCCTTAGAAACAGCTCGTTTCTAAGGCAACACCGCGTTCACTAGAGGCGCTTTTGTACCGCTTTGAAGCATCGAACTCGTGGCTCAGTGGTAACGTCTCCGTCTCACACTCCGGAGACCCTGGTTCGATTCCCACCCAGCCCATCTTGGAAGTTGCTTTTTATTTATGAAGTGCCTGCCGTGATTTATCGCTCACGGCCAACGCCGCGGACGCCGACGCCGACGACACCGGCTTTTCTGCGACACGAGCTCCTTAACGCTATCGCGTTAAAATATCCGAAGTCAGTTCCTTGTCTATCCATCGAGTTTGGAAAAACAAAATGTGCTGCGTGCTGTTCAAGTGTTCTCACCGCAGGTTTGTGCGGTGCTACATCTGCAGGAGAATTACCGTGGAGATAGGGCCCGATATGATTTTAAAGAATCGAGTGCCACCATTCGTTTTCAGAAAACATTAAAGGAATTGTTTGACATACATGATACATCCTATGCAGGAAGTGGCTACAAGGCACCGATCTTTAATACAAACGATCATCGTTTGCCGTGGCTAGAAAACGAGTTCATTGTATACATAAGGAATGTGCAGTCATGTTCAGTCGCCTGAGGCAACGGCACACTCACAGAAGAGACGTTTCAAGCCTTGCTCTTCACAACGCAGTCCACTGCCGAAAGAACACGCTTCTTGCTGCAGAAACGCGTCAGTTATGTGCTGACAAAGAAATTAACTAGCGATCCAATTGAGGCAGTTATTGGAAGAATTCGACAAATGTGCGGAGGCAACGATCAACTGCATGCCAGGGAAGTTACAGCTGCCCTTGATCGGATTGTGAAGGCCAAGTCGTTAATCCCGAAGGAAACGGAGATGCCCGGTATTGATGCTGAACAAGTGGCTGCCACACTGTCTGAAAATTTTCATGACGAGCTGGAAGACCTAAAGGAATGTAAAGCCGCTACACCAAGGTCAGTGACTTACTCGGGCTTGTCATGTTGGTGGCTACATTGCTAAGTTAATAACAGATTTTGGTTGCGAGTCCTGCGAAATACTTGTAACAACAATGTGCAACAAAGGTGATCCTCTGTATGCACTGTTGCAAGGCCAATACAGGAGTGGATTGTGCTACCCAAGGCCAAATTTTCTTGCTCTTTTGAACAATGTAATTAATTTTTTTGAGCGCGTGGCAAAGGACTTGCCAAGAATGAGTACGCTTGAAATTCTGAAACTACTCGTCGAGCGTCAGCTCGAACGCGAGCCAATACTAAGCCGCCCGGGCTGTGTCGACGACAGCCACCCAAAGCAATGAGCAGCTTTAATTGCCGAAAAATTCATGCGAATACTTCTCATCAACCACGCAAACAAAATCACCGACACGCAAGATAAGCCCTCCAAATATGTGCACAAGCCATCCAGGAAGTTGATCAGAATATGACCTTGACACATATGAACTCATGATTTTTAACGAGGAAGAAAATATCCCACTACAAACAATTTGTCTATGCAGTCTTCAATGCCTCTTCTGAGTGATTGTTTTTAATCGAAGTTTGTACCAAACTTTGGTGAAATCAATGTTAGAAATGCAGCAGGTATTATTCAATAAGAAGTATACTGAAGAATAATTCGCATTATTTACGTCTTATCCTTTGTGTTGAAGGTTTTCTTCCAAATTTTCGTGATGCGAAGCTTCTCAAAGATCATTTACTGCTGTTCGGCCCTATAAGTCAAGAATTTCAGAGGGGTAGGGGGAGGGAATCACCCATTTTAGGACGCCCATGATCAAGGGAATGTAAATTAGCGTAAACAGGTATCACCTGTTGCCCGGCCTCCACAAACGGAGGAAGCCGTCCGGTTAAATCAGCTGAAATGGCCAGGGTTAAAGGTGAGGGTTGGGTGACAGCGCCATGAACTAGCGGCGGTGAAAGGCGGGAACTAGCCCCGAAGCGCAGGCCGCAAGAAAAAGCGCGCGCGTCGCCCCTCTAGCTCGGCCGTGATTATACGCAAATAAACCCATTGTTTGAATTGCACCGCTGGCGCGAGTTGTTGGGAACTCGGCGCTGACGCCCATTGTTGCACCTGGGTCGCAAGCTCCAAGGGTAGCGTTGGCCTGGCGGCCTGGGGTACAACTGGAAGCATCCGAAGGTCCCGGCAAAGCATGAGTCGACTGGTAACAACAAAACAACTTGTTTATTCTAACATCGCAAAGAGTTGGCGGTCAGGTTGACCGAAGTAGAGAGGCGGGAGTGCACGTTACTCAACAGAAGAAATCGGAGCCCTTTTTTGGTGTCCGGGGGCAGCTGCTTTTATACTCTCGCAGTTGAGGGCAAGAAGGAACCCCTCTTAGACGAGCACGTGACTGTGCCGCTCGGGCACAATGGGATAAGGTGGCGCAGCGTCGTGTCGGCGCCACTCGGGCACAATGGGAAGAGAAGGTGGAGCAGCCGTCGTGTCGGCGCCTGTCAGACCCCCTCGCTTCACAGTTGTTGGGAGCTCCTCTCCCCGGCTGCCGCGCTTCGACAAGCGTGGGCACCAATATGCACATACACTCACACACGCACATGAAGACACGTGGCATTGGAACATGCCTGGACGCGCTTGGCAGGGAGGCGTAGCGGCGGCGCCGAACGGGCCAAAATGTCTGCCGCTTTGAACGAAGCCCCGGCGTCCGTTGCATCCGCGCCGGCTATATACCGCGCGTCGTAGGCGAAACGTAACAGACCGCCCCGCCGGGGGAAGGAGATCCCGATGGTCAGGGGACTGCATCCGCTGTCCGGAGGGATGTCGCTCGATGATGCTCATAACCGAAGTCGGGCGTCCCTCAACGTTTCTTGAGCGCCGCGCACAGAGAAGGCCTCGTTCTCTCGTTCAGGTTCGCACGGGACACTGCAAAGTATTTCGCTAGAATAGCAGCTTGGGCTTGTTGGTTTTCCATCCTGCTAGTAACAGCGCAAAATATAGACAAGGGACGAGAGAAGAAGACACCACAAGCGCTGACTTTCAACAACGTTTATTCTGAAAGTAACACGGCTTCTTATAAACATTGCCCTCACGTGTCGCAGTCACGTGATCTCACATCATGTGAAACAAGCACTTTTTTTTTCTTCTTTTCTTTTATACACTCAAGATAGCGGTTGCACGTGCAAAAGCTCAAGTTCTTTTTTTGTCAGTAACAAGGACGGCGTGCTAACGCATTGGTCACGAAGTCTGGTAATCTCGGCCGCCTCAATTATCTCCCGGACCAGCTGGTCATTGTGCTTCTTCAGCACTTTACAGCGTCTAAATTCTGCGGCGCAATCTTTTGAGGGGCAATCCCTGATATGTATGCCTAGATTCCTGTTAGCCTGCTCGACGCTAAGTTTGTGTTCCTTCAGTCTCTCATTTGTGCATCTAGAAGTTTGCCCTACATACCTTTTTCCACATTTCAGAGGTATTGAATACACAACGGCTTCCGTGCACTCCACAAAACGATTCTGGTGATTAGTCGTGCACCCTTCCTGGTTTGTCGGCTCTTCAGCATTGACGCGTCGGCAGAGGCTTTTTAGTTTTTTCGGGGCAGTAAGCACTACATTGACACCAGCTTTGCGCCCAATCAAAAGATTGCCCCTCAAAAGATTGCGCCGCAGAATTTAGACGCTGTAAAGTGCTGAAGAAGCACAATGACCAGCTGGTCCGGGAGATAATTGAGGCGGCCGAGATTACCAGACTTCGTGACCAATGCGTTAGCACGCCGTCCTTGTTACTGACAAAAAAAGAACTTGAGCTTTTGCACGTGCAACCGCTATCTTGAGTGTATAAAAGAAAAGAAGAAAAAAAAAGTGCTTGTTTCACATGATGTGAGATCACGTGACTGCGACACGTGAGGGCAATGTTTATAAGAAGCCGTGTTTCTTTCAGAATAAACGTTGTTGAAAGTCAGCGCTTGTGGTGTCTTCTTCTCTCGTCCCTTGTCTATATTTTGCGCTGTTACTAGCAGGACACTGCAAAGTGACTTCGGGAGAGTTCACATTTTTGTTCTCGTTCCCGGCAAGCGTTAGAACTACGCTGAAACTCAACCGCTCAGTCAGCAAGCACGGCACAACCCTCACTAAGCCCTGCCAGGCTCTTTCCCCTTTTATACCACTGCCTAGTTCCTTACAGTAGTCTAGCAGCACACAGAACGCGTCCACAAATTGGAAAATTGCACTAGAAAGCATGTCATCACTTTGAAACACTAAACAAAAGCAATATGTTAAAAATCCTGCCTCAGGAAGAAAAACATCAGTAAAAAACAATTTTGAGGCTGATTCCTACGTTAGGGGCTTCGACTTAAGCCATCGGCGTTACCGTTGAGACTCCCCTTTTTGTAACGCACCTCAAAGGAATATTGTTGCAAAGCGAGGCTCCAGCGCAGGAGGCGGCCATTTTTGGGAGAGATGGTCTGCAGCCATTGGAGAGGGCAGTGATCCGTCTCAATGATAAACCTTGAGCCGGCTAGATAGCATGACAATTTCTGAACGGCCCACACGAGACACGCACACTCTTTCTCGGTGGCACTGTACGCCTGCTCACGACTGGTCAGCTTACGACTAGCATACAGGACGGGGTGTTCCACTTCTCCATTTTCCCGTTGGCACAGTACAACGCCCATGCCTCGCTCACTAGCATCGCACTGAACTACGAACCCCTTTGTGTAGTCTGGCGATCGTAGCACAGGCTGGCTTGTTAGGGCGCTCTTTAGGGCGCTAAAAGCTCTTTCCTTTGTCTCGTCCCAGACGACTGTTTGCGGCTCTGTCTTTCTTAGAGCATCCGTCAGGGGAGCCGCGATATCAGAGTACCTGGGGATGTACCTCTGATAGTAGCCGGCGACACCTAAGAACGACCGAATATCGGTCTTCGTGCGCGGTTGCGGGAAGTCTCGCACAGCGGCCACCTTTATTTCAGAGGGGCGGCGACGACCCTGACCAATCACGTGACCGAGGTAGACAACCTCGGCCTGTGCTAACTGGCACTTGGGAGCCTTGACTGTCAAGCCCGCTTCGCGCAGGCGGGTTAGCACTGCCCGCAAGTGTGCCATATGCTCAGACCAGGATGCGGAGAATATCGCTACGTCGTCTAGATACGGTAAAGCGAATTCTTGCTGTCCCCGCAACACTTTATCCATGAGGCTTGAAAAGCAGTATGGCGCGTTCTTCAAACCAAAACTCAACACTTTAGGACGGAATGTTCCCATTGGTGAAATGAACGCCGCATACCTACTAGCCTCTTCTGTAAGTGGAACCTGCCAATAACCCCTGACAAGATCTAGGGTGGAAATAAACTGAGCGCTACTAACTTTCTCAAGGCGCTCCTCGATGTTAGGGATCGGATAAATTTGATCCTTAGTGATGGAATTAAGCCTGCGGTAGTCGACGCAAGGACGAGGTTCCTTGCCCGGTACCTCAACTAAAATCAAAGGGGAGGTATAATCACTCTCACCTGCCTCAATAACACCGAGCTGTAGCATTTTCTTTACCTCAGCCTCCATAATATCGCTCTGGCGGGGTGACACCCGATACGCCTTGGATCGTACGGGCTCTGGGGAGGTAAGTTCTGTATCATGAGTAAGGACAGAAGTCCTACCAGGCCTCTCAGAGAACAGACCTTGAAACTCTTGTAAGAGCTGGTGTAGTTCGATTTTCTGCTCAGGCGACAGCGATGCTCCACTGACTAAGTCACTAATGACCTGATCGGTGTCTTCCCTGTTCGTCACTGAGCCTAGTCCCGGAAGCTCGACCGGAAGCTCTTCGGGAACGTTTACCATCATGCACACTACTGCTTCCCTTTGTCTATAAGGTTTGAGCAGATTACAGTGGTAAACTTGCTGTGCTTTCCGCTTTCCTGGCAGACTCACCACGTAGTTGACGTCTGACAGTTTTTGAACAATCCGTGCTGGGCCCTCCCACTGCACGTCTAGTTTGTTGTTTAGCGATGTGCGCAATATCATGACCTCATCGCCCACCTCAAAACGACGGGCCCTGGCGGTCCGATCATAATAAACCTTGGCCCTCTGCTGGGCCTTTGCCATTGCTTCACCTGACAACTCCTGTGCCCTTCTTAAGCGTTCGAGGAGCTTAAGCACGTACTCCACCACGACAGGGTCGTCGCCCCTGCCTTCCCACGATTCTCGAAGCATGCGAAGCGGAGATCGCAGCGAGCGACCGTACACCAGCTCAGCTGGCGAAAACCCCGTAGCCGCATGCGGCGCGGTCCGTAATGCAAACATCACCCCAGGCAGACACAGCTCCCAGTCAGTTTGATGTTCAAAACACAATGCTCTCAACACGCGCTTCATGACGGAGTGGAGCTTCTCAACGGAATTCGACTGTGGGTGGTACACTGAGCTGTGTAACAGCTTTACCCCACACCTTTCGAGAAAAGTTGTCGTCAAAGCGCTAGTAAACACTGTGCCCTGATCTGATTGGATTTCCGCAGGAAAACCAACTCGCGCAAATATGGACAGTAGTGCATTGACTATCTCAACTGAGCTGAGTTCTTTAAGCGGCACTGCTTCAGGGAACTTTGTCGCTGGGCAGATCACAGTCAAAATGTGTCTGTACCCCGTGGCTGTTACCGGCAGAGGTCCCACTGTATCAATAACGAGCCGTCTAAAAGGCTCCGTAATGATAGGTACCAATCTCAACGGCGCCCTCGATTTGTCCCCTGGTTTGCCCACCCGCTGACAGGTGTCACATGTCCTCACGAAATGGTCTGCGTCCCGAAAACACCCTGGCCAATAGTACTCTTGCAAGAGACGGTCCTTAGTTTTCTTAACTCCTAGGTGTCCGGACCACGAAACCCCGTGCGACAAGCGCAACAGATCCTGACGGTAGCACTGCGGCACGATCAGCTGATCGAACTCCACTCCCCTGCGGTCTAGATACTTCCGGTACAGGACTCCACCTCTTTCCACAAAACGCGCATTTTTCCTGGCGATACCTTCCTTGACAATGCAGCGTATGTTTTCTAGGCTGCCATCCTTCTTTTGCTCGGCTATCAAAGCCGACCGGCTGACTTTTAGCAACCTATTAAGTCCGTCTGACGTAGGCGCGATGAGCAAATCTGCAGATAGCTCTTCTAACTTTCCCGCATCGGGAATTTCCTCTCCAGTATCTGGTGCCTTTAACGTTACAGACTCAATTTTATTCAGTTCGGGCGTGCTCTGAATATCAGCTTGCTGCGCCTCTGACCCTTTCTCATTGTTCGATAACGTCGGCCCCGCAACTACCGCCTTTGCAGCGAGCTCCCGAACCTTCGATCTGGTTAAGGCCTGAACGCTAGCCTCACCAAACAAAAGCCCCTTCTCGCGCAGGAGGTGATCGGACCTGTTCGAAAATAGGTACGGGTACTGGGGGGGGGGGCAGCATAGATGACACTGCCGCCTCCGTCTCAAGCGCTCCGAAAGGTCCTTCAATAAGCACTTTTGCTACCGGCAGACACACGCTATGAGCTTCCACGGCTTGCTTGATCCATGCGCACTCGCCCGTGAACATACCGGGTTCTACGTAGGAGGGGTGAACTACATCCATCGTAGCTGCGGAATCGCGAAGCACACGGCACTCTTTCCCGTTCACGAGGAGGTCTCGCATGTAAGGCTCGAGAAGCTTCATGTTCTCGTCAGTGCTGCATAATGACAAAAACACAACTTTTGGTTTTGTTTCCGGACACTGCGCCGAAAAGTGACCCGGCTTCTGGCACGTATAACAAACGCGCGCTTGCCTCGTCTCGAACCGCTTTCTGCGTTCGGCTTCGGCTGCCGCCGTCTCCTTAGGTTCGGTCGCACTGCTTTCACTCGCATCCGCACTACGTGTGTTCCCCTTTGCTCTCATGGGTGTGAACTTCGGCCTCTCATACTTCGAGCCAAATTCACCCTTTTGACCGTCCTTAGCTCCGCGAGCCCGACGCGTCACAAACTCCTCGGCTAGCTCGGCGGCTTTAGCCACTGTACTAACGTCTGGCCTATCCAAGACCCAGTACCGCACGTTCTCAGGTAACCGACTATAAAACTGTTCTAGCCCGAAACACTGCAGAACTTTCTCGTGGTCACCAAACGCTTTCTCTTCTTTGAGCCACTCCTGCATGTTTGACATAAGCCTGTACGCAAACTCTGTGTATGACTCACTTCTGCCTTTCTCATTTTCCCGAAACTTCCGACGGAACGCCTCCGCTGACAGCCTGTACTTCTTTAGCAGACTCGATTTCACTGTGTCGAAATCCTCTGCCTCCTCTCTATTCAAGCGAGCGACTATGTCGGCCGCCTCGCCGGGTAACAAAGTGAGCAAGCGCTGTGGCCACGTTTCCCGAGAGAACCCCTGCTTCTCGCACGTTCGCTCAAAGTTAACCAGGAACAAACCAATGTCCTCTCCAAGCTTAAACGGCCGCATCAGGTCAGTCATTTTGAGCAATACTCGTTCTCCTGCACCGTGTGCCTGACTTCCATTACGAGCGCGTTCCATCTCTATCTCGAGACGCTTCATTTCCAAAGCGTGTTGACGCTCTTCTTTTTCTTTCTCTTCTTTACGTTCACGCTCTTCTTTCTCTTTCTGTTCTTTAAGTTCGCGCTCCTGTTTCTCTTTTTGCTCTTTAAGTTCGCGCTCCTGTCTCTCTTTTTGCTCTTTAAGTTCGCGCTCCTGTCTCTCTTTTTGCTCTTTAAGTTCGCGCTCATGTCTTTTTGACCTCTCCTCAATGGTCTCAAGGCATTCCGACAGCTCGTTATCCTCGGCTTCTAACTCAAGAATAGCCTTTAGCAGTTCTGGTTTTCTGAGTTTGTCTGAGACATCCAGACCCAACTCTCTTGCAAGCTCCAGCAATTTCGGTTTGCGCAACGACTTCAAATCCATGGCTGCTCTGAATGCTGCTTTCTCTACTGCCTATTATTGTCTTGCCGCAAACTAACCCGGCAGCAACGACAACCACAATTACCAGCTCTGTTTCTGACACTAACAAAAGCCTGGCAAAGCTCAGAAGAAGAAAGTCCCGCACTCACCAAACCTCGCAGCCAAGAATTCAGCGCAGTCGTTCCGCTGCAGGCAACCAGTCATCACACAGGGCTCGTTGCACTGCTCCCGGATGGTCGTTGAGCTGCTCAGCATACAGTCAACTGCATATCTTCGCTGCTGGCCTCCGTTGTCGCGATCTCACCGCTGGCAGACAGTTGTTTGAATCGCACCGCTGGCGCGAGTTGTTGGGAACTCGGCGCTGACGCCCGTTGTTGCACCTGGGTCGCAAGCCCCAAGGGTAGCGTTGGCCTGGCGGCCTGGGGTACAACTGGAAGCATCCGAAGGTCCCGGAAAAGCATGAGTCGACTGGTAACAACAAAACAACTTGTTTATTCTAACATCGCAAAGAGTTGGCGGTCAGGTTGACCGAAGTAGAGAGACGGGAGTGCACGTTACTCAACAGAAGAAATCGGAGCCCTTTTTTGGTGTCCGGGGGCAGCTGCTTTTATACTCTCGCAGTTGAGGGCAAGAAGGAACCCCTCTATAGACGAGCACGTGACTGTGCCGCTCGGGCACAATGGGATAAGGTGGCGCAGCGTCGTGTCGGCGCCACTCGGGCACAATGGGAAGAGAAGGTGGAGCAGCCGTCGTGTCGGCGCCTGTCAGACCCCCTCGCTTCACAGTTGTTGGGAACTCCTCTCCCCGGCTGCCGCGCTTCGACAAGCGTGGGCACCAATATGCACATACAATCACACACGCACATGAAGACACGTGGCATTGGAACATGCCTGGACGCGCGTGGCAGGGAGGCGTAGCGGCGGCGCCGAACGGGCCAAAATGTCTGCCGCTTTGAACGAAGCCCCGGCGTCCGTTGCATCCGCGCCGGCTATACCGCGCGTCGTAGGCGAAACGTAACACCATGCTCTCCGGCAGGTGCGAGTAGCCAGTGCTTGAGCGATCGGCGGCCGCCATCTTTTAGTTCTTTCGTAACGGGGATGCCTGCGGCTATTCAGAAGAAAATTCAGTTTTGTTCGGAATATTAATGCATCTTTAACGCGTACACGTAACTTTGACGCGGTGAGTTTTCGCGGTTTTGTGACGTCGCGTGACAGGCAGGTGAAGTGGGTGCAGCCGGAAAACTTTTGACGGATAGCCGAGGGCTAATAGTGAAAAAGGCGTCGAATCAGAAATAACTATTTTTCTTTTGCGCGGTCAAATCATGCATAATCACCGTGTGCACGTCATATTAGATGGGGAACTATCGTGGTTTCCGTGACGTCGCGTGCAGACAAGTGAAGTGGGGGTGGTCCAAAAATGTTTTCGACCAATCGCGGAGGGCTCATTGCAGAATTGGAATAGAAAAGTTTGGAATAGTTTTACGTTATAGGGCCCCAGGAGTCTGCTTTACCACCTCGCACGCGAAGTAATTCGAAGTTGAAAATGCGAGCAGGGCGTTTTTACTCGCCTGTGTACACGCCCACAGGTTGCAAGGTTAATACGCTTTTGTGGGTAGCCTCGCAACACACTGCGCTCGGTTGCAGCGATGAATATTTGTGCTAGCTAGCAGCTTTTTTTACAGCGAAGCAGGGTTGCCAGATTGGGCTATTAATAGCCAAATTGGGCTACATTTTGTCCGAGTTGGCGTCAGAATTTTCCTTCTGGCTATGTGGCTATTTTTGCGCTACATCTTTTTCCTGTGTAAAAAAAAAAGTAAAATTAGTTAATCACAAATGAAAAGCATGCTGGAATCAAAATCCAGACGACAGCAGGTTAAAGAAATTAAGCGCGTCTGCTGCAAAATCAAAATTTGCGAGTTCTATGTGAGAGAACACATATACGTCAGAAGGTCAAGGATCGCGGCCTTTTGATAATTTTAATTAAGAAAGCTGGCCTCGGGAAACACGTCTCCATCCCCGAGCTAACGCTACCCCCACGCGCGCTAGCGAACATAGACTGTTGCTGTCTCCACATGTGAGCTTTCGGCGTCCTACGTTTTAAGCATGAAGTGCTTTTAGCTCCCGTTGACTGTGCGCCGCGGGTAACCTCGGCGCCAGAACGGAGGGAGAACACCAAGCTGAACCTAACCGAAATTTGCCGAATTTTCTGCCTGCCGCATGGCGCCTAGTGGCAATTCGTTCGGACCCTCCCTGCCCAAATTGCCCCTGCTCCAACGCCAACATAGAACATATCCTCTTCCGTTGCCCCATAGCCTCCACAGCCATGCGTTCTCTGCACAGCTCGCAGCCCTCCTCCTGCCTTTGCTATCACTACCCGTACCAAACGCCGCCGTCGAACGTGTGTTCAGCCAGGTCTCGCTCATTAAAACCGACCTTCGAAATAGAATGTCGAACGAGACATTGTTAGCGCTCCTTCACGTGAAGTTTGGCCTGGCCAGGAATGGAGACTGCTTCAAGGATTTTAAACCGGGCCAAGAATTTTATCCCGTTTCAGCTCTGACATTTTGTACGGACCAAGCAGTTTCACTTCGCAATAAGCTCGTGATGCTAAATCAAAGCGTACTTCTTTATGTCTATATGTCGTACCAGATTTTGTACCAACCGCCATCTATTGTGTTAGACTTTGTCTTGCAATATTTTGTGGTTTTGTTGTTTAGTGCATTCTGGGGGGTGTTAAGCGAAATTATCGTGAGCTGTAAGTAATACTGAACGCCCGAAGGCATGCCATTGCTTAGCGTGTTTAGTGCGCGGTGCAATTTCTGTGTTGTTCTTTTCGTGATTTTTCGGTTCTCTGGGAAAAATAAAACAGTGCATTTGCAATGGAGACCGCATTTGCCTTATCATTAATTTGCCTACATGCCTGTGTTTCTGCACTTCTTGCGCTTGTGCAGCATCTCTTGTCTGTGCCGCACGCCCTCCGTGACGATGCGCGCGGAGATTATGCGTGGAAAAACTAATATTTATTCTTGCCGAAAATAAATGCAATATGCTTAAGAAATGACTTCCCCAAAAGACAAAGCTTTTTGGCTACTTTTGGGCTACCCAAAAGTTTCGCTTTTTGCTACAGTTGGGCTACTGCGGAGGCCAATTTGGCTACCTGTGGTTGGAGCGATCTGGCAACCCTGCAGCGAAGCTGTGTATGGCTAGCTGATTCGACCGTCCGTCTGTCGCCTGTACGCCGAAAACTCCACAGACGCAACCACATGCACATGCGCGAAAAAAACAAAAGAGAAAGAGGATCGCGATTGGCTGTGTCAATAGGGACGTCGTTGCTCTCCGTCGCAGCCGAGCGCAAGCGCAGCAGTTTCTCTCCGGCTCCGAAATGGTTAGGCCACGTGTCATACGTACTCCTGAAGAGCAGGCAGCTTTCGATCAGCAACGCCCCGAGCAGAACCGGGAACGAACTCACCTACGCCGTGCCGTTGCTGCATCCCGGGCACAAGAACAGGCTCGTGCAGCCTAGCCCAAGCAGCAACTGCGTACCGAGGATCCGGCCGTGGACTATCACGAACTGCGGAGGCACAGAGGCCTTTGTCAGGCTTGGTTGCCTTTAGCTCTTGGCCCTGCAGTGAGCTTTGTAAATTGCTTACTGTAAATAAAGTATTTACGTACTTACCAAGCCGTCGTTTAATGAACCGTCCGGATTAACAGTGATAAAAACGGGGGCCGTACGTTTCAGCTTCGCTGGTTAACCGTCTGTACAGGGTGCTTGGGCGGTGATTTTTCAAGCAACACGTCATTACGCGGCCAGACGCGGTAGATCACTAAGGGTGGAAGCCATGCAACCGGTATGCCAGTGAAACGGCGCAGGTAATAAAATTCACCGTCACGTTCGCTTGGTGGCAGCGGCTATCGAAAGTCGGACGCATAAACTGACTAAGATATTATCGTTATCGAAAGAAAACTGCCTTAAAAGGAACCTGCGTAATGAAACTCAAAGGAAAGGACCATCCCGTGCGCAAATATAACCGCCGTACAATATGAATCAATAAACAGCCTGGAATGCAATTGATACCAGTGGGCTGCGGCTTATCGCACGTCGGTGTGGTCTAAAAACGTTTGTTCGAGCAATGAAAAAGCTCTATGAAAACAATTGCCTGCTCGTTTTGTAAAAAATGACGAGCTAACTATGTTTCTCGCTTAATATAGCTGCGCTTATCGATAAAATATTTAGCCAGGTTGAGCGCCTCTAGCATAAAAAACACGAATCAACGTACGAGACCAAATTGCTGCAGGGCCACTTACGCACTTGATGCTGGAACGCACCGCGGTTGATCTTTTTTGCCCTCTGTGGAAATCGCTGGAACTGGAGGGTGTTCGGGTTATGAGATTACCTGAAAGATAGGGCCAGAGAAGAAGACGCGAACTCATGTGCTCCATGCGCACGCTTGATTACATTACCGCGTGCTCACCTCCACCTCCCCCCCTCGTCTTGCGTGCAATCTATAACGTGACCTCCGACAGTGGGCGCTCATCCAAGCCACCATCCTACTCGGCTCCACCCCCCCCCCTCACGCTTCCCCTAGCACGCACAGCGTACGCCCTGAAGGGCGCGATAAGTACTCATAACACTTGGGCTCTATACAAAATCTCATGGCCGCGCTGAAGCTAAAGATGCGTCTAGAGAGTCCATATAATTGCTATTACAATAAAACTTGCTGTATAACTGCGCACCGGCTGCCCGCTTCGTAAGAAGCAGGAGACGTAACGGTGGATGCTGTAACAGACGACGCGCTTGTCCCCATCATGCAGAGAGCGGGGTAGAGCGAGAGCATGCAGACACCCTGTTCCCTGTAGACACGCTTCACCATCTCACGGCCCCGCTGCGAAGCTTGCGTGGGGCCGCCAAATTTTACGGCCCGCCCGTACGTGCGAACGCGCCATGTATGAGGCAACGTGTACCCTACAGCCTAGGTCCTCTCTCGTGCTTCCCCATAGACGCACTGCGCCATCTCGCGGCACTCCAGAGAAGTCTGTGCGTGGCCTCCGAGGTGCGTGGTGCGCCGGTGCGTGCGTACGCTTAAAATTGTTTTCTCGCAGGCCGAGTACCCGGCGGCAGGTATCCACTGACTCAAGTTAGCGAGAACGAGATTCATTGAAGAGCGGCACATACCCAATTCACTCGTGGCGCAGCTCGTAAAAGCTTTGGACTGCTTTGTTGGAGGAACCCGTGTGACGTGGTTTGATTCCGCCATGCACGGGAGAGACTCCCAAAGTTTTTTTTTTTCTATTGAAGAAATCGGGGAAAACGGTTAGGCACCGAGATGGCCGTAGAAGGAAAACTGCGTGAAGAAGCCTAAGAAGGCTTATCGCATTAATGCGCACAACGCGGTGTCGCTTCTGAGAGATGCACCGGCGCCGACTTGCAGTATTCGATCACGCCAATCGGGCTAAGATAAGGCCGGGCGTAAATTATAGCCAGCTCTAACGTTGAGTTAACGCATTCGGTTGAAAATGCTGCATTCATGGCAAATAAATACTTCACCCAGAAAGCGAATGCAGCGCTTTTCCTCATTTACACAGTTCGTCGTCCGCTATCGCAAAGGGGCAGCCAGAAGACGCTCAATTGTGGCACGGTCACGTGTTCAAGGTTTGTAGTGCCCATGCACGGGCGCATATAGCCTGTGGTACGATATGGATAAGAGACAAAAAGGAGGAGAGCAGAATTGAGCGATCCCTTTGACTTTGAACTCATTTCGATCGAATGCAACACTCTTTACAGTGAATTAGCAACGCCTTTTCAATTAATAGGCAGGCTATAGGGAATGAAAACGACAGCAGGCATCATTGACTATTATTTTAACTGTGAAATCATTTGCATCCTAAAAAAACTAGCGCGAAAAAGACGGGGTCGAGCAAAGGAATGGCAAACACGGGCGCTCTCGTTTATTTGCTCTAGTTTCGCACTAGTTTTTTGTTAAGATGGATCCACACCAACTCGCCAAGCTCTCAGTTTTGATGAAATCATTTATTGCGAATGGAGAAGTCCGCAACAGTGAGTTACCAATGCCTTATCAGTTAATAGGCAAGTGATATGAAACAAAACGGACGTCAGAGTTCAGCGATCTTTTCGACTGTGAACCCAGATGCTACGATGCAGCTTTCTCCCACAGTGAATAAACGATGTCTTATTAATTGTTATCGAGGGATAGAGTTCAGTAATTACATCGACTCTGATCTCATTTACGGCGAGTGCAGTATTCTCCCACGGTGAGTTAGCAACGCCTTATCGACAGTACATAAGTGAGAGAAGATTAAAAAAAATATTATTTTATGCCAATGAAGCGTTCTCCCATTCTGACTCAGATATGCCTTATCAATTAATAGGCAAGTGATGTGAAACAGAAAAGACAGCAGACATCAGATATCACTTCGGCTCTAAGCTCATTTTAAAGCAGCATTATCCCGCAGTGAGTTAGCAATGCCCTATCAAATGAGACAAGTAACAGGCGACAAAAAAAAGACAGCAGACTTCAGTGATTACTTCGGCTATGAACTCATTTTCTGCGAATAAGGCAATCTCACATAGTGAATTAAAAATGCCTTATCAATTAATAGGCAAGTGATATGAGGCAGAAAAGACAGCAGACATCAGCGACCACTTCGACTCTACACTCATTTACTGCGAAAACAGCATTATCCTACATTGAGTTAGCAATGCCTTATCAGTTATTGGGCAAGTGACAGGAGACAAAAACGACAGCTGAGTTCACTTATTACTTCGGCTATGGACTCATCCACTGCGAATGTAGCATTCTCCCACATTGAGTTATATCAATTAATAAGCAAGTGGTACTAGAAAAAAAGAAAGCAAACTTCAGCAATATTTCAGCCTGTCAACTCATTTTCTACAACTGAAGCATTCTCCATGCTGAGGACTACAGTATTGTTTTAGCTTGCCTGTTTTGTTTTTGTTTTTATCAAATAATTGCGCCCATCATCTAGGGGTATGGCAAGACGCCAGCGTTCGTAGACTTAGTCGTTGGCAGGGAAGGCGGGTGGGGGCGGTCGAGGACAAAACGTATGCATTTAAAGAAATTGAAAGAAACTGAAAATTTAAAGGGGTATTTAAATGTTAATGTAAAGTTTGTGACATATTAGAGAAAGAAAAGGATTGTTTAAATGAGTAATTTGGGACTTCGCCTTCTCTGTAATGAAAGCAAATTTCTGGACTGTATAGTAATACAGCCTGGGAAATTCAGTGTACATGCACAGATCTTAGCATTTTCATTATCTCCATTTCTAACTAATCTAAAAGAGAAATTCAGAGCTATGAGAGTAGCGGCGAAATGATGGGAGTGTCGGTTTTGGAATCTATATAGGAGTGGAGATAAGAAACGGAGCGAGGCAATGATTTATGGACGTAGGTAGGTGTGGTCAGTCCAATGTGTCTGGTTTCCTACGAAAATAGGAACCATTCAACCAATCTCTCAGGAATTTGAAACAGGCGGGGCAGGTAAGAGAATACCTGGTACCAACGTGTGTTTGGTCAGAGTCATCCAATAGAAAAAGATATTACGGTACTCTCGTTCGGTTTAGAGTACAAATAAAAACTGAAAGAGGAAGCATCCACATACGTCTGAAGACATACGTCAGACGTACGTGTATGCATGCTTTTTCAGTGGATCATCAGTGTATCTTCGTGCATCATGTTTGTTTTCTTTTCCTTTTTGTGTAATGTTCAGGTTACCTTGCGATCAGTGTATTACATTTCGGAAACGTCTCTCAAATGGTCATAAATTCTTTTTCCCTCATTTTTTAAGACATCATCCAAGCTTCTAAGAATCGGCAACGTCGAATTTGAGATGACGTTAAAGTATTTTTCTCCCTGCGCAGTTTTGAGCTATCGGCAGCTTGGCTGCTCTGAATGTGTGAGCTACTATGTTAAAAAAGAAGTAGTTGCGTTGCAGTTGTGATGTTAGCGGCAGGGCTGTCATGTTCGAAAAGTAAAGAGCAACCAAAAAATATAAGAAAAGATGCCAAAAAGTTGTTAATTTACTACAAGTGCTTAAGAAAGCAGCCAGAAAATTTCCATCCTGTGCCATGGGCAATCACATCAGAAAAAAAGATTGCTGGGTCCTATTCTGAAACTGCTCTTTATGGAATGGTTCCGTTTAGCGATCCTCTAATTATTTAAAAACGTCTCTTTAAACACTCGGCGCGTTATCTTTATCTGGAACGCCCAACCCACATAATGCATTCAAGAGGAGACCAGGTTCAGTTCTTGAAGCATCTCCTTTTATTCTTCATTCCAGGACAAATATAACCTGCCGCTCCCCTTGGCCCCCAATGACATTCGTTAACGGAAGACGATCACGTCAATATGTGGCTTAGAAAACTACTAGAATTGTGGAAGCAACAAACGTGTTGTTATACAAGCGTTCAGCTATATATAGATGCGCAATCATTAGCAACCGTTTGCCGAAGGATAACAAATTTCGAGCTGCTAATATTCCCATTCAAAGTTCAGTTAAGCCACAAGAATACGTTGACGAATGGCAAGAAAGAGAGCTAGAATTGTGGACACGACAAGCTGCAACTACAATGCCATTGTTCAAGTAGAATTACGTGAGTTTACTTTATCACTACTATGTAGAACGGTAACAATAGTAGGTCGGCAAAATAAACGGAAGACTCACCAGAGTTATACAGTCTGACTCAAGTATTCCACACTCAAGCCAGGCTCACGCGAACTCAGACTCACCAATTTTCTACTCAGCCGGGCTCACTCGGACTCAGACTCACCAAGACCAGGCTAAGCCAAGTTCACTCAGACTCAGGCAGGCGTCAATTCCGTTTCGCGTAATTATGGACACTAATTTATGAGATCAGACTACACTTGAATAAATCATGAGATCAAATTACACTTGAACGCTCTATTGGTTACAACGAACGCCTCCGCAGCAAAATGCCCTGTATAACGAAGAATTGATTATGCCGCGGTGAAATTCCTATCTTCTATATTTATTATGAACTCCTCCGCAGCGAATAACATACAACCAATTTGCCTGTGCAGCGAAGACTTGTAGGCGTCCCTGACGGCTGATTTGTTGCTTTACAACGAATGCCATGTAAGCTTGCCGCCACTGCTCTCCACAGACGTCACCAAGTATGCCGATATCAAAAGTAGTCCTGCTGCGCTGCTTCAGGAATCGCTGAACTCGTACGCTACTTGTTTTAGCGCAGCTACGGGTACGACGGCTGGTGAATATGTCGCAGTTGATGATGACTTGATGACGTAATCGGTAACTGACGACCGACAACGTCTTCCTAGCCATGTAAGGCGGAAGGGACGCGTACGTCAATGAAGCCTACAGTGATGAAGATTCTGTAAATGAACCAAGAATTTTGACTGCAAGGGACGCGATTGCGGCATTTCACGACCTGCAGCGTTACTCTGCCTAGTTCCTAAGCTTCTCATGAGGAGCATGCTGGGAACCTCGGCGCCATAAGGTTTGCTGCAGTCACATGTTCTGTCAGAACATCTTTGTAACAAAATAATTGCGAGCTATTTCACTTAGTCCATCCTGAACGCATAATAAATAAAGGCTTCCTTTTGTTGAACCTTCTCAGGGGCCTTCCCTATTATAATCGGTACGGAATGCGACCTTTACAACGAAGTGATCTGTATAACGTAGGATTTGGAGGTCCCGAGCCCTTCGTTGTAAAGGCCACCCCGTTTGACTGTACATCTCAAGGTATCGCAGACTTATTCATTTGTTTCAAGCTCACAGGCTTATAACTGATGTAAATTACCATCTTACTAACGGATCACTGATACAGATCATGATCAGAGCGCGCTTCAAAGTGACGTTCACGCTTACGTCTACGAACATGCACTGCCACGCATTCGCTTGCACACTCTTCTCTAACTCACGCATACTCGTTAGCGCTCATAATGATGTCTATTCGCGCTCACCAGCGTCTGCTGGTCATGAAACCTAGGTGTCAGCCCTGCCCCCCCCCCCAAAAAAAAAAAAAAACATTCCCATTCCGTGAGGGTTCAATACGCTCTGATTTATTTGCGGTTCGGCTCCTGTTCCTACAAATAAAAATAATGTAACGGTTCGTGAGCCCATTCAGCGTAGTCCACTTTATCTAGACTCATGGCGACATGTTGCCCAGCGCTGTCGACTTATCCGTACGGCGCAAGCGCAAGTTTTGTCAAGAGGAAGCAGAAACGGATGCCTGGCATATAGGAGAAAGCAATTGATGTTTTTTACATGAATGTCAAATAATTAGGTTTAATATTATGCAGCCACAGCAGGCTAAGGCTCACGAAAATTCTACCCAGCCGGGCCTCACTCAGACACAGTCTGACCAAAATTCTACTCAGCCGGACTCACTCGGAGTCACGGGTCAGTCTGATTGAGTGTGAATGAGTCGGCTTATGAGAGAATTCGCTGACCAATGGTAGTAACACACATATTGTGATAACAGTCGCTGTAAATGAGGAACAGTCAGACAACCATGACATGGCCCCTTTAATAAATTACAAGCCAAGGCCGTTCATCCGCATAGGTCGCGAACCTATGGATTTAAAAACTCTCTGTCAACGGCATCGGCAATGTCATCGATTGAAGCGTGACTATGGGAAGGCGTACAGACAACAATTAAGAATATTATTCTTTGAATTGTAAATTACAACTTGTTCCACATTATACTTGCCAGAGATATTTGCCACCCGCTATAATGTAAATTAAAAGTTCTGACGAAGCGCAGCTGCCTTCGTTCGTGTCGGAAATATCTTGCTGCTGCACGCTGGCACGCATGGATTTTTGGGCAGATTCTTTTGGGCTCTTCAAAACACTCGCGTGTTCGCGATGTCTATCTTTCTACGTTAATATATCCTTTCGAGCATGCTTGCATTCATTTTTATGCCATCCTTTTGAATGATTTTGCCTGTTTTAGCAGGACATTCTGGAATGTGCATTTGTGATCTAACAACGACTGTTTTAGCTCCCTCTTGCTTACTGTTTTTGTGCTCCGTTATTGCATCTAATGAGCGTTATTCACCACGATGATGAGTTTGGCGCATTATGGAAAAAAAAAACTGATGTGTGCGTTGCAGGCATATGGCGTCAGAGCTAAATGCGAGGGCTCGCGTAAAATCAACGAGCGATATTGAAGCGATTTACTTCCTAGCAAATCGTGACTGCTCAATGGTAGCAAGAAATTCACGGAACATTGGATATTATGGCTATATATTCCTAGTACTAACTGCCACCTCTCAGTGAACTGATTCGGTAGATGAAAGCTCAATACTGTATACCTGTTTCGTATGGTCTCAACAGCTAGTAACCATAAAACCACGGCAGAACCTCCGTGTGGGGCCGCCAAATCCATGCAAGGGCGCTACGGCGAATTTTTCTATATAACTTTATCTGGCGATCGCTTTCTTTAAGCTACAACAAAGCGACGCCAGGTCAGTGCAGTTTGGCGAAATCGACAGCATGAAATTATAGTGTTTAAAAATCAAAATTTGAAGCTTTATAATTTAGCGCAGATCAATCTTGGAATGACAGAATGCTAAACGCGCCCACATGTCGCTGTAAGTGGTCCCGCAGTAGAAAACAGGAACTGCCGAAATTTCTTCAAGTCAAAAGGGTATGAACAAGCAAAAAGTTATCTCTGCGCCCCTGCAGTTTTTGAAGACAAGCCTTTCTTTGGCGGCTTCACACGTGTTTGGCGCATGGGAGTACTGGGAATCTGTCGTGCCTCTTAATCAAAAAACGACCTTATCGCGCCTACACAGCGTCGTAGCAAGTCGAAAAAGATATCAAAATACAGGTCTCGACGAGACAAGAAGCGAGAATTAGTCGCAGAGCATCTAAAGCTGACGGTAAATGTGTAATCAGTGCCAATATACTCAAAGTTTACCATATTGGACCACAGACTGCACCATCCCGCCGTTGTTGCTTAGTGGCTATGGTGTTGGGCTGCCAAGGACGATGTCGCGGAATCGAATCCCGGCCACGGCGGCCGCATTTCGATAGGGGCGAAAACACCCGTGTACTTAGATTTAGATGTCCGTTAAAGAACCTCAGCCGGTCCAGATTTCAGGAGTCGCCCACTATACGGCGTGCCTCATAACCAAATCGTGGTTTTGGCACGTAAAACCTCAAAATTTAATTTTCTTTCCTCTGGGATGGGCCCACCAGGCGGCTTGGTCAAAACGCAAGGTGCGTCAACGAAAGTCGACGCAAAAGAAGACAAAGTCGACGTAAATGCGCTTAGAAAAAATGAATTAAATGTTTCATAGGAATAAAAGAAATAAAGGGTCCGGAATTAAGTGTAAGGTCTCACCATATAATGAAGAAAATATTGCAAATAATGCAAAAATATCATGCAATTGTGCAATATTTCATTATCTTTAATTTCGCCCCCCCCCCATCTCCGCATTTCAGTACGTATAAGTGCATACGTCATGTATTACGTCGACCTTGCTTGCTTTCTATGGTTGACGCGCCTTTTCAGAAGTTTCAGAGGCTTCCTATTGCATATTTAAGTGCTACACTGGCCGCTGTTAAGAACGGCCCAGCTGAGGTGCAAGTTTTGCCAGCCAGCTGCGACAGCGGCGGCAACCTTTCTTGGAACGCCACCGTTACGCTCTAGCCTCGTCGCTGTTGTGACTGAATGCGATCAGCGGACCAACTATTGTTACTGAGCCGCCGCCACCGCCCTGGTCTGCCGCGAGCGGGGGAGTGCTCGCGGGAACGTAGTTCGAGGCTCCTTCCCACGCGCCGTCCAAGACGCAAGACAATGGGCACCCGGCCGCGCTGCGGGTGTCAGCTCGGGGAATAAAAGGCACCTTTTCTGACACAAGCCCCGAGCTCTACGAAGTCCGTCTGACGTCGGCTCCGGACCGTGAACCTGTGCGGAAGTGTGTATGTATAAGCCGTGCCGCAGAGAGGCGGCTTGTTTACGATAAGTGGTCGGCCGTTTCCGTCACCTGGGTATCGGGGGAGGACCGAGTGTTTATAAACCGCTGTTGTGCGGATGCTCAATACACTTTCTCAAGCAGTCATGTTAGACTGATGTACTTTCTCTCGCAGTCATGTTAGACTGATGCACTTTCTCTCGTAGTCATGCTAGACTGATGTAGATACTGTAAATAAAGCCATATTCCTCGTTCTCGATGAGAAGCAGTCCTTCGCTTCAACAACGTCCTCAGCGTGGATAAGTTGGACGACGGCATGGGCCAGCTACCTTCTAATTCATGCCCGACTCCAATCTTGACAACTGGTCACGAACGGTGGGATTGAGCCCACAGTCCTGACACCGCGTCTATAGTCCTGCGCGTTCTACAGTGTTCATGGAATGCTCACTATCTTCCTCTTTCTATTCGCCCTTGCAATTACCCCCAGAGTAGGATAGTAAGCCGGAAGCTCGTCTGGTTGATTTCCCTGCCCTTTTTCTGCTTGCAGCCTTTTCCTCTGAAATTTTGTGTTAGTTCTAAAAACACATTATCAGGCGACCGTTTAGACGCATTCAGCGTCAATGCGTAGCTGAGCGTAGCTTTCGATAGCGAGCTTCACGCCATGGCCACGTGCCACCTGCGTACGTTAAAGTCACTTTATGAGCTTTAAAAGGTTTCACCGAAAAGGTTTCCGGTGCCGCCGACGCACTTTATTTGACAGTGCCCACTTCCAGCTGGGAGCTGCTTCCATCCGCCATATTCTTCCTGGACCAGTCCAGCTGCTGAGTTCGACGGCGCTAGCACGCTTGTTTTCTTGCTTGTGTAGTTGTGTCGGCTGCAGAATTTCAGCAAAGGTGACTTCCGTATATCTGTCGCTGTTTGCTGGAAGTTAGCCTACCTTTCCGGACGCTTCTTACTGCCTGCTGCTGCAATGTATCATTGTTCACCTCAAGACAGTAATTTACGCATATTAAAGGCACAGACAGCACAACCGCGGGCGCAATGCACGTTTCGAAAAGCCCAGCATCAGTCTGAATAGCGCTAACCAGATTCGGTTATGAACGGCAAATTTGGCTGTGTGATCGTGGGTTCCTTCCTGAGCGCGAATGACGCGTAACCGCGCAGTGCGACATCCTACTCAAAATCGCTTAGTTGAGTTATTGTTGAATATTTAAACAGCAAAATATAGGAGATTCAGTAGTGGTTTTATTACAGTACAAGGCGAAAGGCAAAGACGCTGCCGGCCGCGGAAGTTGCTATCTAGGGTTTGGCGCACACAAGCTGCGGCTGGCAGAAATAAAAGGGATAGGGAGAATATGGCAAGGGAGGGGGCTGAGAATGGCGAGCAAGGACAGGGAAAAGCTACGCGCGCTGTTTACTAAGTAAGAAAATAGGTTTGCACCGCTTGCACGCGAGTGTTCAGGCACAGTTCTTAATTGTACCACGGGCGAGTTACCGTTGCAAGCATCTGCGATAACTCATTTCATATACAAAGCTGCAGGCACAGTTCCGAATCGTACTACGTACGAGCGACTGGTAAAAAATTCTGCAATAACACTGCATATACAAATGCGCGCGTGCACTGTTCTCTCGCTAACTCGGCAGCCGCACTACGACTACGCAGTTTTACCGCTCGCACCGTCTACGACAAAACAGCGCGTAAATAACAGCTGGAACGCATTAGTGGCACGTTTCCCTTCTTGTCAGTGCCCAACTCATTTGCCACGTTTCTTTACTGCCTCTCACAGCAAAGCCGTGACTGCAAATGCGTACTGTTCACGTGCATACAGCGCGTACAACGGCGCCGCCGGAGCGCGTTAGGAAGAACATGCATGGCGGCCGACACGAGCCGCTAGGGAAAAGGTGGAAGGATAGGAGGGACTTGTCGCTACTTTGCAAAAGCCGATCTAGCGATGTTAGCGTACGGTTTCGCTTGTAATCAGCTGTTGGTCAGGGGCTTTCTTTCTCTCACTTTTTTTTTTACATGGGGCGGTGTTTTATATTTCTGCATGTGAAGCCGATGAAAATGTTTCGTAAACTGTATTTGGTTGCTCGACGTCGAATAACAGGCAGAGAATTGAATTATGGGGTTTTACGCGCCAAAATCCCGATTTGATTATGAGGCACGTCGTAGTGGCGAACTCCGGATTAATTCTGACCCCGATGTGCCCCCAATGCACGCGACCGCGGGCGTTCTTGCATTTCGCCCCCTATCTAAATGCGGCCGACGCGGCCGGGATTTGTTCCCGCGACCTCGTGCTTAGCAGCGCAGCACCATAGCCGCTGAGCCACCGCGGCGAGTAACTGACAGTGAGCTCGATCGAGTTGACTGTCAGCCATTCGAAAGCAGAAACGCGGCATTAGGAATGACTTGCATGTGTACTTCTTGCACAGCGCAGGCGTTTATTGCGATGCTTTTTTCTTTCTGTCGCGAGCAGCACAACATGTATGACAGAGTTTTTTATGCCCGCGCTTCCCTGAAATTTACATTGCAACAGAGCCGAACGCGAAAGACCGTCTGGGACAGATCAGTGGCTATGACCTGCTGCTGCTGCCAAGCCCACGGTGGATGGGGCACCTAGCAGCGACGCATTTGTGCTTAAATTTAGTTGTACGTTGAGGAACCCCAAAGGATAATAACTATTCCGCAGCCGTCACGCTACGGTATCTCCGATACCCCAGTGTTGCTTTCGGACGTTTAGTTTATTAAGTTCAATCAATCACCCAGAAATGACGTATAGATACGTCCCACCTGTGTATTGGTCAACCTGCTTCCAGTAGGATGATGATGATTTTAACACGAAAATATTTTATGCCGGCCCACTGTAACTCAGTCACATGTGCGTACGTCATGAAATCACCGTTATGCAAATGCGCGACATGGCGATACTTTACCGCTTTGTGCCCACCTAATGGTTGGGAAAGTAGGCACAAAATGGTTTTCTTTACTATAGGAATTGTTCTCTGAGGATATTTAGGTACCATTCCTTTATCGCTGAGTAATTTCGTAGACAGCAAGGCCGGCAGCCTGGACACATATAATAGCTTAGTAAAGATGGTAGTACTTGGAAGTTTCTTGCCGTGTAACGCAGTCAGTATCTACGGTTGACGCGGCGCGCATGCCGTTTTCGCTGGTCTGCTCACTTTCGAACATGTGTACGGGCGCTCGCGCTCGAAGCCTTCGGAGCTCCAACGATGCAGTTTCCCCACATATACACTCATCGTCGCGTGGGGCATACCTATGACTCCTAGAAGCCGTCGGGGTGATGTTTACGCTGCACAGCAGCCCGGGACTCGCGCACTTGCTATGGGTGTCATTGATTCACTCTTCGAGTAAACCTGTAATTACTAAAAGAATGTGCTCATTTAGGACTTATATTTGCCAATCTGCAACCAAGCTGTTACTGCTTCTTAGAATACTCGTTTCACTTTCGTCGTACGACCAATTCCTCTGCCATAAGGACCAACAACACTTTTTTTTTCATTCCCACATCACAGCCTTAAACAGCATACCCAGTGCGGTTGTTCGCTTATTGTTTATCAAATGTTCCTTGCTGCTCTGAAATGCTGATAAATGTCTTCTCTAATCTGCACCATGTTTTTTTTTTCGGTGCTTTTCTATTGTGAATGCAAAACACTGCGAGCTGATCAGCTTTTAGTAGAAATGCCCATGTGAGAATGCCACGGTTCTCAATCCAGCGTGCTTGCAGGCATTTAAAAAAAAAGTTTTTCCTATCCTATCCTATCCACTCACTAGGAAGCAGCTTTACTCAAGTGTGTACGCCCATAGCATATTTAGTAGTATAAGGAATCGTTTAATCTAGCCGAGCTCGAGCTACGATGAAGAACAAGCTGTGCGGTTGATGATGGTAATTACAGATGAAGAATTTGTACAAGTGATTATAACGTGCAGAGATGAAGAAGAGTCAGTCATGGGTCGCGCTCACACTAATTCCCTGCCGCGATGGAAGCGGCCGCCTGGTCGCGCGGCATTATGATGAAACGCTGCGAGTGTACGGTTTTAAGCTTGATGCATGCACAGTTTCTGCAGCACGGCAGCGGTGGTCGGAAGAAATTCTAAGGGGTGAGACGCGGTTATTAACCGGAGATGTCTGCTGAATGACCGTGTAGGGTCCAATAAAACGACTGGCGAATTTCTCGCATAAACCAAGAACGCGCACAGGAGTCCATAGAACTTCGTCACCAGGGGAAAAAGTGAGAACACGGTGAGTCGAGTCGTAGCGATGCTTCCGCACATCCTGAGTGATGTCGGTGTTCATGCGCGCTCGATGACGGCAGTCTTCAAGACAAGACAAAAATTGTTCTGAGAAGGGCGTTGCTGAAGACACGGGAGCCGTAAGGAACGAGACATCCAGGACGAAACTAGGTGAGCGGCCACAGACGAGGAACAATGGAGAAAAGCCGGTGGTGCGTTGTGCAGCCGTATTGTAAGCAAATGTCACAAACGGCACGATTGCATGCATCCCAGTTGGTGTGGTCGGTGCTGATGTGCATTGCAATCATATCCGATAGACTACGATGAAAACGCTCTGTCAAGCCGTTGGTCTGCGGGTGGCAACTTAAAGTGGTCTTGTGCACGGTGCTTTAGGCGCGCACAACTTCGGTAAGAAGAGACGAGAGGAAGGCTTTGCCGCGGTCGCTGAGGAGAATGCGCGGAGCTCCGTGACGTAAGAGAAAGTTGCGTAGAAAGAAATCGGCGACTTCAGCGGCACTCCAAGATTGCATACAGGCTCTCCCGGCGTAGCGTGTCAGATGGTCTATGGCCGTAACAATCCAGCGATTGGCATTGGAGGTCTTGGGAAGAGGACCGTAAAAGTCTATTCCGACGACCTCTAAATGTGAAGGGGGACAAGGAAGAGGTTGCAAAAGACCAGGAGGAGGAGTCGTAGGTCGTTTGCGGCGTTGACAAAGAGCGCATGATGCGACGTACTTGGCCACGGCAGGAGAGGCCAGGCCAAAAGCACCGACTTCGTATTCTGTCGTATGTCTTGTGGTATCCGAGGTGACCTGCGGTCGGTTCATCATGAAAGGCTTCAAGCACCTCACGTTGCAGAGAACATGGTATGATCAGTACCCATTTGTTGCTATCGACGTGATACACATAGCGATGCAAAGCGCCATCGTGAAGCTTGAATTGTTTAAGTTGTAGACGGAGTCGGGCGTTCGGAGGTGAAGCAGAGCCTTGCATGCGGTCGAGAATAGTTCGGCAGTATGGGTGGGCACGTTGGTGGGAAACAAGGACAGATTGGTGATTAGGTTTAAGCCAGTCGAGCGTTGAGACGGACAGGGGTGATGAAGTGGGCTCGGGCTGTTCATCAGTACGATTAGGCGATACTGAGTCATTATTGCCCCGCAAAGGGCAACGAGATAGAGCATCTGCGTCTTGGTGACGCTTGCCAGACCTGTAGGTAACATCGAAATCGCACTCCTATAAACGGATCACCCAGCGACCAAGGCTACCCGATAGGTTCTTTAGCGACCACAGTGCGTTATGGTCGGTGACGACTGTAATGTGACGGCCGTGGAGGTATGGCCGAAACTTTTGCACTGCCCAAACAACAGCAAGGCACTCTTGTTCGGTGATGGTGTAATTTTTGTCAGCAGCAGTTGGCGTCCGTCTGGAATAAGCAACGACTCGATCACGCAAGGTGGGGTCACGTTGCAGGAGAACAGCATCGAGACCATGCCTGCTGGTGTCAGTGTGAATTATAGTAGCTGCACTTTGGTCAAAGTGGCACAATACCAGGTCGGGCGTCAGGGCCTGCTTCAGCGTCAAAAAGGCAGTTTCACAATCGGCGGACCACACGAAGGGCGCGTTATTTGAGAGGAGTTGATGGAGCGGAGACGCAAGCGCAGCGAAATTGCGTTTGAAGCGCCAGAAGTACGAAGCCAGTCCGAGAAAACTGCGCAGCACTTTCGGGCGCAGAGAACGAGGAAACTGAAGGACGGGTGAAAGTTTCTCGGGGTCCGGTCGAATGCCATCTTTGCTGACTAAGTGTTCCAGAACTTTGATAGTCTTTGATAGGCTGACTAAGTGTCCTGCGAAAGTGCATTTATTCATGTTCAGCTGTAGGCCAGCGTTTGCGAGGCAGGTGAGCACTTGTTCAAGACGCTGCAGGTGTTCTAGGAACGTGGTTGAAACAACTACGATGTCGAGATAGCAAAGACAGGTCTTTCATTTTGAACCATGCAGGACAATATCTATCATTCGTTCGAAAGTGGCAGGCGCATTGCAGAGCCCAAAGGGCATCACAATTAACTCATATAGCCCATCTGGGGTGGCAAAAGCGGTTTTCTCCTTGTCGGATTCTGACACCGGTATTTGCCAGTAGCCGGATCTAAGATCAAGACTAAAAAATAATCGGCACCCTGCAAAGAAGCTAGTGCGTCGTCGATCCTTGGCAAAGGGTAAACATCCTTGCGCGTGATTTTGTTCAGGGCACGGTAATCGACACAAAAACGCACTGAACCGTCTTTCCTCTGCACTAGAACAACTGGGGCGAACCAGGGCCTCGAGGAAGGTCGTATTATATTCCGTCGAAGCATGTCCGATACATTTTCCTTGATGATTTCGCGCTCCTTATGAGACACGCGATATGGCCGCCAGTGAACAATGCGGGAGCCGTATGTGTGTATGCGATGAGTCGAAGCAGCCGTCACACCGAGGGCTGGCGAAGGGATGTTGAATAAAGAACGGTGTTTTTTTAATAGTGAGAGCAGATCGTGACTCTGGGCAGGGTCGATCAGGTCAGGGCTTATGGTTGCCGACAGCGGTGTGGAAGATGCAGTAAGTGGTGACGACGTTGACTGTGGTAGCACAGTCGAAGAGGCAACAACTGCATTAGGCTGTGTAACAACAGCGCAAGTGACACTTGATCTACGGGGTAGGAGTCGAGGTCCGGTAGCTTGGTTTAACGCGGTGAGGAAAGCAGAGCCTTGAGAAAAGCGAACAAAGCCGAATTCCTCTAGATAGCGTTTGACCGTAGGGAAGAATGAGAACGTCGCCATCCCGAATGTCACTGAAATTGACACTTATAATGTCTTCTCTTGATGGCCAAAGAACATAATCGGAGTAGGTGACGAGGCGCATGCGTTCTTCATATTCAGGAAGAGAGTAACCGGTGGCCTTCAGGTTTACGAGGCGCCTACGACGGCGCCCGCGGACGCCGAAGGCAAGAAATCCCATCCTAAAATAACTTCGTGGGAACATTCGGGAAACACAGCAAAAACAATGGGATGACGTATTCCGTCAATAAATACTAGAAATATAAATTGCGCGGTGGGACGAAGAACGGCGTTGGCCGCTGCACGAAGAGGCGGGGCCGCAACGAGGCATCACCATTTTCCGAAGGCGGGACCAAAAGTATGCACGGATAATCGAAATGATGGCACCTGTGTCAATGAGAGCTTCGACGGGCACACCTTCTGCAAGTACTCACAATAAGTTCAACGGTTGCTCTGGATGAATTATAGGCTGTCCGGTGGATACAGTTTACCCACCTAAAACTGCATCGGAGAGTTTTCCGAGTGAGCGTTGGAGACATGAGAAGGACTTCGGAGAGGTGATACGGAACGACGACGTGGAGAAGGCGACCTGCGGCGAGATTCTCGAGAAGTGAGAGGCGTGTTGGTAGGGTACGGAGGAGAGGGATATCGGTGAAATGAAGAGCGGCAGGAGGTTCTCTGGTAGCCCGTTGCTGGACGGACGCCTGTTGGCTCTTCGGATGTATAACCACGTTTCTCATCCTATTTGCGCCGTTAACAGAACCCGGAGATATGCCCGCGGTAGCCACCGTAGTAGCAAATGGGTCGAGCAGGAAACGGAGCGGAGCTGCAAGGCTGTACACGCACTGGTGGCGACAGTGAAGCCACAGGGACATAGTGGTCCGTTTGTAGAGGTGCCGTGGTGACCGGAGGGAGCGCCGCGACGTCGGCGTATGTTGGCACCTGTCGAGCGCAGGGGCCGTGGAAGTACGTTAGACGCGACCCAGAGGCGATCGCATGGTTGATTATCTCGCGTAAGCCGCTCGGAGAAGGGGCGAGGCCAGGTTCTGGCGCACAGTAAGAGCACCGCCCGCGAAGTTCCTCCCGAACGACATCACGTATGATCGTGCGCAATTCTACTGCTGAAGGCAAACGAACGTCTGTGTTATCCGTGCATAGCCGTAGAGCTTGAAGTTCCTCTAGGCGCTGAAAAGTGGCTATCACATCTTGGATGGTGGCAGGATATTGTGTGGCGAGTGCGCTAAAGGCGATGGTGTTTATGCCTTTAATAATATGCTGTATGCGGTCGGTCGGGGACATGGTGGCGTTGACACGTTTGCACAAAGCTAGCACAT
The DNA here is from genome assembly GCF_050947875.1 of Dermacentor variabilis. Taxonomy (NCBI): domain Eukaryota; kingdom Metazoa; phylum Arthropoda; class Arachnida; order Ixodida; family Ixodidae; genus Dermacentor; species Dermacentor variabilis. Next base: position 4,655,883 of record NC_134568.1, read on the forward strand.
CCTCAGTGTAGGATGTGTACGATTCCCAGGGGAACTGGACACTCTCACCAAGCTTCTTCGCGACCTCAGTGCGGACAGCGTAAGCGCCGAAGATCTGACGAAGTTGCTGCATGAACGCTTCCCAGTCGGGGAGGTCAGGCTGATGGTTCCAAAACCAGGTTTTCGCGACATCGGTGAGGCATAAGGGGACATTGTGCAACTTCTGTGAGTTATCCCACTTATTGAAGTAGCTTGCCAGGTTGTAGTTTTGGAACCATTCCTCGACGTCATCTCCCCGCAGACCAGCGAAGACTAGTGGGTCACGGTGGCGGTTGTGGACGGCCACGACAGATGGCGAAGGCTGTGCTGGGGTGGTAGTAACGGACGTGCTCGGATTGTCTTGAGCAAGCATGGCAACAGGTGGTATGCGGTGACCGGAGCGGAGCTCCAGTGAGAAGGGCGAGAGGCCGCGAGGAACGAAAAGCACCTTCCACCACTTATAAGGAAGTTTAATCCAGCCAAGCTCGAGTTATGACGAAGAAAAACAAGCTGTGCGGCTGATGATGATAACTACAGATGAGGAATTTGTACAAGTGATGATTATGTGTAAAGATGAAGAAGAGTCAGTCATGGGTCGCGCTCACAGTAGGTTAAAGAAAATGCGGGGCTAAGCATCCTGAAACTGGACAATGGTTTATGAGGAGCACGGTACTGCTCGGGCTCAGATTCATTTCTACCATCTGGTTTTCTTTAACGTACACCGAAATCTAAGTACAGCTAGAGTGTTATTGCATTCTACCCATCTAAGGACGCACCCATCGCGAACAGAAATCGAACCACCGCGATGGAGAGAGAGAGAGGAAAAATTATTTACAGAAAGGCAGAGTGGTTGGCCTGAGCAATAGCTTGCTCTGGCCTCCTACTCTACAGTGAGGAAAAGGGGCGGGAAGGAAAAAGACTGATGAATGACGACGACGGTGATGGAAAAAGGGGGTGCGTATGCACAGGTCCGCTACGTTGCAGCATCTCTAAAGCCATGCGTTTAGCGCAGTGGCTTGAAGAAAGGCTATAGCTGCACTTCTTATCAAGGCTGTGCTGTTTGCGTCAGGCCAAGGAGCCAAAGCAAAGTCGTGTGATGTCGGCGTCGTATCGACGTGTGCGATTGACGAGATAAATTTCTGTCGCTCTTGCGCGTACGCGGGACAAATGCAGAATGTGTGAGCAATGATTTCCTGCACCTGACAGTGTTCACAATTGTGGCTAGTGTCACTGCAACCTATGAGGTGTGTATAACTACAGGTGAATGCGACACCAAAGCGAATCTGGTGCACCATACTTGTTTGCCTTCTTTTGAGCTTGTGAGACCTGCAAAATGTCATTCCGGGGTCCCACTTATGCAATCGCCTCTGTCCTCAATGTGGTTGGATCCAGTGCCCCAGCGTAGAGTCGGGTATTACGCAACGAAGAAGAGCATTTACGTCTTTTCGTCGAAATGAAATGGGTAGTTCAGAAGCATTATTTAAAGCGGTTTTTGCTTCAGCGTCATCCTGTTCATTCGTGATCACGCCACACAGTGCGCAGGTATTCACTGAAGGGTGACAGCGTTGTCATCTTTATTTGAAAGGTCGATAAGCTTTGTGATTTCTAACGCTAAGGCGTAATGCGAGCCCCATTTTTGGAGGCAGTCAATGATTTGAAGAGCGGTCTTATCATATATAGAATGTTTCAGCGAACACTTTAAAAAATTCTGAAAGGTTGTTTGTGGCAGATGGCACAATCCCAGTTCATGAAGGTGGTCTACTTGAAGCGGTGGACAGTACTTGCACAAACAAATTAAATGCATAATTGACTAATTAACAAACAATTATTAATTAAGTTTTCAACCAATTACCTTATGGCCCCTATTGCAATTTACAAATTCTAGCCGTGGAGTTCCCAAGGCGGATCCACTAATATACATAAAACAACGTTTTATGCACTCCACGGTAGAATTTCAATAGGGGCCATAAGGTAATGAGTTAAAACTTAATTAATGCATTTTTGGTAAATAGTCCACTATGCATTTGCATTTCTTGTGCAAGTAATGTCCATCTCTTCGAGTAGACGAGCTCATGAACTAGAATTGTGCTATCTGCCACAAGCAAGCTTCAAAAATTTTTGAGTGTTCGCTGAAACACTCGGTATAACTATAATATGATATCGTCAGCAGCAGAACAAGCGAGTGGCTTGTTATCACACGGTCGAGCTCGCCACATATAAGCCGCAGCTTAAATTGATCTTAAATGAAAACATACACGCAAACTGTTCACTGTTTATGCATGCGTCTCTTCTGCATTCGAGTGTTGAATTCTTGTACTCTTAGACATGTATTTTTCGTCTACCAGTGCTCTTCTTGCCTCCCTACTCTCTTTTCGCCCCTTTATTCTCTTCTCCCACCGCCGGGTAGCATACCGAATAACAATGCACAGTTAGCCTACCTGTTTTTCCCTGCTTTTCTCTCACTCTTGTCAAAATGTCGTCACGGCAAGCGACTGGCCAATCCAACGCACTTCGAGAAAGAAACCTTCACACGAATCAGCGGCCGGGAGCTCCACACACCGGTTCTAGAGCAGATGGAAGGAGGGAGAGAGAAAAACACTATCACTTCTGTTTCAGTTGCGGTCGTTGCTCGTTTTGTCCATCTGACATATAACGGGCATTTTAGTGCAGCGAAGGAGAGACGCGGTGTCATTGCGTCACATTCTGCACAACACGCGCGTCAGCATTATCTGATTGACGCAGTTCTGACGGCCCAAACACGGTGATACCTGTAGCGGTGGTGCAGAGGCCGCGTAGTGTTTCTCTCCCATTTGGAGCGGACGACAGCAAGCGATGGCCTCAGGCCAAGAAGCCTCATCGGCTCCAGGCCTCGATGCGAGAAAGTTTTACAAGCGCTCGTGCGCGCCCGAAGTTTCGGAGCCGGTCACGGGCCTTTTGAGAGGACAGCTGCCCGCTTGGCTACAAGGCAGGCTTTTACGGAATGGGCCTGGATTGCTTTCGTTTGGCCCCGACCACTACAACCACACATTCGACTGCCCCGCTCTGTTGAGGGAGTTCACCATCGAGAACGGCCAAGTGCTTTATCAGAACCGCTTCCTGCGAAGCCATGCGTACGTACGCAACCGGAGGGCCAACAGAATCGTCGTTTCCGAGTTCGGAACCGTGGCGCATCCTGACCCTTGTGCCACCGTATTCGAGCGTCTGGCGTCGTACTTCTACCCGGACTTGTCGGACAACGCTCAGCTGAACGTGATGCCCCTGGGCGACGAAGTGTACGCCATGACGGAGACGCCTGATATGATTCGAGTGGACCCTGCGTCGTTGGAGACTCGGGAGAAGAAAACCTTGAGCAAAATGGTGGCTGTGCACGGTGCCACCTCCCATCCGCTCTTGGATGCTGACGATGGCGCCATGTACAATATCGGTACGCACATAGGTGCGCGCCTTTCCTTCGTGCTTGTTCATTTCCTTCCCGGTGGATCCGAAAGCTTGGTGGACCGTGTGAGAACCGTGGGAACGATACCGCTACAGTCTCACATATCCGTGCCGTACGTTCACAGTTTCGCAATGACAGAAAAGTGGGTGGTAGTGCTGGAGCAGCCAACATCCATGCACCTGCCTTCCATGTTCGCGTCGAGGTACCTGGGCTACAAGGCACTCATAAACGCACTGCAGTTTGATGCCAATAAGAACGTCCGCTTTCACGTAATGAATAAGAAGACGGGGGAGCTTCACCCCACCGTGTTTGAGTCCGCTGCATTTTTCACGTTCCACCACATCAACGCCTTCGAACAGGGCGACGAGCTCGTGGTCGACCTAATATGCTACGCCGACGACAGCATCATCAGGTGCCTCGACTACACGGTGGAGAGGCACATGGCGTTCAAGTTGGGCCGCTTGCGCCGCTTTCTGCTGCCTCTGAATCGAGGCCCGGGCGAACGTGTCATGATCAAGCCGCGGGAACTAGCCAAGGACAATCTGCGCGGGGAACTTCCGCGAATCAACAACAAACGTAACGGAAAACCATACAAGTACATTTACAGCCTCAGCAACGTCGAAGGCCAAGAACACGTGGCATTCGTCACCAAGCTGGATGTCACTACGGGCAATTGGCTGCGCTGGGAAAGGCAAGGGTGGTTCCCCTCAGAACCTGTCTTTGTAGCGCGTCCAGGCGCTGTTGAGGAAGATGATGGTGTCGTCCTGAGCTCCCTTCTACAGGAGGAGAACGAGAAGAAGCTCGCTCTAGTGGTATTGGACGCCAAAACACTAAAACAACTTGCTCTAGCAGAGTTTGACTGCCCGTCCTCTATTCCAGCAGATTTTCACGGATGCTTTCTTGAGAAACAGACGTAAGAAGCAGTTTGAATGCTATATACACTTTAAACATAGTTTGGGCTTATTTTAGCACTAAATGTAAGGCAACCCAATTATATAAATTAATTCTGCAACGTGTTTACGAACAACAAGCTTGCGAATGCGCTGCTCACAGGTCCGATAGTCCATACTATAGAAGACAGGGCCAAGGGTATTCCGTATAGCATCGATCGTTTTTAAATTACATGCCAGAAAAGCGCATAATCCCTGCGCTATGTCTGCTTTAGTATGCCAAGTATATTGGGATTGCAGTTGACGCACAAGTAAACCTTCAAATATTCCTGTACGGAGCGTTTTACATCCTTTTTGTGGTCTTTTAAAGTCAAGTAATTTTACTGGCAGCTAATCAAATAGAGATTGTGGGGCGCATTTTTTTCTCTCCTGGTTTAAGGTTTTTACAGATCGCAAGTACAAGTGCATGAAGTAGCACGAAGTGTCGTAAGTAGTCATAAGAAAGGTTAGTGTTAATTTCCTAAACAATGGTCTAGTCAGTTTAATCATCATCACACGTCCAATATCTTCAGCAGAAGTGCCTTCACTAGTTTGTTAACGTCGTTCAACCGAGGCTCGTGATTATACGCGAGCTGAAATGCACGAAGGAAGAGCATTTTGCTGCATGATGTCTAAACTGGGGCTAAATTTCGACACTTCTTCGAGTTGGCCTACGTTGTCGTAGTTTCTTTTCGTATGATACGTTACAGACTAATTCCAACGCACTAGCAACATTTTCAGGAGTCGGTCGTTCTTTCCCTTTTTATGTAGCAAATGTTACCTGCACTCGGTAATGGTGAAAAGGATTCTCTTAAAAGTTGACGCACCTTTCATCGCCAGTTCTTGGAGCTCCTTGAGCTGCCGCTGCGGTTCGTGTGTGGCATAATAAATTCAGCTTTTTTTCCCCTGGCAGAGAGTGCTTTATTAAAATTATCTGGCCGTGTTTCTTAGATTTTCAAGGAACCCATGTTGGGTTTCGTAACAATGAAACTCATTCTACGGATCCCTTTTACAAATAATTTATAACCTCAGTTACAACACTATATTTTACGTACGTACCGTAGTTCACGAAGAAAATGTTATTGTTATTCTAAGCTTTTGATAACTAAAGTAGCGCTTCACCCTAAATTAACACCCTTTGCTACTGAACTTGTCCTCCAACAATAATTGTTATCAGCTTTTGTGAAATTTTTTTCTTCGTTTAACACTCGGCGCTAGTTACCTTTCTCCAGGGATCGGTTGGTCAAACATACGCGCATGCCGTTCCTGACCTGAAAGTACCGTGAGCACTGCGTAAGAGTCCTGAAGCAAATGCACGCCAGATCGATGAGGATTTTTGATGGGTGACAGCTTAAGCCCCAAAGGGTGCAATTTTTTTCCGAGTGTAGGACAAACTTCTGAGAAAACTACCACTCGCATGAAGCTGCATACAAGCCGCGGTAGCCCGGTGTTTATGGCGTTGGGCTACTGAGCTCGAGGTGATCACGGTTTGATCCCTGCCGCGGCGGCCGCATTTCTGTGGGGTGGGGGTGAATTGCACAAACGCTTGTTTTCTTAAACTTAGGCGCACGTTAACAACCCTAGATGGTCAGAGTTAATCTGTAGTCCCCCACTCAGGCGCGCCTCCAAATAAAGTGGTGGTTTTCCACGTGAAACCAAAGCCTTTATTTGAAATGCTACATGCTCGTTAATAGCGGTCAGATCTTGCTTTTTATCTTTGTTCGTGCAGATGTTTTGCATGTTCTGTACACGCACCATGGTAATGACTCAAACTTTAGGCCCTCACCTCTGCAGCATAATTTTCGAATACAAATGCTTTTTACTAACTCATCTCGAGTTTGCCAATGCATTGTGAGACCATTCCTCGAGGGAGTTTTATTGAATAAGATTAGAAAGTAAATGACCGTCTGATCCTTTATTTGGCTGTCGATATACGTGCACGCCCCTCTATGCGTATATGCGTATTGCAGGCAGGCAAAGCTTTGCCGCTAGTCGACAGGCACGATAAAAAGTGTTACCACGTTATTTCTCTCTAAAATCAAACCTGATGCTGAGGCGGCGAAACTCACCCCATCATTTCTCCGTGCGATCATTGCTCATAGGGACAAACGCGTGAATCGGAGACTATGGTCCGGACGGACGTCTACCCTCTACACACAAACGGACAAAGAAAGCATCGGCGACTACTCTTCGCTAAGATGCGTGTTTGTCCTGCATTTAGCTGTTCTTTAAAAATTGTGGTTCCTGCCCCCTCCACCCCTCCCCCCCCGCCACTACCCCTAAAAAACAGAAAAAAGTGTACTTTTACTATTATTGGCAAAGGCAGTGTGAAAGCACTCTATTGGTGAATACACTAACTCTCGAAAAAAGGAGTCAGATACGTGGTAAACAATCCTTTCCGTATGACTAAGCTGTCAGCGTGCTCCATTCCGTCTAGAGCGTCGACATCCAGCAAGCTAGGCCGGAAGAATGTGTAGATTCTTTTTCAGTTCTGTTCTCCTTCCTACTTCATCTTTGCCCCGAGCGGCGTTCTGCTTACTTTATCCCCTGAGACAGTAGACGAAGAGAAGGAGAAATGGAAGAATCGTTCGATACGTTAGCACCGCTGCAATATACTGACCCTTTATACATCCTCAGCACAAAGGGTGTGTATGGAACCACTCTAGATTTACTGTATCATTAGACCGGATAGTATAGAGCGGTTTCAGGGTTGCGTATTTAGTGCCAACCGCACTGCGCTAAAGTCCTCCTTCACAGCTCATTTCTGCGAGCCCATATGGGGAATCTACACATGTTGAGCTCGCTTTTACGATCCTTCATTCTTTACCTTGACTTCAACGGTAAAGCAAGTCACTGCGACGCGACGCGACAGTTGCAATTCCGTTATGCCTGTTTCACATGACAGCGATTTTGGCGCATACACGGCGCGGCCGAGAGGGCCACAGTACCTGTTTTTCAGGCCGCGCGCGCTGCTGCGATCCCGCACGGCCGGGCTAGGAGAGACGTGCGCTCGCTCTAGCCCGGCCGTGGATCACGATCGAAATTGGCTAGTGGCCACAGCATGGACCAATGGCGCAGCGCTCACGAGCAGGCATGTGAGTCTCACGGGACAGGGGTGATCTCGAAGCGTGGGGGAGCTCGAGCTGGTGGTGCTTCTCTGCACGGCAGATGACGAACAGTGACGAACGAATGGATAAACGCTTCCATTCGCATGGCGATAAAGTGTGTGCGGGGTACTCCTTTCCTTATTTTCCTTTTTTGAGTAGTGGTGTCCATATGGGTCCAGTTATAAGGGACGAAACGGCACTTATTCTTCTTCGCTGCACACACAGCTACATTTTCTTCTTTTCCGCTGTGAGCGTGCGTACCCATAGTTCTGTGCTTCTTCGGTCAAAATTCATTCCAGCTCTAGTATAACCAAATACAAATACGCTTCTGCTCGAGGTCACGATGGAAGAGGTATACGAGAGGATATCGTTAAATGCTGACTCTGCCAGCCCAGCCTCTCGCATCTGTGTGGCCCAGACGGCACACGGAATGTCTGCTGGCTGTAGCCAAGTGGCGCAGCTGCTAACATTCGTACGCATCATCTCCCCAGGGACACGACGAGGAAGGGCGATGAGCTCCGACTGAGGTAAGTGCAGATCGGCACGTAGTACGGCGACGACGAAAGGTACCATTCGAAAAACTAGGTTTAGTAAACTTGGTAATAATTTGAAGTTATACTGGACACATACTGCATACAAAACGATGCCATACCGGTCGGCGGCCGTCTGCCTGACCCGCCTGGTTTCCCGTGGTGATGTGGCGCCGTGGACGGCTGTCTCCTTGCTCACTCCGGAAAAGGCTCAGACGTCTTCCTTAAAACGGTTCTTACAACATCCAGGGGACACGGGACCGTTGGGGGACGCAGCCCTATCCAGCAGTCGCCTACTCAGACCAATCAGGCAAGCCGACGTGATCCAGTACGGGCCAGAGTGTAAGTGACCAGACAGGGTCACGAAAACAACACGCGTGACTGATATAGGCACTAGAGGCGAGCGTACGTGTACCGACCACGACATCTACACACACTCGTCCTCACCAGTTTCGAGGTCCCTTCGAGGTCGGCCGCGTGCAGAACAATCCTTTGACGGCTTGCACCCAAAGTGACTGACAGGTACGACAGCGTCGGCCGGGTTCATGCCCGAGGCGCAGTTGCGGTCACTCCCACAGAAAGGCTCCAGCCGCCCTCGCTGCTCGTTTTCGTGGTTCCACATCTCGGACGCGCTCCTTCCGGATACACCGCATCGAGGAAGACCCAACAGCCGCAAAAAGAAAAAAAAAATACCCGTGGCATACTTTCTTCGCGATACCTCCCTGCTACAATATGGTGTGTCTCACTCGTTTTTACTAAGCAGTTAGAACGTCCACAGAAAAGAGCACTCATAAAAACGGGTATATGAGGGGTCTCTAAAGAAAATAAAGTAGCTGTAAGGAAAAGGAGACGCAGTTTTGTCCGAAAGGCGAACTACCGATTGCGATAGAAAATTATTACATAACTATACGAAGTAAGGACAGTAGTTTTATCAACCTTACAAACTTGTAAGCATTCTCTTACTAACTAAACTAACAAGCGCGGTGTCACGCGCGCACAGGTAAAGATGAACACATCTCGCTCGATGACCGCGAAAACTCGCTGTCAAAACGCCAGAGTAATTGCGGCAACAGCAGCTCGCTAACTGACCTTCGTGCATCTCTCGCTTCAAAGCGAACGAAACGTCGAAAGCACTGCGCATACGAAGCTATCGGCACAACGCGCACTCTGCAAACATCGCAGATCGCTTTGAAGATGACATGGGAAGATGAGGCCCACGCGGAAGCGCACTTTGGCCACGTCACAGATAGCTTTCAAGTTACAGCGCCCGCATGGCCGCGCCGCAAGCAGCAGCCACCCGGGGAAGAACGCACCCCGCCCCCGCCCCTGCCCCGTCCTTCGCTTTACCCTCTCTTGTCTCGCGCGTGACAAAAGAGAGCGCCCTTCCACCCCGCCATCCTCGCTAGCGCACGCGAGATTGAGCCGCGTTTGACGGCTCACTCTCGCACGCTTTCGCTCGCACATACAGCATACGGCGCGTGGCGACGATTTTATCCTTAAACTTTATAGGGGATCTCACGGCGACGGCAGAAATGCGCCTGGTGTGTCCATATAATTGCTATCGCAATAAAACATAAAATAAAAAGTGAAATAAGAACAAGCGCGTTTTAACAAAGTGGCAAAACATGAGCAATCACGAAACACAATAATTAAAATACTCAAGTTCATTCACTTACGCTGTTATATACAGTACATCAGGGTCCGTGTCGTAAAGAGCGATGCTTCTAGATTGGGCCTGGTTGGGAAATGTCCTCCATTCGAAGTAAAGCTCAGTCCCAGCGTCAGAGCTCTTGACTTGGCGAGCTCGATCACGGCTATCAGTATCACACACACGATCACGCGAGACAAGCCTCCGGTCACCAAGCGAACCGCAGTTGCGCACATCACGACGAACACCACGCACTTCGTCGTCTGCGTCATTATCGAAGCACGGTGGAACGTGGCAAAGTTTTGGACGCGCAACATTCACACTGTCACGTTCTTTTTTTGTGTGTGTGTGGTTTGATCGGCTACCATGTAATTAGCTAGGTTGGAGTTTGTAGGCTACTTTCCTGGCATTTTCGATTTCACGTTGCGCGCCTACGCCTTTATTTACATGAAGTGTTGGCTGATCCTTGAAGGCCACAAGAGGGACGACACTGGCCGGGTTTCCTGGTGCGAGCTTTCCACTCTCGTAGTAAGAGCAGGAGGGGACGTAGTTTCTGACGTGGGAAAGCATCTCTGGCCAGAAATAACGGCGACGAACTTTACCCCGTTTGCGCTTGACGTCGAGGGGGCCCTCCGTAGTGTCGGCATGACAGTGCTTTAAAGCATTCGACCTCGAACACCCTGGGACAACGACTGCCTTGCAACCTGCATGAAAGCCTTTCGCCTTTCTGTGCAAAATACCATCGACTAACCGAAAGCTCCATGCCGTTCTTTTCAATTTTCTTAGAAAGAGTACGTTGGGCTGTTCTAGGTGCTGTATAAATTCTCTCATCCGCGTGTCTTCCCTCTGATCTTTTTTTTTTTTCAATGTCCATGTGATCCAGCGCGAGCAACGTTAAAGGGTTTTCTCCGCTTGCTGGTGCGGAAACATGAGGAAGGCGGGAAAGCGTGTAGGACTTTCTATGCTCGAAGCTAGAGCGCTGACGTAACTATAGCAAAGGAACTAACGTATATGTGTCACTTCCTTTGCTCGAACAGGCAATGCAAGGCGCTGACGTTACCAAAGAGTATATGCGGGTCGGATCGTAGTTTTGACACGTAAAACCCGATAATTTACGGACGGGCCCCCTACGCCCGGCCGTCCTCGGCTCCCGAGGGGTAAAGCTGCACTCCCCGAGTATCACGTTGCTCCCACCGTTTGGTCACTGGAGTCCAAGGTGGCCGATGCGGTCGCACAGCTGGTCGCCCATCGTCGTCACGGGAACTTCTGGGTGACCAATGCAGTGGAGGACGACGTATGTATTCTTCAATAGCATTTAAGTGCTCCGTTAACGAGGAAGGCAATGGAATCCACGATCGCCTTTGGATCCCAGTTGCGCTCGGTGGCCTCTCGCGGGCAAGGACGCTCTGCCGTAGCGCACGCACCGAAACGTGTTGAAGGCAGCTGCACTGCAGCTACAGCAGGTGTTAGTTCAACGGGAGGTGTCGAGACGTTTGGGAACCACGACTGCGGGCCGGTAGAGAAATAGGTGCCCATCGGTTAACGCGAGGGGCACGGGTCATCAAAGCAGCCTGATTAATACGTTGCGGAATTTAAAGTAATTCAGAGCGACTGTCCGGGTTTGCGATAATGATTTTGTCCAGCACGTCTCGACGCAGGCCGCGCATGAGATGCCACAACCGGTCCTCTTCCGTCACAGACGGAGTAACTCTGCCGCACAACTGTACAACGTCGTAATAACACCGGTCGGGAGATTCTGACGGCAGCTGGGTCTGGTTTTGCAGCCGCGAATAGGCGATTTCGATTCAGTGGCGACTTGTGTCGTGTCGCCACTCCAAAATGGCGCCCACTCTTCCGTTGAATTAGGGGCACCCGTTAAGGTTTGAGTGAAATGCCACTTTTTAAAGCGAAAAAGCGAAGCTTTCTTTGCCTCTTCCTTCGACTTCGCCACTATTGCTCCCGCCGCCGCCGCTGCTGCTGAATGGCACACCGCGTCGGGGGATGGTTCAGAGCATGTGTATACATGACAGGAGTGAGGCAGAGAGGAAACGCTACGCGAGAAACTCGTTTGGACCCCACTGCGGGGAATGTGCACAAATTCCCTCTGGAGTTCCATGGGCGTCGCCAAAGTAGCCTCTTGACAGCTGTAGTTGTCCGTGGCATTGCAGAAACTGCAGTTATTCCCTTTCTACTAACGTGCGAGTCCAGAGGGTACGTATATACAATTGTAGAAAAGCAGAATTGTAGAAAGGCTGTTCCCATACAAGGTAGAGGGGAGGGAGGAAAAGATGCCGTAGTAAGGCAAGGAAATGCTGCTACTAGAGACACGACAGCTGTTGCGGGGAAACTGGATAAACGTAAGTTCAAGGTAAGGTACGGTACATTTCTGCTATTTCTGAACAATAAGCGCCATGCAAATATATCAAGCGGACAACTTACGCAGGGCGCGCAGAAGCAGAGCCACATTAATTAAAGCGCACCGCAGGGTCCAGGCGACACTACGGAAGCGGTCGACCGTCAAATCAACACTTCTGTGCCCGCCGCGGTAGCTTTGCGGCTATGGCGCTGCTCGAGGTCACGGATTTGATCCCGACCGTGGCAGCCGCATTTCGACGGGTACGAAATAGAAAACGCACGTGCACTTAGATTTTGGGGCACGTTGAAGAACATCACGGAGTCTGCCAATACGGCGCGCCTCTTAATCCGCTTGTGGTTTGGGCGCGTACAGCCCCACAATCCAATTCAAGTTTCATACTTCTGCCACGATGCGATGTGCCATGTGAAGCAATGCCAATGTTCCAATGCCGCGGAGGTTATGAAGTCTGGCGCACAACAACGGCTCAAGCAAACACCTCTCCCTGTGTGTTCTGTGTACTACGCAGACAAACAGCACTGGTGCACGCAAGGTAACGTTTCACATCAACTCACCACTCTCGTGTTGGACTAAGCATTGAAGAAATTAAGCGGCTAAGCTGCACGTCGCGGTGCCTCTTAGCCGCCGGGACCACCGTCGCGCAGTCTCTTGTATGTGTAGCAGGGTTCAAGGTTCAAGCGTAGCCGATCAACCGGTGTATTGCTTCGAATTGCAACTGCCCCTCTGCCGGCCTTCAACAGGACGTCCTATGTTACAAATCTTCTTACCCAGTGACGCTAGACAATCGTCTTCAGAATAATAGTGAGCAATTTTCGCGGTCTGCCAATTCCTGACACCAAACCGTCACCGACGCCACTCTATATATACGTCTAACTCAGGTGTGATTCGCTCATTAGTTTTTAACGTCTCCATGCCACAAAGCTCTATTATAGATACCATAGTGATGTATTCCCTGTTCATTTTGACCATCTCATGGGACCGAAAACCAATTTTTATTTCACCCACTTCTTTTTTTCAGTTTTAAAATCAACGAAAGGTTACTGGACATAATGTAATCAACTGTGGTAACATGAAGAACGTCGTTGAACATTGTTCTTCAATTTCTTTATTTATCTGCAGACTCGACCGTGTTTATGAAACACGTTGAAATCTTGCTCGTAACAATTATAGGTGAGCGCGATAACGATCTTACGCCGGCATTGATGTGAAGAGGGCAAGTGTGGCCCTATTTGTAAGAAGTTAATATTTTCTTTGTCAAGCCGATCGTAATGCAGTGGAATATTGCATCTCAAAAAGACGAAAGAGCTCGCGGTGCTCATTTGAAATCTTGTATATGCGTACAAAAGCGCTCTTGTGTACCTCCGTGCAATGAGGGATGCCCCAGCTGGCCATCGTTCTATAGTCCCACTTGTTGCCGCGATGTCAGCGCCGCTTGTTAGCGTGAACTTTGTTTAGATCGTAATAGGCATAGAATAAAGCGTAAACGAATATATAATAAAAAGGCTGAGATTTTAAACAATGCATATGGCGCGCTTAATACCAGCCGACTTACATGCAGTAATCTGCGGGTAATTAGAGAGCGAGCAGCAGTGGCGTAGCTAGGTCGTCTTGCACCCGGGGCCCATAGGTCTTCGGTCACCCCTCCCCCCCCCCCCCCCAGGTGTAGCCGGCGGAAAGAGGGGTGTCTTCAGACGTATATGACACCCCCCCCCCCCCTTACTGGCCCCTTGCACCCGAAGCCCACGGCTCCGGGTGCAAGCAAGATGGCACTTATACAGTGAAGCTGTATATGGCTCAGATCCGGGGTTTCGTGGCGTCTGCGAGCAGGAATTATCATCAGCAATGGCTCGAGCGTCGTCGTCTGCTTCGTTGGCGCCCTTCGGAGCAAGAAGGCAAACTTGCTCGTGCCACTGCTCGCGCGTTCGTCGTCGTCTTCTTCCACAGCTAGCTCCGTTGTGCAAAAAACTATCATCATCACCAGTAGCTCTTCCGAGTGTAGGCGCGCATGTTAGCCCTTAACAAAGGCAAGGCGCTGTCTACGAGTGCTGGGTGAAAACAAGAGAGGACGGCCAAATTCAAGACGCCAGGTGCAACTGCATGGCAGGGTAATGTCTCTTGCAGATAATGGTTACCTAGACTCTGATCACCTATATTATAAGTTACTTAAGCTATAGAAATGACCGAAGCCCGTGATACAGTGTTTTTTCGATTTTTCCTGTTTAAGCTTCTGTTATAGGCCTTTCTAGTAACACGTTCAAAGCTGGAAAGTGGTTCATAAATTTTAACAGCATCCGCTGCATGTTCAGGTTGGAACGGGCGTGCAGTCATGCTGTGGCAATGTGTTTTGCCGCAGACTTTAGGACGCAAGGGAACAGTAGGAGTGCTGCTCCAACAGACTTGCCGTAGCAGTGGGTGAGGCCTCGGCTGAAAGAAAGTGGAACAACATATTAGTTCACTGCATGTTCAAAAAATGTGCCGTATAGGTTGCTATTACCTATGCAACAAATATCATGCATTCTGCCGGGCCCAGGCCTAGAGGAAGGTAATCAAAGACAATTGGACGGACCTATTTTCGTATCCAGCCTAAGCAACCGCTGCATAAAGCCGCCAGTCAGGGAGGGTAACCTTTTGTTGCACGCTCCTCTGGAACACACGGCAACCCTTCGTGAACGACTGCTTTCTGAAGCTTCCGGCAGGCAGCGACCTAAGTTTATACTTGCGCCGTCGTGGTAGCAGCTTACATTTCCAATAACGAAGACAATTTTGAATTTTTTTATTAAAGCCAGGCGATTAACTCTGCCAAGTGTTATACTGAAAGCCATAAGCTCGGAAGTTTGATCTTTTTGCGAAATTTGAGCAAGAACAGTGCAGTGGTAAGCGCAAAATTTTTTTACTAACATTTTGAGCGGAATATGCACGTCCCGGTATAGCAGATATGTTTGTGCGCACTAGTGTGCAACTGATGCATCTAAACAAAGTATCAAATTTTCATTCCAATTTCATATTCTTAGGTAAAACTTTCCATGCTGCTGTATCTTCAGCAGCATAGTCAGATTTTGAACAAATGAGTCAACACGCCCTCTCTCCATCTAAAGAATATAGGCAATGTTGAGTCAACATTCTTGCCCTTCTTGGAAAGCGGTAGACAGAGGTTCGTCAGGGCAGTAACAGTAGTAGTGATTTTGTCGTACACATCAATCAGTGTGTACTACCCTGTATCAGTAATAATTTAAGAGGCTGATCGCCCGTACAACGATTCTGCGGGACGAAGAAATCCTCATTGACGTTGTCACCTCATGCCCTGGCAACTGCACTCTGCTCTTGACAAAGCTGGGCGTTAATTATTGGCCATTTCTTTCATACAATTGTTTGAAAAGCAGAAATACACGGTCTGCCAGAACTTGGTCTCCATTTTCTATATAGTCCATAAATCTTGGGAAAATCATCATCTGTGTTTGGTTAGTTACAACGCGTTTACTTGTGCAAAAAGAGCTTAGGCTATGTTGCGCCAGCCACAACATTTGTATTTTGGGGAATGCGTGCGACGACAGAGTAATAAAGTGGGGTATTCGGTGTGCTGGGACATCTCATGAACCAGAGCAAACTAACAAGGACAAAAGAAGCACTTATGTGCACAGATTGCTGCCTAGTGAAAGAAATGTATTGCATGCAAATACTATGAAATAACGTTCAATGCGTAACTTATAACTTGACAATGTGAGCTCTTTATCAGAAACTCTTCGTGCAGATGTCTTTGATACAAACATTACGGCACCGTGCACAGCAACAAGGTACTTGAGTGGTGTTTTGTTTATAAGTACTCCGTACAACTTGCTGCGCGTCCAAGCGACCTTAAAAATAAAATGCACCTTTAATATGAATTCTGTAAAGGATATTTTTAGGTTAAAAGTTATCAATACTTGCCTTACTACGTGCACTTCAGTGCCGTCAATGATTGCCCGAAGCCGAGGAAAATGCTTCAGCTCTTTCTTCCTCGATCAGTTTTCACATACTGAACGACTTGGCAACACAATCAGCAGTTTGCACAGATGCCACTTAGTATTTAGCACAACCCTGAAGCTCAGTCTCAGTCTCCTGAGGTCTAAGCTTAGGGTTATGCCAGGCCCACCCGCCATGGTTGCTCAGTGGCTATGGTGTTGGGCTGCTGAGCACGAGGTCGCGGGATCGAATCCCGGCCACGGCGGCCGCATTTCGATGGGGGCGAAATGCGAAAACACCCGTGTACTTAGATTTAGGCGCACGTTAAAGACCCCCAGGCGGTCGAAATTTCCGGAGTCCTCCACTACGGCGTGCCTCATAATCAGAAAGTGGTTTTGGCACGTAAAACACCATAATTTAATTTTCTTTAATGCCAGGCCCCTGAAGATAAAGTTGAGCCGAAGCTCCATCAAAAAAGGCGAAAAGTTGTACCTCGTGCAGAAACCCCTCGCGGGCTTAGGCCAAGACGGGCACAATGCTGGACAAAACAGCAAGAACACAGCCTTTGGGGGACCTGCAATAGCAGGATAACCGTCATTTGAATCAGTATTTTAGCTGAACACATGCAAACAAAACATACCCATTGGCAGGAGAGACAAGCGTACTCCAGTATTCAAAGTGTTTGCAAGCAAATAAAGGCAGTGGGTTGATCTGACCTGTGCAAAACCATACTTTCATGCAATTATTAGAGAAAACTGTGGCGCTAGTGTCTACGGAAGCTCCTGGCAGGGCATTTTAGCCAGCATGGAATAGATGGGCAGTACATAGATTTGCCTAAGCTTCGTCCTTCTCGCTTTAAATGCCCTGTTGGAATTCTCAGTGCTGACACCCGTTATTGCATCTGGGTCTCAAGCCCCAAGGGTAGCGTTGGCCTGGCGGCCTGGGGCACAACTGGAAGCATCCGAAGGTCCCGGCAAAGCATCAGTCGACTGGTAACAGAACAACTTGTTTATTCTAGCATCGCAAAAGAACGGGCGGTCAGGTCGACCGAAGTGGAGAGACGGGAGAGCACGTAACTCAACTGAAGAAATCGGAGCCTTTCTCGGCGTCCGGGAGCAGCTGCTCTTATACTCTCGGAGTCGAGGGGAAGAAGGAACGCCTCGTCAGAGGCGCACGTGATGCGCCGCTCGGGCACGTTGAGACGAGTAGGTGACGCATCCGCCGGGCCGGCGGCGGTCAGACCTCCTCGCTTCACAGTTGGGGGAGCTCCTCTCCCCGGCTGCCGCGCTTTGACAAGCGTGGGCACCAACATGCACACACACACACACGCGCACACGAATACACGTGGCATTGGAACATGCCTGGACGCGCTTGGCGGGGAGGCGTAGCGGCGGCGCCGAACGGGCCAAAATGTCCGCCGCTTTGAACGAAGCCCCGGCGTCCGTTGCATCCGCGCCGGCTATACCGCGCGTCGTAGGCGAAACGTAACAGACCGCCCCGCCGGGGGAAGGAGATCCCGATGGTCAGGGGACTGCATCCGCTGTCCGGAGGGATGTCGCTCGATGATGCTCATAACCGAAGTCGGGCGTCCTTCGGCGTTTCTTGAGCGCAGCGCACAGAGAAGGCCTCGTTCTCTCGTTCAGGTTCACACAGGACACTGCAAAGTGACTTCGGGAGAGTTGACATTTTTGTTCTCGTTCCCGGCAAGCGGTAGAACTACGCCGAAACTCAACCGCTCAGTCAGCAAGCACGAAACAACCCTCACCAAGTCCTGCCAGGCTCTTTCCCCTTTTATACCACTGCCTAGTTCCTTACAGTAGTCTAGCAGCACTCAGAACGCGTCCACAAATTGGAAAATTGCACTAGAAAGCACGTCATCACTTTGAAACACTAAACAAAAGCAATATGTTAAAAATCCTGCCTCAGGAAGAAAAACATCAGTAACAAACAACTCTGAGGCTGATTCCTACGTTAGGGGCTTCGACTTAAGCCATCGGCGTTACCGTTGATACTCCCCTTTTGTAACGCACCTCAAAGGAATATTGTTGCAAAGCGAGGCTCCAGCGCAGGAGGCGGCCATTTGTGGAAGAGATGTTCTGCAGCCATTGGAGAGGGCAGTGATCCGTCTCGAAGCATGCGAAGCGGAGATCGCAGCGAGCGACCATACACTAGCTCAGCTAGCGAAAACCCCGTAGCCGCATGCGGCGCGGTCCGTAATGCAAACATCATCCCAGGCAGACACAGCTCCCAGTCAGTTTGATGTTCAAAACACAATGCTCTCAACACGCACTTCGACCCGCCGTGGTTGCTCAGTGGCTATGGTGTTGGGCTGCTGAGCACGAGGTCGCGGGATCGAATCCCGGCCACGGCGGCCGCATTTCGATGTGAGCGAAATGCGAAAACACCCGTGTACTTAGATTTAGGTGCACGTTAAAGAACCCCAGGTGGTCGAAATTTCCGGAGTCCCCCACTACGGCGTGCCTCATAATCAGAAAGTGGTTTTGGCACGTAAAACCCCTTAATTTTTTTAACACGCACTTCATGACAGAGTGGAGCTTCTCAACGGAATTCGACTGGGGGTGGTACACTGAGCTGTGTAACAGCTTTACCCCGCACCTTTCGAGAAAGGCTGTCGTCAAAGCGCTAGTAAACACTGTGCCCTGATCTGATTGGATTTCCGCAGGAAAACCAACTCGCGCAAATATGGACAGTAGTGCATTGACTATCTCAACTGAGCTGAGTTCTTTAAGCGGCGCTGCTTCAGGGAACTTTGTCGCAGGGCAGATCACAGTCAAAATGTGTCTGTACCCCGTGGCTGTTACCGGCAGAGGTCCCACTGTATCAATAACGAGCCGTCTAAAAGGCTCCGTAATGATAGGTACCAATCTCAACGGCGCCCTCGATTTGTCCCCTGGTTTGCCCTCCCGCTGACAGGTGTCACATGTCCTCACGAAATGGTCTGCGTCCCGAAAACACCCTGGCCAATAGTACTCTTGCAAGAGACGGTCCTTAGTTTTCTTAACTCCTAGGTGTCCGGACCACGAACCCCCATGCGACAAGCGCAACAGATCCTGACGGTAGCACTGAGGCACGATCAGCTGATCGAACTCCACTCCCCTGCGGTCTAGATACTTCCGGTACAGGACCCCACCTCTTTCCACAAAGCGAGCATTTTTTTTGGCGATACCTTCCTTGACAATGCAGCGTATGTTTTCTAGGCTGCCATCCTTTTTTTGCTCGGCTATCAAAGCCGACCGGCTGACTTTTAGCAACCTATAAAGTCCGTCTGACGTAGGCGCGATGAGCAAATCTGCAGATAGCTCTTCTAACTTTCCCGTGTCGGGCATTTCCTCTCCAGTATCTGGTGCCTTCAACGCTACAGGCTCAATTTTATTCAGTTCGGGCGTGCTCTGAATATCAGCTTGCTGCGCCTCTGACCCTTTTTCATTGTTTGACAACGTCGGCCCCGCAACTACCGCCTTTGCAGCGAGCTCCCGAACCTTCGATCTGGTTAAGGCCTGAACGCTAGCCTCACCAAACAAAAGCCCCTTCTCGCGCAGGAGGTGATCGGATCTGTTCGAAAATAGGTACGGGTACTGGGGGGGCAGCATAGATGACACTGCGGCCTCCGTCTCAAGTGCTCCGAAAGGTCCTTCAATAAGCACTTTTGCTACGGGCAGACACACGCTATGAGCTTCCACGGCTTGCTTGGTCCATGCGCACTCGCCCGTGAACATATCGGATTCTACGTAGGAGGGGTGAACTACATCCATTGTAGCTGCGGAATCGCGAATCACACGGCACTCTTTCCCGTTCACGAGGAGGTCTCGCATGTAAGGCTCGAGAAGCTTCATGTTCTCGTCAGTGCTGCATAATGACAAAAACACGACTTTTGTTTTTGTTTCTGGACACTGCGCCGAAAAGTGACCCGGCTTCTGACACGTATAACACACGCGCGCTTGCCTCATCTCGAACCGTTTTCTCCGTTCGGCTTCGGCTGCCGCCGTCTCCTTAGGTTCTGTCGGACTGCTTTCATTCGCATCCGCACTACGTGCGTTCCCCCTTGCTCTCATGGGTGTGAACTTCGGCCTCTCAAACTTCGAGCCAAATTCACCCTTCTGACCGTCCTAAGCTCCGCGAGCCCGACGCGTCAATAACTCCTCGGCTAGCTCGGCGGCTTTAGCCACCGTACAAACGTCTGGCCTATCCAAGACCCAGTACCGCACGTTCTCAGGTAACCGACTATAAAACTGTTCCAGCCCGAAACACTGCAGAACTTTCTCGTGGTCACCAAACGCTTTCTCTTCTTTGAGCCACTCCTGCATGTTTGACATAAGCCTGTAGGCAAACTCTGTATATGACTCACTTTTGCCTTTCTCATTTTCCCGAAACTTCCGACGGAACGCCTCCGCTGACAGCCTGTACTTCTTTAGCAGACTCGATTTCACTTTGTCGAAATCCTCTGCCTCCTCTCTCTTCAAGCGAGCGACTACGTCGGCCGCCTCGCCGGGTAACAAAGTGAGCAAGCGCTGTGGCCACGTTTCCCGAGAGAACCCCTGCTTCTCGCACGTTCGCTCGAAGTTAACCAGGAACAAACCAATGTCCTCTCCAAGCTTAAACGGCCGCATCAGGTCAGTCATTTTGAACAATACTCGTTCTCCTGCACCGTGTGCCTGACTTCCATTACGAGCGCGTTCCATCTCTATCTCGAGACGCTTCATTTCCAAAGCGTGTTGACGGTCGCGCTCTTTTTCTTTCTCTTGTTGCTCTCGCTCTTTCTGTTCTTTAAGTTCGCGCTCCTGTCTTTTTGCCGTCTCCCTCTCCTCAATGGTCTCAAGGCATTCCGACAGCTCGTCATCCTCAGCTTCTAACTCAAGAATAGCCCTTAGCAGTTCTGGTTTTCTGAGTTTGTCTGAGACATCCAGACCCAACTCTCTTGCAAGCTCCAGCGATTTCGGTTTGCGCAACGACTTCCAATCCATGGCTACTCTGAATGCTGCTTTCTCTACTGCCTACTATTGTCTTGCCGCAAACTAACCCGGCAGCAACGACAACCACAATTACCAGCTCTGTTTCTGACACTAACAAAAGCCTGGCAAAACTCAGAAGAAGAAAGTCCCGCACTCACCAAACCTCGCAGCCAAGAATTCAGTGCAGTCGTTCCGCTGCAGGCAACCAGTCATCACACAGGGCTCGTTGCACTGCTCCCGGATGGTCGTTGTGCTGCTCAGCATACAGTCAACCGCATATCTTCGCTGCTGGCCTCCGTTGTCGCGATCTCACCGCTGGCAGACAGTTGTTGGAATTCTCAGTACTGACACCCGTTATTGCATCTGGGTCTCAAGCTCAAGGGTAGCGTTGGCCTGGAGGCCTGGGGCACAACTGGAAGCATCCGAAGGTCCCGGCAAAGCATGAGTCGACTGGTAACAACAAAACAACTTGTTTATTCTAACATCGCAAAGAGTTGGTGGTCAGGTTGGCCGAAGTGGAGAGACGGGAGAGCACGTAACTCAACTGAAGAAATCGGAGCCTCTCTCGGCGTCCGGGAGCAGCTGCTCTTATACTCTCGGAGTCGAGGGGAAGAAGGAACGCCTCGTCAGAGGCGCACGTGATGCGCCGCTCGGGCACGTTGAGACGAGTAGGTGACGCATCCGCCGGGCCGGCGGCGGTCAGACCTCCTCGCTTCACAGTTGGGGGAGCTCCTCTCCCCGGCTGCCGCGCTTTGACAAGCGTGGGCACCAACATGCACACACACACACACGCGCACACGAAGACACGTGGCATTGGAACATGCCTGGACGCGCTTGGCGGGGAGGCGTAGCGGCGGCGCCGAACGGGCCAAAATGTCCGCCGCTTTGAACGAAGCCCCGGCGTCCGTTGCATCCGCGCCGGCTATACCGCGCGTCGTAGGCGAAACGTAACAGCCCTCGTGACATTACAAAGGGGTCATTTTTAAGAAAGTACTGTGTTATAAATAATTAATGAAACATTATTAAAATTGTCCGACTGCGGAATTCGAACACAGGATCTCAAGCAGAGAAAGAAGGAAGTGGTTTAATGATTGGAAAATGTAGAGAGGTCGGCCGGAAAATGGAGCATCTGGCCTGCTACTCTACGTAAGGGAAGGGGAAGAGGTTAAGAAAAAGGGTCACAATGGCGGGTGACAATGGGAGGAACGAGGTGAAGGACACATTGCATAAATCCTATCACAAGCGTGAGTCCACAAGCAGAGAAGCACGATATTGAAAGCCACGGACGCATCGACAAGCGGAACCACTGCAAATAGCAGCCATTATGCGTGCTTGCAGAGTCTTATTACCTTCTGCATTAAAAAAGTATGAACTGTTTTAAAATTTAGGTCAATTTATGCCCAGATAAAGCGTAATAAACGAAGCCACAAGAACGTCTGACGTCCCAAGCACGACTACCACAGAAACCCATGTACTAGCCATTATTGCCAAGGTGGCTGAACGATCGCAGTGCCAGAGTTACCTTTAGTAAATGTAGGAAACTCTTTGTGTAAAGCAGTATGTTGGCTTCGTTCATTTTGTGCACGGAGTTCTGCTTTCTTTCTTTTTTTTGCGTGCTTCGAGCTTTTGCGCTTGAGCGGCTCGACGTTCAGTTTTAACTTCTTTTTCGTTCAAGCGGTGGCAGGAACATAACACACGCATGACGGTTTCCGTCTGTACTTCTGCCGATTTCTCGATGAAACTTGCATGCATTAATATGCACCTAAGCCCAGCGCTGCACTGCACAAACATCACTATTCGCGCGCTTCTATAGACTATTTTACGGGCGCGTTTAGGTGCCGCCATCTTGGGCTGTTAACGCTGCTGTTTTCTGTCTTTAACGACGAAGTGTGCGTTACTACAGTAGATTCGCAAGCATGAAAATAGTTGCATAAATGCGTTCAGCGTTTCATGACCATGTTACATCACTTTGCGTCTTATGAGACATAGAAATTGTTTGTATAACAGCCCAAGATGGTGGTCCTATAGAAAATCGTCTATACGAAACTTGAAGCAATGACTTGCGATGGCACTTCACTTTCTTGATCGTGAATCTTATCCCTACATTCGTCAATTGGCGAGCATGTCGCCTCGTCTGCTGTTCCGTCTGCGTCCCACGAAGTCGTCGGCTGCGGTTCCTTCGCAGTTTCCCGCTTCTTCTCAAGAGCTACGTGCCGTGTATAACTGCAGACAGAAAGCCCTGTTTTAAGGAATCCAAAAGTACGCGAGTTATTTTGGCGTTCCCTCTCTTCCCTCTTTCGTGCAGCTTAATTGCATTTCCGTTGTACCGGAATAAAGGCGGCACAAGATCAACGTGATAATGATCCTTGCTGAGGGCACCTGTTTGTTTATAAGTAATCATTAGACAGGTGACCTTGTCACCTCTAAAGTAAGTATACAAAGTTATTCGCCAAAGCACTTGCCTGTAACGAAACCATAGATATTCTGGCTACCTACATTCGGTACCCAGAGTTCACCGTTCACAATCGCTCGTTTGACGAAAACTGCCTATTTACGCTTGCGTGCTTCGTTCCAAGGAAGGCGATACATTTTCTTTCTTTTAACACAAGAATTCGCGCACCCTAATTCTGAGAAACCAAACATAATCACGTCGCAAAAACGTCCAAGCGGAGGCTCCAGAGAAGGCTGGGGGAAGCAACGGGAAAGATAAGCCTCGAACCGGAAGTGGCGTACAGATGACAGCGTCATCTTGCTATTCACCTATTCTAAAGCAACGTAAGTTCCGTTGGGCGCCACTTCTGTACATAGCTGGAACAACTAAACATTGCCTTCGCAGTTTCCCGCCTTGCTGATAAAGAGCGCATAAAGCCGCACACTTCAGCGCTAATGGGGGTGAGCTCCACCACTGAAAAAGCTGGCGCCACCATCAGCGTGACGTAGCATGAGGGATCACGTGGACACACCGGCCGCGTCGGCTGCTTCGGAAGTGCCGAAGCGAACTGAAAATGAAAGTTGAAAGTTCCAATTGCGCTGCAGTTCTGAATAAGTGGTGAGGTTCTCCCGCCTGGGGTATCTGCTCGACACAATTTGAAAGCACTATAATGTGTAGTGGCTGCTTTTGGAGGCGGGCAGCATGGTAGGCTACTGCTCGGTGCCGCAGTGCGGCACGTACGCAACTGAGCCTTATTCACACGTAGCCGCAGGACAAGAAGCTGCGTGAAGCTTGGCTCGCGAAATTAGAACCGGGAAACAGCCATCGGCTACAACTCGGGTGTGCAGCAAGCACAGATGCAAGGAAGCTTTCTGTTACGGCGTCGGGACTGCGATGTTCGGTGAGTAGCAGAAAACGCGCACTGAGACGCTCGCCTGCGCCCGCTGCCCGGCTAATGTCATGAAGCTTTATTTGGTCTATGAACATGTTGTTGCTAGATTCTGGCAAGTTCTGTGGAATGCAAAGGGAGCGGTAGGAAGCACATTAAAAAAAGGCATGGCACATGGTAATGTTTGTGCTTTGAATTAATATACTGGACTACAAACAAGAAGCAGCGGGGAATCGCAACCTGATAAGACCAATAAACATGCAGTGTGACGCAACTTCAGAAACAATATTGAAACGATCAAGAATTTAGGAGAAAAAAAGATTGAATCGTCGCGACGGCACATCACAGTCGCCGTAGCCGTTGAAGTCTCTATAACAAATTATTTTTGAATAGCTCTGATAGCGTTCACGCAACAACGGTTGCTTGTGTAGTGTCAAATGCTCATATTCTGCGCCCTAAAGCTCACGGCACGATGCGAAAACGCGCTCGCAGCGAAAGCAAAACATTTGTGCGCGGACATGCATGCAGACGCGCAGTCGGTCGCTGCGAACCCGTGCGATCGCTGCATTGAGGCTTCATTATGTTATGC
Organism: Dermacentor variabilis; assembly: GCF_050947875.1. Lineage (NCBI taxonomy): Eukaryota > Metazoa > Arthropoda > Arachnida > Ixodida > Ixodidae > Dermacentor > Dermacentor variabilis. The sequence continues at coordinate 4,680,743 of NC_134568.1, forward strand.
TCCATTCGGTTATACAGACAGCCCACTTTAAGAGCATATTTCACATAGTTTGCTCTCAGCGTTTGTCTAGCTTTCAAGCATGAAGGCCGTTCGGGAGACTCCATCGTGGCGACCATGCGCAGTGGCTTTCACTATACATATTCGGTGAAGAGATACCGTCTGTAAACGATTCTGTGCTTTCAGTTTGCCCAAGATTATTATTTCGACAGTCAAAAACTTCCCTCGTTTTGAGAGTATTTACAGAAATGTGCAGGACGGCTGCCACTTGGTATTTTTTATTGAGCACCCTAAGCCAAACTTATGAGGAGCGCGCCGCGTTATCCCTCATACTACGCAAGGGTGGCGCTTCCGACAGACGGCGACTCCGTAAGTCTTCGCCTCCAATAGCACACGCCGGGAGGAGGAAGGCGCGAAAGTTCACCGAAAGGTGATTGGCCGCACTGCACAGTCCGGACACCAGACGCCAGCACAGTGCCACGTCACCACATGTTATTTGTCGTCCGTTCAGACCTCACGCTTATTTTTTTTTTGTCTCCAAACAACAATCACAAGTGTGCACCGTTGCTATCGCGCTATCTTACAGTAAACTCGTAACTAAGCAGTGCGGCGGAAGTTTATTGGCTACGGCGTTGCGCTGCTGAGCTCGAGGCCGCGGGCTGGCTACCGGCTGCGACTTTGCCATCACTAGTAATCAGAAAGAATTCTGATTGCTTCTCGCGCTTCCCGGCAACTGCAGCTTCTGTAGCCGTAATATTTGCCGGGAAACGCTTGCAGCGAACGCTATGCGCGAAGGCGAGCTTCCAGGTAGAAGCGCGGTCCCTTGCGTGGGCTCGTTTTGGAGGCAGTGCACAGCCGCGCCAAAGAAATTGCATCAATTTCAGTTTTCTGTTATTCTTTCGCACTTTTATTATTTCATTCTGAGAAGATTTAACATAAAATGCGTGCGCTGTCAATGTTTTGTTTTATGGCATCGATTTGTGGGCTGTCATTCTCAAAATTCCGAGGAATAATATTATTACAGGGAGAAAAGACCCTTGACAATATGTTTACAATATATATACAACGGGCAGAGGACAGACACACAAGATGGAGCCCGTGCGCACGAATATCGGCGATCGTCGTCTTCGTTAGTCCTCTCATCATCGTTCGCTACTGCAGCGCCTCGAAGCATGACCCCCGGCGGCGAAGACGCTGTCCCGGTGCTTGGCAAGTTTGAGTGATATCGCTTCAGTCGAGCGACGTGAACGATATCAGAGGAGGATCGCGGTGTGGAGCAGTATTGTCAAGAATGTAAGACAAGGTATCAACAACTTAAGTGATAGAATGGCGTTGCAATATAACCCGCATATATTGCACGTTATATAGCGAGGCGTGGCATATACATATACCTAAACACATACGGTTATTTTCGCTCATGGGGACGCCGGTGCAGGACGTCGACGCCGACAGTGGATTTTCTGCGACACGGCGCCCTTAAGGCTATCACGTTAAAGAAAGCGTACAAATTTTCGGGGATTAAGCCCCTTTACACCTTCTTTCGTGGCAGGTGCCTGCGGGAAAATTCATATTTCATTGAATATATGATTAGTTATTTGCTAAAAAAACTTACAGAGGCGTTTTCGCTTCCACTCGGAAGCACCTGCTAGAGCAGTTGGTTTTTCATGTTTAGTATTTCTTTCAATTTCTATTTGAGTGACGGACAACGAAAAGGAAAGACGACGAAGGTTGCAGCGAGGCTCGCGGGTTTTCACCACGAGACTGGCCGGCTGCCTTTACCGGTGCGCTGTCCTGCTCCGAACTGCTCCTCTGCTCGCGGTTAAATCTTTCGACGTCCGCAGTAGGAACCTGGCGGCCCGAACCAGTGCTCCCGAAGCTTCGCCTAGTCCGTCAGACCCTGGCCGATTTTGGCTATATCAACCGTCGCTTCTTCACAGCTCGACAGAAGAAAGCTCCTGAAACCCAAAATGTCATCCGGCTCGGAAAGCAGCGGTTGCAGTGGCTCACCATCCAACATGAAGGCTAACATTTCGGAACTGTTCGCCATCCCTACGACTCAGCAGGAACTTGATATTCCTGGAAACGGAACAGAAGCAGGCGCTCCCCAGCAGTGTTCGAACGAGGATGTGCTGGATACTCCAGAGACGATGACTAACATGGGTAAAGCCGAATCGTCGGACGGCATCAAGCTTTTCGACACGAAGGAATGCGAAGCAAGTGCGCCCGTAGTTGCAGAGCATGAAACCAACATCATTGCTGGAGATACAGTCGTCGTCAATGAAGAGCCAGAGCGGAAGGACCCAACAGAGTCAGATGTGGTCGATATCGTGAGGCAGATGCAAGAAGTGGGGCAGGAAAAGGGCCCGTCTCAGAAAGACGATTTGATGGGAGCGCTGACCCTTTCGCAGGCTCAGCTAATCATCGATGCATGCGGCACCCTGACAGCCTTTATTGACCGGCACCCAGGATCCCTTCTTGACGACGGAGCTACCATCCGGTCTCCTTGTTACAACGACGACGGATGCGAGCACGCAGAGGCTTATGACGAAGGGCCTCAGCTGACGCGTGTCAGCTCGTCTAGCAGCAGCAACTATGAGTCCGCCGTCGATGAAGCGGATGTGCAGCAAGAAAGGCGAAGAATGAAGGACGGCTGGAGTCAGGCATCGTCACCACCTATTTGTCGGTCTCGAGCTCTGCAGGCGGTGCCGAAAACGTGCGATGCCGAGACCCAGACCCAAGGATTGAACCCTGCCCGGTTCAGTGAGTTGAAGTCGATGCTGCAGAAGCGCGACGCCGAGGTCGCAGAGCTCAAAGGGAGGCTGGAAACTCTTCGGGTGAGCCATGCCAAGGAGGCCCAGGAGCTCCGAGACAAGATCGACAAGCTACTCCAGACACCTGAGACAGAACCAACGCGGAGTGCGGCGGAAGTGAAGAACTCCGCCGCCGAGAAAGAGAAGCCCAATGCCACGAGTGGGCAAGACACCCAGGTCAGCTCGCGACCGCCACAGCCACGGCCACAGCTCTCTCATCAGGATCCGCTACCTTTTCCCAGTCCCGAGCAGAAACAGCGCTCGCTTCCTGTTGACCCAAGACCGGAGCGACTACCTCCCTCTGAAAAAGAGCTCAGGAGGCACGCAACTCCACCGCCGGTGCCAGACTTCCCTGAACTTCCCGGCACTACGGAAGAGGTTGCAGCTCAATGCTCACACGTTGAGTCCATCCAGTCCAGTCAGGAAGAATCGCCTAGGAAGAGAAAGATGGAAAACCAAATTTTGAAAATAGTCCGGATGGTGAAGAAGAAGCGGCCCGATTGCACTGACGAGGAGATCCGCCAGCTGGTGGACCACATGCGCAAGTCGCAAGGTGGTTTCTCCCGTATGACGTTTAACGACATCGTGGCACTCTTGCTTGGCAACCTGAAAGCAGTGCATCAAGAAGAGGCTTGAAAACATCTGGAGACCAAGCGAAAAAAAAACCTGCAAGCGTCATCTATGTTGTGGGTACTTGAAACTGGATGCATCTTTTTTCTTTCTCATTTCTTTTCCAAGTTTCGTTTTTTTAATGTCCCTCTTTAAAAGTAGTGTTGTTCATTCTCGCAATGTTTTTCTTACATTTTGCTGGGTTATTCCTGGAATAAATGTTTTCATCCCGATGGTATATAGAACCCGTCTTTTTTATCGGAGATAGCGCCTCTCCTGGCGCGCTAAAAATTCTTCGGCTCGCGATTTGGTGGAAATGAAACCAACTTGCTCCGAATGCACGACTGCAAGGCCGCATTGGGTTTGCGACATTGCTGAATTCTTTCTTGAAACATGGCAGCTGCACATTTGGCTATTTCACGGTAAATTGGTCGCGACCGTCGGGGCGTATTTGGGAGGAGAACAGCGCCGCGCCCTACCCTCCTGAAGTTTTGTCTGTAGGGTCAGAAAAGTTTATTATAGGTACTGGGAGGGATGAGCTTAGCGACACCACTACATTGTCCTCAGTCGGTGCTGAAGGCGACGTCTTCGGCTTGTGCTGTGACCCGGACTTGTACTTCCGGAGCAGAGCTGTTCAACAGGGTCTCCCACTTTTGCGAGCCTACAAGTTTCTGGAGTTATTCAGTTGGTGGGTCTACGGATCAGACCCAAATATGTATTCCATCAAGGCTCTCTGGCCACATATCGAGCAGTCGGGTCGCCCTGTCGCGCTCGGCGACCAAGACAACCACCTGTGCAAGAAACTATCGCAAAATTTTGTGTAAATGCCTTTCCACATTACAAGAACTGTTGCCAAAACACTGTCCACAACATGACAGGAACAAGTTGCTGTCCCTATTAAATCGCACGAACACAAACTTTCCGGAAACGTCTTACCTTTCCCAGTATGAGACCGCCTCATGCTTGGCCTAAAGCCCCTTCATTAGCTTAACCGCTTACAGCGGTAGTAGTCGTATGGATGAGCTTTAGCCTGGCCCACACGCTGCATAAGCCGCGTGCTGACCTGGACATTCTCGCTAACTTTCTACACTCTCCCTCCTCGCTCGGTTTTACAGCGAAGCTGTTAGCCGCTCGGTGGTCGGCATTTTTCCTGTTTGTGCGTGAGCAGAAATTATCATCATCAGCAATGGCTCATACCCCTTAAGCAAGCAAAAATGAAATGGCTCATCCCCCTCGTATTGCATAGGCTAGAAACACTCAGCAAAGTGAAACGAACAGTGCACAAATTCATTGGAGTCACGCATGCAACGTGCAGAACGGCGCACTCTCGTAAGCAATATGAGGGGGAACACAGAAGCACGTGTCAGGCTCGAACCCTGCTGTGGGCGATGCGCAGCGACCGCCCTCGGAAACAAATTGGAAAGGGGGACGCTGTTCTAATAACTGTTGGTACTGCCACTATAGGTCTGCTTGCAGGAAAATGGAAACTTCATATCGCTAGCCCATAGTGATAACACTGTTTGGTATTGCGGTTACTGGTAACTTCGTGCGCCAAAGCGTGGCGAAAAGTAGCACTCTTTTAATGCGTAAGCATTCTGGGGCTACTTACCTCGAAAATCTAGCCTCCATCTGTAACCTTATGGAACACGATGTGCCCCATAACGCCTACATGTGCATGCCGCTCGTCCTGTCGACTACTTCGCCTCACTACCCGCCGTGGTTGCTCAGTGGCTATGGTGTTGGGCTGCTGAGCACGAGGTCGCGGGATCGAATCCCGGCCACGGCGGCCGCATTTCGATGGGGGCGAAATGCGAAAACACCCGTGTGCTTAGATTTACGTACACGTTAAAGAACCCCAGGTGGTCGAAATTTCCGGAGTCCTCCACTACGGCGTGCCTCATAATCAGAAAGTGGTTTTGGCACGTAAAACCCCAAATATTATTATTACTTCGCCTCACGTACCGTATGAAGTCGCGGTTCTTCTTCTCTTTAAACATGGCGTCCTAAGGGGTTATATATCAGAATACCTTATGACTACGTATGACTTAGATTTATGATTAAGAATATTTATGGTGAGTACTGAAAAGGCGTTATGAGTAATTAAGGTTAGCAACACTAATTATAATAATTCTGATGAAATTAATTAAACTTGATCAACCATTATTAAGGACGGTTAAGATTTCTTTAGCGTAATTTAGATTAACATTGAATTAAGAATAATCTGAATAACTAAGGGCAAAATTAATCACATTCATTACAGATAAGCCCGTTCAAGAATAATAAGCGTAAGGAAACTTAATGTACATTACATTACACAACTCTAATTCGGTATAATTATCACCCAATAAGAATAATTCTGACGCCACCCCCCCCCCCCCCTCGCCGGCGATGCCGAAGCCTAAATCCGCCCACCCCAAAAGTGTGATTACGAGAGTTATGTTACCCACATCATTGTCGTTGTCGGTGCGACGTGCACAGCTTTTAATTAATACTTGCCCTTTATTTCTGCAAATCCTGACAGTAAGAAGACAAACGCATTAGAAGTACCAGCGGCGGCTACCTCATCCGTATTTTCTCGCTTCAACAACTTTTTTTTTTCATTTTCACCGTGAACACCATAAATTTAAATGTAGACATAGGACAAAGTTTATTGACTTTTTTTAAAGAGAACGTAGCAGCCAACTAACAACTATTTCTAAAAGTATGGTTAGCATATGCCTAGAGAATGAATATATTGCTGGAAGTTCACCTCGTTTCAATTTGCTTTACGTGCTTTTTTGATCCTGAAAAAAAAAAAACCCCTGCAGACTTCAGTGGCCCCTTTCTGTAGTCATTTATCAACGGCGTCTAAATTGCACGTGAATGATATTTGTCCAGCATCGCTTCTCAGTCCAATAGGCAGTGCGAATGACTCAGGAAAAAGAAAACTCTTGTACTAAATTACCACATTTATTAGGGTTGTAAACGTCGCCACTTGTAAGCAAAAGTCAAAAATATACATGTAATTCACTTAGTAACCGAAATGAGGCCAAGCCAGATTCACTCGAAATCAAAATCTATAGCAGTCAAGCGCAGCAGCGCTTTTACTAGGACTCACAGTAAAAAAAGAAGGAAAAGAGAGACGCCGCAGTTTTAGACGGAAAGGCGAAGCAGTATTAGTGATAGCGAAGTATAAGACAATTACACGAAGGAAAATTCTCACTGTACAAATCTGTGTAAGGGCCGCACCCTTGTAAGGGTCGCAACCCCAACTTCACAGCCAATACTAAAGATAAATCCAACCGAGAAGCAATCGCGTTCGGTACGCTGATTCGTATCACGCTCAATGGACTTTTCACGTGCTGCGCATTTTCGCGCGTCGCTACTAGATGGCGAGAGGAGGCGATCGCGGATAAGGTCCCTGAATAAAATTTAAAGGTAGCGACTTGCTTTTATCTTGCCGCCGCCGCTGCTGCGAGGAGCATGAGAGGAGGTAGGAGAGAAGGTCTGCGTCTCTCAATTGGTTGAGCGCCGTCACGTGAAATTTTCCGCGCCCTTTTCTCTATTTTTTTTTCCTTTTTTTCCGCGTCTCGCAGCACTCGCCGCCATGACAGTTGGCCGTCGAGTTTCCGCGGCGAGGCTTTCGCGCGAGATTTCTGATGTTTTGTCTAAGTTTCGTGGCTAACCACGTCATTGAAGAACTCAGTTTTTGGTTTGTTTTATGTTAGGGATTGATTTTAAGAGTACTGGAGCCGTATTCTGTAGCGGTTCGCTTTGGAACCGGTTTGGTCTGGCTGTTACGTCTGGATTACTTCACTCGGAGAAAGAGTGGAACGGGGCGGCTTGAGGGGAACCAATCAACGAGCGGCGGTCTGCCGGAAGATCACGTCATCATTTTTTTGTACTTGGGGGACGGTATAGCAATTGAAGGATGTTGCATGATAAAAACATTGGTTTGTATAGAACACTTGCAAATATAATTTTCAGTAATAAATGTGAGCTTGCGGCGCAGACGGCTTCTGGCAGTTGTAATTTTATTTGTGTTGTTTTCTTATTTAGTCGCTAGGTGGTGTGCCATACGTTATGCAAACAACTTGCCTCGCTTTGTTTACGTTTTGGACTTGTTCGCGCGCCGAAACCGAAACGATGTCGTCGCACAAAAACAGACGGCTGAGTCCTCATGTTTCAGCGAGGCAGCGCGAAATACTCGTTTCATTTGTCGAGGAGCACCCCTACCTAGCAAAGGCATCGTGTGTGTTGGGCCAGCAGCTGACGGTGGCTTTCTGTTGCGCCGTGGAGGGGAATCTAACCCATCCTTTTTTCTTTGCCCACAACCGTAATGGCCTTGGCGACGGCTGTAATGATCCGGCTGACCAAAGGCTGCGACCAGTGCAATCGCTTGTTCATTCCCGACGCATTGGAAAGCTCCCGGTGGCAAAAAACCGCCGCGCGCACAGCACTTTCATCGTAGTGTCGACACCACGAAATCTTTGAGGCACGAGATGTTCTTCCAGCTCATCGCAAAGACGTCGCACTATGTCTTTGGAGAGCCTAAAATGCCTTCGAAACTCTTCTTCGGCCATGCCGAACGCGTCGCGTCGTTGCCTCTCGTCGCGTCGTTGTCTTTCGGCGCTCGCCAGCAGCACAACCAAAGGAGCCGCCATTGCTGTCTCTGTCTCGTCTCGTCTACGTGCCGGCTCGTCAGCTGGCGCGAGACTAGCCGGCAGCCGCGGTTGCCCTAGCAACCCTTGACATCATGCTCGCCACCGCGCGCGACCCTCGAGCGAACCACCTCTCCGCGGTTGGGTAAGCTTATGCACGGGTGCTATTCCCGGTGCTCGCTCACATTTGTTTTCCTGATCGCGCTATCAGGCGTACGAAGCTATGGAGTACGTAGGCTGTGTTCTGTCATATATCGTGCTAGAAACGTAACACGTGCTTTTGTTGTAGTACTCAGAGTGCATAGCTTTGTCAGTCCATGCTGTTGTGAGGCGCGGCAAATATATTGTGCGAGGACAAGCTGTTCGCTACCAGTGGAAATGATTTTGACTATTTTGAATAGGCTCTCTCCGCTTCACCGTCTTGGCAGGATAAAGTAGTGCGCGAGTTTGTTGGCTTATATTGATTTGGAGCTGTGTAGAGGGGGAAGTGCTCATTGATGAACACCATTTCTCTGAGTAACTTTCGTCCTTGTATACGCTTTTTTCAGAATTGAAGTACAGGTTCCACTGCGATGTTTGCGCTTGAGAGCCAACGGCACCAGTTTGTCATAGAAACGTAGGACCAGTTTCACTGCATAAAGAGATGCCAGCATCATGACGAAACGACGAGAATAGCTGAGGTGCTCCGCGTTGATCGCGCATGACGCGCGCGTTATTCAGGCGAATATGTCATATGTCATTCATGGCGAATATAAATATGAATATGAATGAATATGAATATGTCATTCATGGCGAATATGTCATACGCCTTGCGTTCGGTCATCATGGTACTAAGATTGTTAAATTATGAAGCTGCACACACGGCAGTCGATTGGGTACACGTACGTACACACGTACGCGCTTCGAACAGCGCAAAGTCATCCGAGTTGTTAAATCAGCAGCTACACAGTGCTGCACACACGCGAGCCTTTGGCATGTACCGGCGAAACGTTCATTGCAGTCCTTTCACGCCGGGCAAGTGTCTTTAGAAAGCCAAATAAAGAACCTGATCAATGCAATAGAAATAACTCGGGAAGAGGGTTGGTCTGTGCAAGCCGCGACAGTGTTATTACCTACGAGTACAATGCATGGCAGTGGGCGACATAACACTGAAACAAAGCTCTGGCATGTATATGAACATCGCGTACATTGCGTATACATTATTGGCGAGACAAAGAATTCTGGTTTTTGTGCTAGTACTCGACACTAAAAGGAATTTGTCCACCAAACTAGCCTCAAGAGCCTTCTAACTGGAAGAAGGCAGCCAACCCGAAGCCACAATACAAGCGTGCAGTTACGCGCTGAAAAATAACAAAAAAAGATCTGCTTCCGCCAGTTTCATAGCGTCCCATCATCGCTAATAGCACAGCACACAATAATCAAGCCTTAACTGCGGTAAAAATCCATGCGCAAACACCCAACAACAATTTTTAATGTCACACCTCGTGTAACTCTTGGGTGGCTTCCGAGCGAACGGCCCAACTGCGAGAGGGAGCTACGAGAGAAAGAGCGAGCGGCGAGAAGGCCAGGAGTAGGAGAGGCCGGGCGAGGAGGAGTGTCGCTACCTTTCAGTTTTATTCAAGGACCTTACCGCCTTCCTCGCTCGCGCACGCGCGATGCAGCCGCGTTCGCCGGCTCACTCTCCCAAGCTTGCACTCGCCCTTATAGCATACGGCGCGCGGCGACGATGTTATCACCCTTGGACTTCGCACGGAACCTCACGGCGACGCCGATGCCGACGGCAGAAATGCGCCTGGAGTGTCACTTTGCGTCACCGGAGCAAGTTTTTGGGAGCCTGGAATGTGGTCTTTAGGGCGTTGGGTCACATATCCGAGATGAAAACTCTGGTGTTCTCATGCAACGGTGTGCCCCACGTACCCTTTCTTTCTTTTTTTTTTTTGGACGAGAGGTCACAACCTCTTCGGCACGCATCGTGCGCTTCATCTCAAGCTGCTCGTCCAGCGGCGCCATATTCGTAGAGGTGCTGGAACGCGGCGTCGCGCAGTGCCTCGAGGAGCCAGCAGAAGCCGGCCAGTATGTAGCAGGGGTGTTCCTCGGTGGTCGCCAACGTTAGCCATCGGTAGTAGGTGCTGTGGAGGGCCGCGAAGGATGCCTTCAAGGAGGCCTGCAACGTGTATGAGAAATCTTGTTGGACGACACTAATAGCATTATCACGATGCGGCGATTTTGTGAACATCGTTCAAAGGGTCCCACGTCGATCTGAGGCCGCTGGGATCGTTGGTCAGAAATGTACGATTTACGTTTATACGATATTAGGAGCAGTACCAAAAAATGCAACACTGTGTTTTACATTCATCCTAATTATCGCCTCATTATCACGACAGACACGCAGAAGGTTGTTGTGAAGATGGAAAGGACGCCATCAACACGGCGAGCGCATGCTGCGCTTATTTCCGCCTTGCGGAAGCTCTCAAGTTAGTTTTGGCCGTTGAAACTACGCCATGGACAAGTTGAGCACGCTTGGCAATTCACGCGTGCCATCTGCCGCTACATAACATCGATGCCCTGCTGCTATTGGGTGCCGAAGTTCTACGTCATGGGAGAATGAAATGTTACATGAAGCCGCAAGAATTTGAGCCGAGGGTAAGCCACACTTTACTTGTGTTTTGCAATGTTTGCGACCAATATCTTAGAAAGTGGGGGGGGGGGTATCTTTCCGTTGGGCTTGTTGGTACAACATGTTAAAGGGAAGCTGAAGAGTCTGTTGAATTCAATAAGACGCTCAAATACGGATGCGGGAACCTTATAAACCATGCAGGTAAATTTTGGGGGTATTTTTCACTTAGGAGCGACGCAATCGTCGCTTAAAATTGTGCTGTAGCTCCCCCTCCGTCGAGCGCCGCGCGCTCCTGCTGACGCTGACGATGCGAAAGGAGACCGGAAACCGCGGCGTAGTGACGTCAGCACTGGTGTTCCGTTCCTTCGCAGTCTCCGCGACCATGCCTGATTGGGCTTATTTCTGCGTGCGTGCCGTCCTAATCTGCTTCGCTCGACCCTACATTCCTTTGTGTGTATATAGGAGTGGTAGTTGACGTGCGCAGCATCAATTGAACTTGGAGGCCGGTCATGCCGGCGTTCTGTGCTTGCACGCTTGCACGAACGCCAGCGGCCGCGACGATGTTCCGATGTTCCATTAGTTTGTGCAAGACAAGAAGCTTTCAGCTAAGTGGGAGGCTGCTCTGAAGCGAAACAATTGTAACTTCAAGCGCTCAAGAACAACAGTGTTGTGTTCTAACCACTTCCGTGACGATTACTACCGGAGTTTATCAATAATGCGTGCTTTGGGTTCTCCTTCGTGTTAGCACGCTGAACGGAAGGTGCATGTTTATCTCCCAGCCTTGAAGTAGGTTTCATTGCCAAGCGCCTCGAATTTTCTATTCGCACGTGTGTTGTGAAACAGCCTGCATGCAGCTACCATAACGCAGTACAAGCGTAAAGTTGGCATGTGCTGGAAAGCCTGCTCACGCCAAGACGCTGCACTCCCCCTTCTCTCGTGCACATAGAGAAACCGGCCATCTCACGTAGCCGACGGAATTCGCCGGGTACGAGTAGTGTACAGATGGCGCGCTGATGAAGGTTCTATACTACACGTGCTGCAACAGCCGGTAAACGTTTCCCGCGTTTAAACCGTCTGTGTAGATTGCCGACAGCTTTGGGGCAGCGCACAAATGCCGAAGATCGCATCACCGCTTACGTTCTACGTGGAGGCATGCACGAACATGACACTACAGTTGTTTGCCCGGAAGCGTACTCACTGGGGGGAACGCTGAATGCAGCTTAGCAAAAAACATACTCGCCAAAGAACATTTCCAACACAAGGAGATGCTAGCACCTCGCCTTCGTTCTCGTGGAAAGCAGTGCTTGCACCCACATTTTTTGCTTCTTGGAGAGGCCGGCTCTTCGCAATCGGCTCGTACATGTAGGGAGTAAAGTATAAACCCCTTACAAGTGATCTTGCACGCGACAGCGACAGCGCGACAAGCGAGGCGATGGCTGTCGCGTTCACTCGCCGCCTGCAAGCCGAACTCCACGCGAGCGACGGGTTTGAGCGACGACTTCCCGGTATGAGGGCAGCAATATACGCGCCGAAACTAGCGTGACGCATGCTTTATCAATTTAAGTTGATGTATTTTACTGAAAAAGGAGCATAAAATATTTCTGAAGGTCTTGCACTAGGTTCTTATTCTTGCACGTGTAAAATTCAATAGTTTGCTCGTTCCGTGCGACAAACAGTAGCATTTGAGTTATGTACATCCAGTTCCGGCTTCGCACTATTGGCTAGTCGCTCAATGCACTTCCGGGCGACGAGCGACGAGTTCTAGATTTCTATAGAAACGAGCGATCGAGCGACAACTCCGAGCGATCTGTTAAGCGACGGCCCGTTTTGTCGCTCGAAGCCGTCGCCCGTCACCGTCGCGCGCAAAATCGCTCTTGTGGAGTTTGGACTTAGCGCCGAACTCCTCAGAGAAACGCAAGCTCTCGAAATTTTCCATGACCGTCTCAGCAAAACAGCACCAAACTACCTTGCACCGTTCTTCGTGTGTCTTAGTGAGGATACGGCGCGAGGCCGCGATCTTATCGCAGTTGGACTTTATGCGGTACTTCACGGCGACGCGCAAACTGATGACGACGGCGGAAAATCGCCTGCAGCGTCAATATAATTCATATCGCAATGAAAGGGGAGTTATTTCATTTAACTCTTGCTTTTTTGACATGCTGAGAATATATCGAGACAAAGATGCCGCGTTATAAGAAGCTTGTGCTCGGACTCCTAGTCTAAGCACAGTCACGACCAAAAGTTTCGATAGCACCAGCACCAGCAAAAGACTAAAAAAATACTGCCTCTCCCGTAATCAAGTGTAGATGTATGCATGAAATGGCAACCGGCAAAGCCAGTGGCTTAGCTAGGTCGTCTGGCACCCGGAGTCCATAGGTTTTCTGTAACCCCCCCCCCCCCCCCCCAGGGTGTTGTCGGGAAGGCATGGATATGGAAAATTTCCGGAGAAGGGGGGGGGGGCGATGTTTCAGCACCAGAACAGCCGCGCCTTGGATAGCGCGTATGTCCCCTGGGGTCCCTCTTTCGCTTTCGTTCCCAGATATCGCGAAAGTAGCACGTACACACGCTGTTTTACTTTCTGCACCAAATAACACAGGGTGTTGCACTAATAACTTATGATAAGCGCATTTTCAGATTTGCTGTCAGGCTGCAAGGCGTGGAAGCCAATACAGATGCCGCATCGTGGAAAATATGATTCACAAGTAACAAAAATACTTTAATAAAGTTTTAATTAGCAATTTTAGAGGCAATATTGCATTTGCGAAATTGAAGCCCGACAGTCATATGTTGCCCAACAACAACTTCACAAATATCGTCGTAGGTACTACGGCGTGCAGTATTTTGGCTGTGGGCGGCGGCCCTGAACGCAAACGTAAATTAAATAACGCGTCAGTGACGTTGATCTCCGCACCCTATTAGAAAACGCCGCCTGCTTCCCTGCTGGGACGGCGGCAATTCTCTGACAATTCCGAGTTCTCTTCATTCTGATCCATAAAGCCTTTTTTTATTTGCTGCTATTAGCAAACGTGATTATCCGAGCTGTGGTACCGCTACAAGATTGGGAACGGAACAGAGCACGCTTCGCGTCGATTACTGGCGTCACCCTGCAAAAAAAAAAAGAAAAGAACAAGAGAGAGAGAGAGAAAAGACCGCAATGAAGCCCGCGCCAGCGGAAGCTTGCGCTACTCATGCTATGCAGTTGCAACAGAGAGTAGGAAGACGTCCACTGCATGGTGCACTATTTCATATTTCTTTGGGTAGTGCCATACTCGGCCGCCCGCAGTGCCAAAGTACTGCAGGCTCTAGCACCCAAGACAATTTTCTTTAGAGAAAAAGTTTCGTCGGGCTAACAATATGAGTTCGGGCCCTCAATTCCCCGAATTACCATGTTTCCTCTATAATTGCTAACTAACCAGTTCTTTAAGATATTCTTATTGATTATCTGCCATATGTTGCACGATACCGAGTTCCCAGTGGTCACAAACACACATAACCTGATAGAATATCGGAAAATAACGTCACAAAATTCACCTTTCTATAAAATTCTGTGCAGCTGAAACAACGTACTGTATTTGAGACATGAAGCCACACAACAAAAAATGGTAGAGATGGTTAGCTAGGATTAGGAGACAGTGTTTTTATTCAACACCATGAAACTGATAAAAAACTGATAATTGAAACACAGTATACATACTGACGACACAGAAACCATTTAGCGAATTCATTTTCTTAGCGCGCACATTCGTGCAATTATTACGTGGGATGTTGATGAAGCTGTAGCCGACAATTCTGCGGCACTCCACATCTGGTACATGAGCTCGGGCTGCGTGTTACCGTAGCATTTTTTACCATTTACTCCCAGTGAAGCCGGTGGAAAGAGGGGGGTTATCAGACATATATGACGCCCCCCTCCAAACTGGCACCCGGGCTCTCTCGCCCCCCCCCCCCCCCGGTTACTATGCCACTGCGTCCAGATGAGTATTCACTGCATCCAGATGGGTATTATTTTTTCCAACAGGACGTCATTCCCGTTCACACTGCGAAGGACGTAGCACGTCTTTTGGACGAGCGAGGGATAATGCAACTTCAGTGGCGCGCGAAGACTGCTGATATGAACATTACAGCGCATGTTTAGGATCGTATGAAAGTGCACTTTTCGTAGTTGTCCCTGGACTTGGCGGCCTCCGACCAACTGTGGCGAGCAATAGGGGAAGAGTGGAGGCGCCTTCAGCGTGACACCGCCTTCATCATTCAAGCGGGCGGTTGCACGACGCGTCGTTTTTTGCCCACCCAGTGCACAAGGGAGAAAAGCGAGCATACGCTGGGGCAATGCTGCGGACCTACTATATGCGCTTTATATATATATATATACATATATATATATATATATATATATATATATATATATATATATATATATATATATATATATATATATATATATATATATATAGCAAGTGTCAATGAATTTGTTTTCGACTCATCCATACGGGCATTTTTTTCTTATCTCACGAGAGTTGCGATACACTCTTTTTTTAGCACTCTTTAGGGCGTATCTTGTCCCCCAACGATAATTGACACCTCTGTTGCCCGCAGTTCCTTTCTTTAACGCGGCGAGCCCGCTATTTCGAGGCATAGTTTTTCATAAAATAATTTGAGAGGGTGGCGCTGGTGTCTACGGGAGCTGCAATTTCTGAACACAACTTCTGGCTAGAATTCTTAACGTAAATGAATGTGACTACATAGTGCAATAGTTTAATTAGTTGTCAAAGTATGCCTTATGCCATTAGTTTCATTTATTTCCCGGCGGTGGAATAGAGGATTATAGGGCAATAAATTATCAAGCGCACAAATGAACAATCATATTAATAAATTAATTAATAAATAACGTAAGAGACAGCGATATCTCAACAGCGCGAAAGGACACGAGAGCGAGTAGGAAGAGCGTGGCTTGCGTTAATGTGCAGCTGAGAAAGCGTATTACGAATCGAAATTAACAAGGAAAATGCGCAGCATCGACTAGGGAGTTTCATAAAATAGCGGAACCAAATGTCTTTGCGTGACCAATAGGCCTCACCCCGTTTGCACGTTGCTTTTTAAGACAGGTGGTTTGCTTGAAGCTTGCCTCACTTCCCTGAAGCTCCCCTCACTGCCTCCTGGCCTCGCATTAGCGCCTCATAACTTTTGCCTGCTAAATACCTCATATGTGCCTCACTGTAGAAGGACCACTCTCTGTAAAACTGGCGCCCTAGTATACAGAACGGGCCAGGGCTATGCGATAGCTCCCAACTTTTTTCATCAAGGCTTATGGCCACGCATTATTCATGTAGGCGCATTGTTCCTTTAAAACTGGAGCGAAAAATTTTCCAAATTTTAGTCAGTTACCCAAATCAGACACTTAAGCATGTTTTTTTTTTTTTCTTAGTCTGCCGTCTTCGCTGTTCTCTAAATTTCGTTGGTGCTTTTCCACGTTGGAAAAGAGCATGCCAGGCCATATGTGCGGTGCCAATCGGGAGTGGTGTACGATATATCGCTGTCCTGCGGGAAAGCCTATGTAGGCCAAACTGGCAGCTGCCTGAACGATCGGCTCAGGGAGCACCAACAAACGTTAAAGAACAGCGAAGACGCGCGCTTAGTACAGCACTGCACTTCCTTGCAAGAAGTGTTCGCCACATTCAGAGAGTGCGAAGATATTAGGTAGGGGCAAAGACCGGACTGCACGAGGGCTATTGGAAGCCTTCCATATAAAAAGAAAGGGCAGTGATTGCATTACTGATGTACTCAATTGTGTTATATAGTTCGGAATGGGACCTTTTCTCAGCAAGAAGATAAGGTGTACATTGTGGGGTGTTGGGTTGGCACGCGGTCTTTGTCTCCGAACGCGCATGCGCGACGCAGCCTTTATATGCAACTTCCTTTCATGGAATAAAATCAGTTGTGAGTGGAGCGATTGTACGTGTGTGTCAGTGTTCCTATCTTTTGCGTGTGTTTTTTGGCGCTGCTGTCATGCCTGCAATAAGTGACCAACTCGCCCACGAACTCGTTTAGAGAGAAGCGATAGTGAGACAAACATCATTCACGTGCATTTGGCACGCCGTTGATAAAAGACTCTGCAGAAAGGGGTCACCGAAGTCTGCAGGTTTTCTTTTTTTCATAATCAGAAAAGCACGTAAATCAAATTGAAGCGAGGCGAACATACAGCAACATATTCATTCTCTAGGCATATGCTATTCATACCGTTCGAAATAATTGCTAGTTGGCGGCTTCGTTCTGTTTCAAAAAGATAATAAACTTTGCCCTGTGTGTATATTTAAATTTATGGTGTTCACAGTGAAAACGAAAAAAAAAAAAGATGTTGAAGGGAGAAAATACGGATGAGATAGCCGCCGCTGGTGCTTCTAATGCGTTTCTCTTCTTATTGTCAGGATTTGCAGAAATAAAGCAAAAGTATGAATTAAAAGCTGTACACGTCGCACTAACAACGATGCAGCAAACTTTTAGCCACAATAAAATTTCAAGTGAAATGGTAGAGGCAACTCCAAAGAAACTTCAAATGATGTGGTAACAGAACACTGGCCATCACACTTTATGGGGAGGGGGAGTGTAGATTTAGGTTTTGGCATGGCCGGGGGGGGGGGGGCGGCTCCCCCGGAAAACTTCGGGGCGGGCTCAGACCCCTGAGCCACCCCGTAGTCGGCGGCTACGAGTATTGCAACGTCCTCTTCTGCTTACCTAATTCATGAACCTAATTAGTCAGAATTATTCTAATTGGATGATTAATTAATTTGAATAAGGGTTGAGCAACATAATGTACATTAAGTTTCCTTACGCTGCTTATTTTTGATAGGGCTTATCCAATGTAATTAATCTTAATGGTCATTAATTTTCCTGATCAACCTTTATCAATTTAAAGTTAATCGAAACAGGCTGAAATAATCTTAAGTCTCATAAATTAATATTAATTGAACTTAAGTAATTTGATCACAATTATTCTAATTAGTCTTGTTAACCGGTCCCTGGTTCAAGTCCCGGACCAGTGCGAATTTTTCTTCAACTCCGAAGCTTTCCTTTCGAGAAACCCGTGTTGGTTTCCTTTGTAGCACTTAGCTACGCTTTGGTAGATGTCTCATTTACCCTTTATTTATTGCTTAATTACTCATAACACCTCCTCAGCACTCACCATCAATATTCGTAATCCTAAAACTCAGTAGCCATACGTAGTTATAAGGCATTCTCATATATACCCCCTTAGGACCCCATGTATGTGTTATGGACCACATCGTCTTCCATAACGTTACAGACAGAGGATAGATTTTCGAGGTAAGTAGCCCTAGAATGCGTACGCATTAAGAGTGCTACTTTTGGCCACGCTTCGGCGCAAAAAGTTACCGGTAACCGTAATACCAAACAGTGTTATCATTATGGGCTGGCGATATGAAGTTGCGCATTTTCGTAAACAGACCTATGGTGGGAGTACCAACAGTTATTAGAATAGCGACCTCCTTTCCACGTTGTTTCCGACGGCGGCCGCTGCGCATCGCCCATAGCAGTGTTCGAGGTTATCTGACACGTACTCTTGTGTTCCCGCTCATATTGTTCACGATAGTACGCCGTTCTGTACGTTGTATGCGTGATTCCAATCAATGCATGCACTGTTTGTGTCACTTTGCTGAGTGTTTGTAGCCTCTGCATTACGAGGGTTCTAAGCTATTGCATTTTTGTTTGCTTAGGGGTATGATCCGTTGCTGATGATGATAATTTCTGCTCACGGACGGCCACAAAAAATGCCGACCACTGAAAGGCCGACAGCTTCGCTGTAAAGCTGAGCTAGGAGGGAGAGGCTAGAAAGTTAGAGAGACCGCGAGAACTGCTTGAGTCCAGGTCAGCACGCGGCTTATGCAGCGTGTGGGCCAGGCTAAAGCTCCTCCATGCTACTACTAACGCTGTAAGCGTTTAAGCTGATGAAGGGGTTTTAGGCCAAGCATGAGGCGGTCTCTGACTGGGAAGGGTAATACGTTTCCGAAAAGTTTGTTTGTGTGGTTTAATAGGGACAGCAACTTGTTCCCGTCATGTTGTGGACAGTGTTGGGCAACTGTTCTTGCAGTGTGACAAGGCATTTGCAGAAAATTTTAGGACGCTTTCTTGCGCAGGTAGTTGTCTTGGTCGCCGTGCGCGACAGAGCGACCCGATTGCTCAAAATATGGTCAGAGAGCCTTCATGGAACCCACCCGTCGAAGGATTCTGGAAGCTTGTAGGCTCGCTTAGGTGGGACATCCTGCTGACCAGCTCTGCTCCGGAAGTACAAGTCCGGGTCACGTCACAAGCCGAAGACGTCGCCTTCAGCACCGACTGAGGACCATCTAGTGGTGTCGCTAAACCATCCCTCCCAGTACTATATAATTAAGTTTTATGTCTGACAAACTTTCATGGAGGGGGGGAGGGGTGGCGCGGAAGCCCCATGAGCCATTCCCCTCCTATGTACGCCCCAATGGTCACGTCCAATTTACCGTTAAATAGCGGCCTTGCAGCCGCGCACTCGAGGCAAGTTGGTTTCATATCCACCACATCTCGAGCCGAAGAATACTTAGCGCGCAACGAGAGGCGCTATCTCTGATTAAAAAAGGCGGCTTGCCATACCATCAGGATGAAAACATTTATTGCAGGAATAACCCAGCAAAAGGTAAGAAAAAAAAATGTGAAAATGAACAACACTACTGTTAAACAGTGACATAAAAAATAAACTTCAAGAAGAAAGCACAAAGGAAGAATGCACCCGGCTTCACGTGAACGAAGGTAGGTGTATAGAGATCTTTTTTTTTTTTTGCGGGGTCGCCACATGTTTTCAAGGCTCTTGTTCAGGCACTTCTTTCAGATTGCCAAGCAACATTGCCACGATGTCGTGAAACGTCATGCGGGAGAAACCGCCTTGCGACCTGCGCATGTGGTCCACCAGCTCGCGGATCTCCTCGTCAGTGCAATCAGGCCGCTTCTTCTTCACCATCCGGACTATTTTCAAAATTTGCTTTTCCATCTTTCTCTTCCTAGGCGATTCTTCCTGACTGGACTGGATGGACTCAACGTGTGAGCATTGAGCTGCAACCTCTTCCGTAGTGCCGGGAATTTCAGGGAAGTCTGGCACCGGCGGTGGAGTTGCGTGCCTCCTGAGCTCTTTTTCAGAGGGAGGTAGTGGCTCGGGCCTTGGGTCAACAGGAAGCGAGCGCTGTTTCTGCTCGGGACTGGGAAGAGGTAGCGGATCCTGCTGAGATAGCTGTGGCCGTGGCTGTGGCGGTAGCGAGCTGACCTGGGTGTCTTGCCCACTCGTGACATTGGGCTTCTCTTTCTCGGCGGCGGAGTTCTTCACTTCCGCCGCACTCCGCGTTGGTTCTGGCTCAGGCGTCTGGAGTAGCTTGTCGATCTTGTCTCGGAGCTCGTGAACCTCGTGGGCATGGCTCTCAAGGAGAGTTTCCAGCCTCCCTTTGAGCTCCGCGACCTCGGCGTCGCGCTTCTGCAGCATCGACTTCAACTCACTGAACAGGGCAGGGTCCCATCCTTGGGTCTGGGTCTCGGCATTGCACGTTTTCGGCACCGCCTGCAGAGCTCGAGACCGACAAATAGGTGGTGACGATGCCTGACTCCAGCCGTCCTTCATTCTTCGCTCTTCTTGCTGCTCATCCGCTTCATCAACGGCGGACTCGTAGTTGCTGCTGCTAGACGAGCTGACACGCGTCAGCTGAGGCCCGTCGTCATAAGCCTGCAGAGCTCGAGACCGACAAATAGGTGGTGACGATGCCTGACTCCAGCCGTCCTTCATTCTTCGCTCTTCTTGCTGCACATCCGCTTCATCAACGGCGGACTCGTAGTTGCTGCTGCTAGACGAGCTGACACGCGTCAGCTGAGGCCCGTCGTCGTAAGCCTCCGAGTGCTGGCGTCCGCCGTCATCGTAACAAGCAGATAGAATGGTAGCTCCATCTTGAAGAAGGGATGTGCACTGGCTTGCATCTTCGTTTTCGGGGTCCGTATTGTAATAGACGTCCTCGCCCACCACTCGTAATCCTGGGTGCCGGTCAATAAAGGCTGTCAGCGTGCCGTATACATCGTTCATTAGATGAGCCTGCGATAGGGTCAGAGCTCCAATCAGATCGTCTTCCTCGAAGGGGCCCTTTTCCTGCTGCCCTTCTTGCAGCTGCCCCATGATGTCGACCACATCTGGCTCTGTGGGGACCTTCCGCTCCGACTCTTCATTGACAATGACCGCATCTTCAGCAATGACGTTGGTTTCATTCTCTGCTACTATGGCGGCACTTGCCTCGCGTTCCTTCGTTTCGAAAAGCTTGATGCCGTCCGATGACTGGGCTTTGCCCTTGTCAGTCATCGTCTCTGGAGTATCCAGCACGTCCTCGTTCGAACACTGCTGGGGAGCGCCTGCTTCTGGTCCGTTTCCAGGAATATCAGGTTTCTGCTGTGTCGTGAGGACGGCGAACAGTTCCGCGACGTTAGCCATCATGTGGGATGGTGAGCCACTGGAACTGCTGCTTTCCGAGCTCGATGACATCTTGTGCTTCAGCTTTCAAGAAGCGACGGTTGATGTAACCAAAGCCGGCCAAGCTTCGGGAGCACTGGTTCGGGCCGCCAGGTTCTAATGGCCGACGTCGAACGATTTCGCCGCGAGCAGAGCGTGCAGTTCGGAGCAGGACAGCGCACCGGTAGAGGCAGCCGGCGAGCCTCGTGATGACAACCCGCGAGCCTCACTGCAACCCTCGTCGTCTTTCCTTTTCGCTGTCCGTTACTCAAATAGAAATTGAAAGAAATACTAAACATAAAAAAACCAACTGCTCTAGCAGGTCCTTCCGAGTGGAAGCGAAAACGCCTCTAGGTTTTTTTAGCAAATAACTAACCATATATTCAGTGAAATAGAAATTTTCCCGCAGCCACGCGCCACGAAAGCAGGTGTAAAGGGGCTTATTCACCGAAAATTTGTACGCTTCTTTAACGTGATAGCCTTAAGGGCGCCGTGTCGTAGAAAATCCACTGTCGGCGTCGACGTCTGGCACCGGCGTCCCCGTGAGCGAAAATTGACGTATGCGTTTAGGTATATGTGTATGCCACGCCTCGCTATATAACATGCAATATATGCGGGTTATACTGCCAAGCTATTCTATAACTTAAGTTGTTGATACCTTGTCTTACATTCTTGACAATACTGCTCCATACCGCGATCTTCCTCTGATATCGTTCACGTCGCTCGCCTGAAGCGATTTCACTCAAATTTGCCAAGCACCGGGACAGCGCTTCGCCGCCAGGGGTCATGCTTCGAGACGCTGCAGTAGCGAAGGATGATGAGAGGACTGACGACGACGACGAACGCCGCTATTCGTGCGCACGGGCTCCATCTTCTGTGTCTGTCTTCTGCCCGTTGTATATATCTTGTAAATATATTGTCAAGCGCCTTTTCTCCCTGTAAGAATATTATTCCTCGGAATTTTAAGGATGACAGCCGACAAACAAATGTCATGAAACAAAACACTGACAGCGCACGCCTTTTGTGTCAAATCTACGAGACTGAACTATTAAAAGTGCGAAAAAATAAGAGAAAACTGAAAATGATGAAATTTTTTTGGCGCGGCTCTGCACTACCTCCAGAATCCGCCCAAGCAAGGAGCCACGTTTCTACCAGGAAGCTCGCCTTCGCGCATAGCGCAAGGTAAATATACCTGGTAGCGAAGCTTCCATAGGAGCCCATACGTTCAAAACATGGCGGTCCATCGGCGGTCCATGGGGCTTAGCGCCATCTGTATGTGGTGGGAACACTTCCGGCGGAAGAAAAAATAATGTGACGCCATGTCCGTTAAAAGCAGAAGTGACGTCATTTTGTTTTCGAAGGCGCGAAATTTGTTTTGTTGTTCTTCCTTTGGAGCTATATATTTAAATGCTCCGCCATTCGACTTGATGGGCGTTTCGAGTTTTCAGCGTAGAAAGCGATGCAGGAAAAGGCCAGCCGTACGGTTGTCGAAATCGCATCCCTGCACAGAACATACTTTTTTGGAGGCCGACGAAAGCTTTAGGTGTAGAGTGCTGATCCTATTGCTGGATGCCAAGCCCGTCGGGCAGCGCAGTCGCACGAAAACAACTACACAATTATCTGGCGGTCGTAACTCCCTACTTTTGACTGAACAGATTAAGAAGCAATGAACCCGCGTCACCAAATTCAGACAAACTTCGACAAGCAAGAAAGCACAAACTGTGAGGGGGGCGTATTTCAACAGGTGATACGAGTGCGCCTTTCTGCCCATTTCAAGACATGCATTGCATTGCGAGTGATAGTGGCGTCAACGCCCCCTGTAGCGATGGGCGCTGAAAAGAAATGCATTTATTAATAATAATAAAATTAAACTTGCATTTTGTTAACACGTCACGAAT
Source organism: Dermacentor variabilis (assembly GCF_050947875.1). Classification (NCBI taxonomy): domain Eukaryota; kingdom Metazoa; phylum Arthropoda; class Arachnida; order Ixodida; family Ixodidae; genus Dermacentor; species Dermacentor variabilis. The sequence continues at coordinate 4,703,833 of NC_134568.1, forward strand.
ATATAAAATTGACTAGGAACTTTATTTTCGTTGAATGAATCTAACTGTGTCTCGTTTGAATTAAAAAACGCGTTTTTCTTTCCCAATGTTTGTTCCCTCCAAACCTAGTCGCGCTTCAATCGCTGCTCCCATAACCCCCCATGCTGATGTCGGTGACAATCTGTACTGAACCGCTTTTCGCCCAAAGCTTCGCGACCTATTTGAATCGACCTTGCATAGCGTTCGCCGCAAGCGTCTCCCAGTAAACATTACGGCTGCACAAGCTGCAGTTGTCACGAAGCGTCAAAAGCAGTCAGGCTTCTTTGAATGCTATCGCATTGCACTCTTAAATGCGAAGCTTAAAGTATAAACCCCAAGCAAGCGATCTTACGGGCGACAGCGCCAAGCGATGCGATCGAGATGGCTATCGCGTTCGCTCGTCGCCTACAATTCGTACCCCATGCAATCGACGATATTGAAAGAAAGAAATTATGCGGTTTTACGTGCCAGAAGCGACGATATTGAGCGACGTCTCCCCGGTGTTGCCGGTATGAGGGCAGCAATACACGCGCCGAAACTAGCGTGGCGCGTGGTTTATAATTTAGATGTGTTTTACCATGAGAAGCAGCATAAAATATTTCTGATGGTCTTGCAGTAGGTTCTTGTCCTTGCACGTATAAAAATTCAATCCTTTGCTCCTTCCGTGCGACAATCAATCGTATTCGAGTGATGTACATCCTGTTCCAGCTTCGCGCTATTGGCTAGTCGCTCATAGCACTTCCGGGCGACGAGCGACGAATTCAATATTTCTAGAACCGAGCGATCGAGCGACAAGACCGAGCGATCTGTTCAAGCGACGGCCCGTTTTGTCGCTCGAAGCCATCGCTCGTCGCCGTTACGCACAATGTCGCTCTCATGGGGTTTAGCCTTAAAGCGTCCTCCAATTTTAAGGCGAAGCTTTCTTTGCCTCTTTCTTCGACTTTCCCACTGCTGCTGCTGCCAAGCACACCGCGTCGGGGAAGGGGGGGAGGCGTTCTGAGCGTGTGTTTACTTGACAGGAACGAGTCAGAGGAAAGGCAACGCTAGAAACTCATTTTCACCCCCGCTTGATGGATGGATGAATGTTATGAGCGTCCCCTTTGGAACTGGGCGGTGGGTTGCGCCCAGTATCTTGCTATTATACTGCCTAATGTGACCTACCTAGGTTAAACAATAAAAAAAGAAGAAAAAACACTATGAACGCCCACAACCAAATTTTCTCATCCCCTATTGAAAACTGTGCTGTTGTACATCTCCATTTGTCGTTTATCTACTTTTCTTCCACCAATCCTCCAATCGCCTCTTACTAGTCCATATTCCGGACATGTTTACTTTTCCACTGCTCTCGTGGAACCCAAGGGCTTCAAGGAGGCCAGTGGTGCCTAAATTGACCGCTAGGCAGACGTCTTCACATTCTAATAAAACATGCTCCATAGTTTCCATAGCTTTACCGCAGCAAGCACATGCTTCTTCTTTCTTATAGCTTGCTTTATAGGTGCGTGTTCTAAGGCATCCCGATCTCGCTTCGAAAAGTAATGAGCTTCCCTTTGAGTTATCATAAATAGTTTCTTTCCTGATTTCATTTTTTCCTCTTATGTAGTTACTCATGGCAGGTTTCTTTTCCATTGCCGCCACACCTGAGATTACTTCAGCCTCCCTGACTTTTCGCTTGACGTTCTTTGTTGCTGTGTTACCCACCCCACAGGCCGCATACTTGCTGGTAAGCTTGTTAGTTCTTTTCCTCCACTGTGAATCAATGTTTTTCCTGTACAGATACCTCAACTCTCTCCCAGCCCATTTAATTTCTTCCATATTCCTCAGTCATTCTTCATTCTCAATTTTACTGCGAGGTTCCCTCACTTCAAAACTAGTCCAGTCCATATTACCCTGCACAGCTTCACTTGTAGTCTTCCCGTGGGCGCCCAATGCGAGGCGTCCCACTGACCTTTAGTTTCCATCGAATCCTGACTGTACCCCTGATTTAAAAGAAACAACCGAATTTCCAAAAGTAAGTCCTGGAACCCTTACACCTTTTCACGCTAGAAACTCGTTTTCACCCCCGTGTCGAATGTGTACAATGCCCTCTGGAGCTCCCGGGCCGTCGCCACCTTAGCCTCTTGACAGCTGTAATTATCAGTGACTCCCCTCAGAATCATTGCAGAAACTGCAGCGCTTTCAGCGTGCGAGTCCAGAGGGGACGTAGATAGAACTGTAGGAAGGAGGGAGGAGAAGAGGCAGTTCCCATACAAGGTAGGGGGGAGGTGACGTGAGAAGCTAAGGAAACCCTATGATGGCAGTTGCGGGGAAATTGGGTAAGCTTAAGTTCAAGATACGGTACAGTACGTTGCTACTATTTCTGAAAAATAAACACCATGCAAATATGTCAAGCGGACTAACCACGCAGGGCGTGCAGAAGCAGAGCAGGATTACTTAGAGCGCACAGCAGGTGACACTACGGAAGCGGTCGACTGTCAAATGAACACTTCTGTGCCCGCCGCGGTAGCTTTGCGGCTATGGCATTGTTACAGGCCGCTGATTTGATCCCAACCACACAGCTGCATTTCGACGGGGGCGAAATAGAAAACGCGCGTGCACTTAGATTTTGGGACACGTTAAAGAACATCACGATGTCCAAATTAATCCGGAGTCCGCCACCACGGCGTGCCTCATAATCCGGTTGTGGTTTTGGCACGTACATCCCCATAATCCAAATCAAGTTTAATACTTCTGCCACAATGCGATGTGCCATGTGAGGCAATGAATATGCTCAACCCTCTTGGATGTTATGAAATATGGCGCACAACACCTGAAGAAAACACCTCTCTTTGTGTGCGCTGTGTACTACGCAAACAAACAGCACTGGTGCACGCAAGGTAACATTTAACATCCACTCATCACTCTCGTGTTAGACTAAACGTTCAAGAAATTAAGCTTTAGCCGTCAACATCACCACTAATTATCGTCAATCAAAGCATCCAGCACAGAAAGCTTCGCTTTCATCGATTCCCACAGTGCGTGGAATCTGCATATCTTCTTTTTTAGTTAAGAAATATATAATCTTGGTTTTTTCTTGCCCGAAAACTATATAATTCAGTTTTTTGCACACCGTATGGGGGCTCCGGATTAAGTTTGACAAACTGGGGTTCTTTGACGTGCGCCCAATGCACGATGCGCGAGCGTTTTCGTATTCCACTCCCAGCGCAACGCAAATGTTGCAGCCGGAATCAAACCAGCGGCCTCGAGCTCAGCAGCGCGACGCCATAGCCACTAAACTTCCGACGCAGGGCTCAGTTACGAGTTTACTGTAATACGACAGTGCGACAGCAACTTATGATTGCTGCACACTTATGCACACTTATGATTGCTGTTTGGGAGAAAAGAAAAAAAATACGAGACCAGCAAAGGCACCCCGCAAGGTTCAGTTATCTCTCCCATGCTCTTTAACTTAGTCATGATTGGCCTTGCCCAGCAACTACAACGAGTCTACAATATCAACCATACCATCTACGCCGACGACATCACCATCTGGTCGTACCGAGGCAGTGATGGTCAAGTGGAGTACCTCAACTGGTACCGGGCTGAGCAAAACAAGCTCGACACCCTCATACGAGGGGTCTACAAGCAAGCACTTGGCCCCCGCATTGCACCAGCACTGAACTCTTCAACCAACTGGAGTTCACAACAACCTTTTCGAACTCATTGAAGCCCAACAACGCTCTCAGCTTGAACGGCTCACCCTTACTGAAACGGGCCGCTTTATTCTATCCACGCTTGGCTTCCCCTACCATCAGCAACAGGGCCCCAAACAACCGATCCCGACTGGCATCCGTAGCTGGATCTACACAGACCCTATCCCTAGAAACATGCACCCTGAATATAACAGGGCCCGGCGCCACGCTCGGGCCGGAGCTATCATAAAAGCCCTAGCTCACGTACCTGGCGTCACATTTGTTGAAGCAGCCCAATATTCCCATGGCACACGATTTGTGGCCATCGCCACACGTGATGGAGTCCTACACCACGCCTCCAGCGTCACTACCCCCACTGCCGAGATGGCTGAAGATGTGGCCATCGCCCTGGCCACTTTAGATCCCACCTGTCACACCATCGCGTGTGACTCGCTCCGCCCTCACTTACTTCAGCAAAGGCCGTATTTCTCCCCAAGCTCTTCGCATCCTCTGCCAGGCACCACACTCTAAAGACAGCATAATCTCCCTAACATGGATCCCGGCCCATGCGGGCCCTGTCCACCCACACCTCCCCAATCTCAACGAGGTCACCCAGTCCATTGCGCGAAGCCTAGTCAACCGCGCCGGAGTCACTGGAGATGAGTTGGACACCAGGGACAATCTGACAACTTATAACGATCTCGTTAAGGCCTTTTACCTCAGTCGCCGAACGTTCCCCCCGCCTCACCCCAAGCTCAGCCGGGCGCAGGCTACCACCCTGCGTCTGCTACAAACAAACACGTACCCTTCACCCACCCGCCTTCACCTTATATTTCCAGACGTCTACGCTACCCCCAACTGCCAGTGCTGTGGCATTCACCCGGCTACGCTTCCGCATATTGTAGCGAAGTGACGCAGCCGTTAGGTATCAGACGCGTCAGCTCACCCGGGAGACGAAGATGAATGCGGATGAGCTCTGGCAGGGGCAAGTCCAAATCCGCAGATACGACGACAAGAGGTAACATTCCAACAACTAGGTTTATTCACTTGGTATTTTACCTTAAGTTTACACTGTACAAAAATATCGACAAACAGAACGATGTCATACCCGTCGTCGTCGGCCTGCCTAACCGGCCTGGTCTCCCGTGGTGAAGTTGCGCCGTCCGCTGCTGTCTACTTGCTCACTCAAAAACTACTCGAACTCTTCCTTAAATAAGTTTACACAGCATCCAAGGGACACATTTCTCCTCCAATGGGCTATTTTGTTATTCCGACCAATCAGGCAGACCGACATCATCGAATAAGCGTCAGAGTTTAAGGGGCCAAGAAATGGTCCCGTCAACACTCCGTACACAAAAGCACTCTGACCATAACTAATCAGCTTTTGACAGCCGAGCGTGGGAAGACGGCGCGTCATGTGCGCGTAGTGGCGTCTCAGGTGTGGCGGTGGCGGCCGGTACAAAGCCTTCCCCCGCGTCGAGGAGCCCACGAAATTCCCCGAAAGAAAGCAAAGAGGCCCATGCTATATCTTTTCGCGACACCTCCCTCCTACGAAAAAGAGTGTCTCACTCGTTACAAAGCATTACTACAAAACCAAATTAACAAATTAAGCAGGTACAAATTAAACACGTACATTTAGGGATTCATATAAGAAAACTGAAGTATTCGTAAGGAAAATTGAACATCACATAAAACAAAACAACAAACACGTTTTAACAAAATGGAACACAAAATGGACAAATAAAGAAACATGAAAGTTCAATCGCGCGCGCTACACAAGAAAATTAACAGTGAAGCTTATTCGCTTGCGCTGCAATACAAATCAGTGTCCGTGTCGTACGGAGCGATGGTTCGAGGCTCAGCCTCCCCATGAAATGTCCTCCAGTTAAATGTACTCCAGTTGGAGTAAAGTTCAGTCCCGTACGGGTTCTTGTCTTGTCGTCCTCGATCACTAGTCGACGTCTCACACACACGATCACACGGGGCATGCCTCCGGTCCCCACGCGAACTACATTGATGCACAACGCGAGGAACACAACACATTTTCTTTTTCTTTGGACGTTCGTTATCAGATTCGCTGTCTGCGTCGTCATCATCGGAGCACTATCTGACGTTGCAGGGTTCTAACCGCGCAACATTAAAAGCGTCGCGTTTTTTGCCGGTTTGGTTGACCAACATCTGAGGAGGCTCCGTTCGGTGGGCCACTTTCTTGGCGTTCTGGGTTCCGCGTTGAGTTCCTTGGCCTACCTGAAGTAGCGGCTCGTTTTTGGAGGTCACCAAGAGGGCTACATTGGCTGGCTTTCTGTGGTCGAGCGGCAGTTTCTGGCAGTCAGAGCAGGAGAGGACATACTTGCTAACGTGGCAAAACATCTTGGGCCAGAAGTAATGGCGGCGAACTTTCCCCCAGGTGCGCCTGACGTAGAGGTGGCCCGCCGAGCTATCGACATGACAGTGCCGTCACACCTCCGCCCTCAAACACCCTGGGACAACCAGTGTCGTGCGACCTTCTTGAAAGCCTTTCGCTCTTCTATACAACACACCATCGATCAACCGAAAGCTCCATGCCGTTCTTTTCGTTTTTCTGACAACGGGCGCACTCGGCTGCTCTAGGTGCTGTATTACTTCTTGCATCCATGAATCCTCTCTCTGCTTTTCTCCGATGTCCACATGATCCAGCACGAGCAACGGTAAGGGATTTTCTTCGCTTGCTGGTGCGGAATCAGGCGGAAGTCGGGAAAGTGCGTCGGAGTTGCTTTGCTCAAAATTATAGCGCTGCTGTTTCCACTGGGGTCCGTTTTCATGGAACCGTTGCCGGCACTGGGGCGCAAAGTGGCCGATGCGGTCGCATAGCTGGCAGCGTGGTCGCTCGTCCTCGTCACGGGTATTTCTCGCTGGCCGAGGCACTGGAAGACGACGTATACATCTTTTTCAATAGCCTTCAGGCGGTCAAATAATGAGGCTATACAGTCCGCGATCGCCCTCAAGTCCCTATCGTGGTCGGTGGCCTCTCGCGGGCAATGATGCTCGGCCGCAGCGCAGGTAGCGAGACATGTCGGAGGCGGCTGCATTGTTGCTACAGCAGGTGTCACTCCGACGGGAAGTGCCGAGGCGTATGGGTAGCACGACTGCTGGCCGGCAGAGAAATGGGTGCCGATCGCTTTTGGTTGCGACGCATGCACCATAAAAAAAGCTGCCCGATCAATTCGCTGTCAGATTTCGAGGAAAGTAGAGCAGCTGTCCGGGTTAGCATTAAAGATTTTTTACAGCACGTCCGGACGCAAGCAGCGCATGAGGTGCCGCAACCGCTCCTCTTCCGTCATAAACGGGTTAACTCTGGCGCACAGCTGCACAACATCGTAATAATAATCTTCGGGAGACTCTGACGGTAGCTGCGTCCGGTTTTGCAGCCGCAAATATGAGATTTAGACTGAGTGACGACTTGTGAAAGACGTTTTTAAGAGCGTCGCCCACTCTTCCCATGTATTAGGGGCACCCGTTAAAATTTGCGTGGTGTGCCACTTTTTTGCACTGCCATCTAATGCCAAATATAAAAATTTTACTTTCGTCCCATCATCCCAATTGTTGAGGGAGGCTACGTGTTCGTAGCAAAACAGCCACTCGGATATTGATTCTTCTGGCGTGCCTTTAAAGACTGGCGGTCCGATGAAAGGTTCCGCTTGAGGGGTGGACATGGTAGCGAGAACAGTAGGGGGTTCGGTCATAGTCGAGCTCTTAAAGCTAGGTTCCTGAGGTTTGTTGTCACGGCCCATGATATTAGAGCGTGGACTTCGGTATCCAGCACACTCCACCACTTTGTAGCGAAGTGACGCAGCCGTTAGGTATCAGACGCATCAGCTCACCCGGGAGACGAAGATGAATGGGGATGAGCTCTGGCTGGGGCAAGTCCAAATCCGCAGATACGACGACAAGAGGTAACATTCCAACAACTAGGTTTATTCACTTGGTATTTTACCTTAAGTCGCGCTCGCTACTTAAGAACCAGGCCAGGCCTGCCTAACCGGCCTGGTCTCCCGTGGTGAAGTTGCGCCGTCCGCTGTTGTCTACTTGCTATCTCAGAAACTACTCGAACTTTTCCTTAAATAAGTTTACACAGCATCCAAGGGACACATTTCTCCATCCATGGGCTATTTCGTTACTCCGACCAATCAGGCAGACCGACATCATCCAATAAGCGTCAGAGTTTAAGGGGCCAAGAAATGGTCGCGTCAACACTCCGTACACAAAAGCACTCTGACCATAAGTAATCAGCTTTTGACAGCCGAGCGTGGGAAGACGACGCGTCATGTGCGCATAGTGACGTCTCAGGTGTGGTGGTGGCGGCCGGTACACAGCCTTCCCCCGCGTCGAGGAGCCCACAAAATTCCCCGAAAGAAAGCGAAGAGGCCCATGCTATACTCTTTTCGCGACAATATGCTGTGAGAGTGCACAACACAGTACACACAGACTAACACCACGACTCCCTCGTCGAGGTTACATGAGGCTCTGCGGAGCTCCGCCCTCGACGACCAAACCTGGGCGACCCAGCACGCCCGCGAGGCGGCGGCGAGGCAAGCCCTCGACGTCCCTTCATGGGAGGCTTAGGCCCGGCCATCATAAAGTGCTGGTTGTAGAATAAAAGTTTATTCCTCCTCCTCCTCAGGGGCCGAATCTTATAACGGTTCGGAATACGAACCGTTCGCTTCGCCGCTTACGTCACTAGATGTGCCACTCCCAAGCCGGTGGTGGAAGAAGGGCAGGACGCGACCAATAGATGAGAGGGTGCCACATCTGAAGTGTACGTCATTATATGACGAGCTAATCGAGGAATTGCAGAATGTTTCTGCTTGCTAAATAAATGTCAAACATCAATGAAATATTATGCGCCAAGTTCTGAAGTATAAACATGTGGTGCCAGGTATTTACGCAATGCAGAAGTCATTAATGTCATTCTTTTCCATTCTCAGCCGACAGGCGGTATCGCAAGCGTAAATGAGTTGGCAGAGCGCAGCGCTATGTCGTCTGCTACCAGGAGCCCGCACGATGCACGCAACAAGAACGCACTACCAGCACTTCTTAAGTAGCGAGCAAACGCGACAAAACCGTGAACTGGTTCTTAGGGACACCTTTACTAGCGCCGACTATATCAATTTTCCTTCTTTTTTCGCCCTTCGTCATCGGCTCGAACATGACTCGCTCGCTGCCGCGCTGCCGCTATCCCTGCGAACTGCCCCCCGGTGCGTCGCGTTATACAAGCACTGGAACTTGAAATCGAACATCATGATATACGGGCCCTGCATTGCCTGGGCGAAGTAAAATCGAAGAGTGGGGTGCTGATGGTGTGCGCTGTGCCGTGAAATTGAGGAACAAAGTGTGGCACTCCCGAACTAGCGAAAAGAACACGCTTAATATTTTCACACCCTTATGGGTGTAATGCGGGTGTACTTATCTTTTCACCCTTGTAAACACCCTTGAAACACCCTTTCTTAACGGAAAAGGGTGTTCAATAAGAAAACACCCTTGGAACACCCCAGTCTTTCTAACTTACATCCTAATTATAAGGGAGTAAGTGAACAAGCTTACAGTATATGATAAATGAACGTTGGCAGTTAACGCGTTGATATTGGCTATACATTAAACGCGCGCTGCCTGCGCTTGAATCAGGTAGCTGGAATGATTAGATCGGGGCCTCAGGGCAGCAGCGCACTGACTCCGAACAGTGATCTAAAAATGAAGTTTCCCACGAACGTTGATATCGAATGGATGACACTAACGCGCCGACTTTGCATAGCCAGATATCTGCAAAAGGCTTCGCATGATCAATTGTAAAATATTTACAATGCTATCACTGAATACTTAAAGGTGTGCAACCAGTTAGACTGGGAATGGCTAGGAGTGAGGGCTAACGGTAAATAGCTCACCAACTTACGGTTTGTAGATGACATTGGCATACTCAGCAGCGCTGCAGACTATTTGCAACAAACGTTTGAGGACCTTAGCGCAGAAAGTGTAAAAGTCTGATTGAAAGGTAGTATGCAGAAGAGAAAAGTAATGTTCCACAGCCTGGCGAGAGAACGAAATGTCATGGTCGGCAGTCAGCCTCTAGAACCTGCGCAGAAATACGTTTATTGAGGTTAATTACTCGCTAGGGCCTCTGATCAAGGAAATTAACAAAAATAAAAAATTATTTGGAGAGCTTACGGCAGGCATTACCAAATCATGACCATAGAGCTTACTGCTAATCATTGCTCTCTACCGTTACTAACGTATGGGGCCGAAACTTGGAAGTTACCAAAGAAGCTTGGGAAGACGTTGAGGACCGCGCAACGAGCGATGGAATGAAAAATATTAGGCATGACGATAATAGACTGTAAGACAGCGATGTGGATTAGAGAGCGAACGGGGATAGCTGATAGTCTGGTTGACATCAAGAGGAAGAAGTTGTGCTGGGCAGACATTGCAATGCGTAAGGGAGATAACTGCTGGTCTATTGGTGTTGCAGAATGGGTGCTAAGGGAAGGGAAGCACAGTCGAGGACGGCAGTGAATAAGGTGGACGTGATGGAATTAGGAAACTTGAAGACACGTAGAACCAGTTAGCACAAGACGGGGATATTGGAGATCGCCGGAGAAGCTTTCGTCCTGCGATGGACATCAAAATAGGCTGATAATGATGATGATGTCACGACATCCATGCTAGCTTCGCGGCATGTCATTCATGTTATGTCATGCATGCGCGTCATGCACGTTCTGATAGCTCGATTTGCGTCGATTGCGGAGGTGGGGTGGGGGGGGGGCGAGTAGCGGCGTAGCCAAGGGGGGCACGCCGGGCACTTGTAACGCTCACTAACAGTAAATTTTTTGCTACTATGGCAATGGCCCCGCTTCTTCCCCTCCACGGTCGATTGGGACCCCCCCCCCCTCACCCGAAAAATTTTCTGGCTACGCTACGCCACTGTGGGGGGGTGTAAGATTGCTCTAGACGCCTCCCCCTAACTTGTCAACGGAAACGGGGGAGGGGAGCTGCCGCCAGGCCGCAAACCTTAGGCAGCCCAATTACCGGCTGAATTTCCTTTTGGACGTGAATACTGCTCTAATGTCATTACACAGTAGGATTCATGGTGATTCGAGGGCATGCGACAATAAAAAAAAACACACATACAGCCATCAGCAACTCTTAGCTTGAGCAGATGTTTGGGAGCTGGGCAAGACTCCTAAAAAGAAAAGCTTCGCACCCCTCTTACATGCATTGTCAACTCTGGGTCCATCGCCGACTGCACATTTCCGGTAAAAAAAAAAAATCACACAGGAACTCCTCTGGGATTTGTCTGAGTATGGGTAAGCATTGCGACTCTTCCTCATCTACACGCAGTCTATGTCGTTATCAATGTTATGAAACTTGTTCCGACTAGTATAAGCGACAGCGCTGCGGCGACACGAGCTGCTGTGGTCGGCGGCGCCAAGTGAATGGCGCAAGCAAAGTACTGCAGGTGGCGGGGCCAGGTGCGCTAGTGACGTTCCGTTCATTTTGAGCCATTATCGCTCTTTAGCCTTTCTCATCTGCGTCAAACCATTATCAACCGTTCTCCGGCGGCGGCTGCTTGTGGCGCGGCCGCGCGAACCGTATCTTGAAAGCGAGCTGCAATGCGGAAAGAGTGTGCCCACTGCTGAAAACTTCACGCGCTGTGTTCTCACCGTTTACTTCGCTTTGAAAACAGACGCGCGTACACCTATCTTGAAAGTGATCTGCGGAAAGCGCATAGTGCGGCATGAGCTGAGAGCTTCGTGAGCGCTATGTTCTCGCCGCTTCGGTTGCGTTGAAGCGAGAGCTAGCAGGAAGGTTAATTCACTCGCTGCTGCGGGTTCTATCTTACGGTACAGACTGACAGACGGATGGTTTTGTTGGGTAAGTATAGAAATGCTTACGTTATAAAGAAATCGCAGGGTTCGCGAATTTCGCGATAACAACCAACACCAACCTACTGCCCCGCTGAGAGATGCCGTCTTGATCGCCCCCTCCCCACCCCCGGGAAAAGGGACACTAGTACACTACGCCTCTATCTCAGTTGAAGAAAGCATGATGAAACGTTAACAACGACAAGAACGGCATTTCCTAGCGTGTTGTCTTATGGCCTCCGAGATTTGCGCGCGAAGCTGGCGCGCGCGAACCTGGGAGGCCATAAGTGGCCGCTTAATCGCATAAAAAGACAAAAAAATAATGCCAAGTGACACAGTAGAAAAATTTAAACAACCAACTGATTTTAACCATACTGTTTGGGGATAAGAAATAAAAAGTTAGACAGCGGCAACACACGCCACTAAAACCACCAACGCCGGCATAACGTTGGAACCAACAGTTGGCAACAGTGGTTCACCGTTACACCGCTGCTTCGTCTCCGCAACGAGAGCCGCCATCTTCTCGCGCCTAACGTTTTATGTGGTTTTGTTCTCTGCAAGTCCGCGCACGTAGCTCATCGGTGGATGCACGGCTGCACGGCGTCGCAATGCAGCCTGCGTCATTTTCTCGTGTTCGCATGATCGGTGTGAGACATGTCGCATGTGAAATGTTTGATAGAAGTGCCCCCCGTCCAAGTGAAGAGGCCGTACGGTGTTCGGAACGTCGACGGGTTTCCGGCATGCGGATTTCAGGTACGTGCAAATTCGTTTCGACGACCTATTGAGCTCCGGAGCAAAGCGTGCAATATTTCATGTGAAAGATGCAGTGGCCGTCATCATGGTGTGAATTTCGAGCGGCAAACGAGAACTGCGGCACTTAGCGTACACCGCGGCTGCTAAGTCAGCGTGGAAATTGTTTTACGTTACCGTAATATGTTGCTGTCAGTCTAACCTGCGGCTTGTGGACAGCTAGCCCATTAACTTTTGCTTGTGGCAGCGATAGGTATGTAAATGGAAGCGGTAATAATTTTCGAGCGCAGACAGTTGGTTCGCTCGCTGTTTGGTCGTGTTCATGGCGTTATGAAGGCTAGAAAACTGGCTTGATGGTGCGTAGTTCTAACTACAAGAGGCGTAACTTTGGCGCTGTATGTGTTTGTTTACCGTGCCGCGAGTACCACTTTTATGCTTTTGTTGCATGAGAGTGTTAGCTCCTACATGCTGCCTCGGCAGAATACGATAAAAGCAATTTTCTCACTTTCACACGTATGTAACGTGACGTAACAAAATTACCAGCGTTCTATTCGGAGCGTAAATATCCAGTATAGTTTAGTAGTTAACTCAAATTCTATCTTAGCTTAGTAGGCGTGAAACAAGTGAAACTCGCATTCCTTTTTGAATTGTTCGCCCAAACCGCACCGCCCGCAGATGCGTCATCGGGTATTTGACAGTAGCTTCGCTACGTGATTTGTTTTATGCGCGAATATTGCCCGTTAAGTATCCTGTTAATTTATGCCGACGCTCGTTCTTAATTTTAAGCGATTACTATCCCCGAGTACCGGATGATGCCAAACTTGTGAGGTGTAGCAAACGCGGGAAATTCAAAGTGGCGTGGCTGCAAGTTCCTGTTTTTACGTTTCTTGCATTCAAAGCCAACAGGCACAGTATCACTTATTTATTTCCATTTCTGTTGTACTTGATCAATATAATGTCACAGCTGCATTTGCTCTTTAGTGTTCTCCATTTATTGTGTATTCAGCTTGGCTGCTAGAAAATGCTTGAATTTTTTTCAGTATCCAAGTGACGAAATATTTCACTGACGGCCGTGTGTGAAACACACAAGATGACAAAACTGATAGCAAAATGATGAGATGTTTCTTTTATAGAGTTCGGACTCGACTTTTGGTGAGAATGTCGATCGGCCTTGGGCCTGGTGACAGCACACCGGACATGGCCAAAGTGCAGCCTGTCAGTTGAGTACCCCGAATGGACCATCAACATCGGAAAATGAAGCAGAGCCAGGTAGGGGCAATTTTCACTTTGGAACAGAATACTGACAGTTGCCTTTTTTTAAAGAACTAAATAATATATTTGCAAAATAATCCTTTCTCTTTGTGCAGCCTACATAGAATTGTTGTTTGCTTGCTATACAGATCTTCAGAAAGCAGTTCTTCTGAACCCTTTTTGCATGCACAAATAAATAAAGAGTGCACTTTCTGAAGAAATTGATGCACTGAAATGTGCATTCGGAACACACAGAGATGCGAAATAACCAACAACTTTAAAGCGGTAAAAAAAAAACAGGTTTGAAAGTTGTTCTAACGTCCTAACCCGCCTTGGCCTACGGAACTAAATATAACGGCAACAGGGGTGCATGCAGAGAAGTGTTTGTAAATGCTTGCAAGAGATGGAGATTGTCTAAGAAATTGTTTTTTATTTACTCGGAGCTTCTTGGTGCCATGGCAGTGCAGTAAAAGCTCAAGATGATGTCTTGCTCCTAATAAAGCACCTTTAGATTTTAAAATTAAATTAAGGGCTTTTACATTCCAAAGTCACAACCTGAAGTTTTGGGGACCTGGGATTCCTTAATGTACACCTGAATCTAAGTGCATAAGTGTTATTGCATTTTACCGCCGTTGGAGGGCAACTGCCATGGCCTAGATTGAAGCTGTGACCAGCATGACTGAGCAGCATGGCATCATAGTAACTGGGCTATAACACCAGGTCAGAATGAGAAATACTGCTTAGAACTACCAACTTCTTGGCTCACGAGCACTTTGCACTAAGTTAAAGGAGTATGGAGTACTGACAACAACCGTTTATGTAGCGATTTCTTTTTAGGCTGTAGACTCCATTATTAGGGTGCGAAGCTTCAATTAGTCAAAACCAGCCTAAATTACAGAACCAGCTCAAAACACGCAATGTATAGCTGGATTTGGACATGAAAAGGGAGTCAATTCATGTCGCCGAAAATGGAGGTGGCAGTCACACTATTTCATGCATTTTGCCTAAAACATAGTCAATAATAATTAATCAATTTCGAAAATATTCTTTTTAAAAAGTTTTTTTCTAGCATGAAAGAAGGAGCTAAATGGTGTTGAGGTGCACGAGTGGTTAGTTGCGCAGCACTTGCATGTATTCACAGGCTTCTTTCAAGCTTGAAAAAAAAATTGTGTTGCACCTATTGAGCAGTAGAAAGCTGGATTGGGAATTTTTCAGGATGCTCTACAATTTTCGCACTGACACTTTTACTTTGAATATAGTATTTGAGCAGTTAAATAATTGTTAATAACTAATTACCTAATTAGGAAAAATGCAAAAATTGGTTTCACTTGCTCAAAACAATGGCAAACGACATTACCTTGGTTCTGTCCAGCTATGTGGCACTTGTACATATTTAAAGCTTGCACAAGTCATACAGACCACCTGGTACTTACAAAGCATATATAGAAGCGGCTGAGTTGTGTGAGCCAGCCATGTGTAGCGAATCATGAGAAAGCCATGTTTCTTTGACTTAAGGGCACGATGAGATTTACATGCTCAACACCTTGTATCAGTGTGTTCTAGGCTTGTCCGTAGTTTAGCTGCTACATAAACAATATTTCTCTACATGTAAGCTCATATGCATCTTTCAAGTATATTGCCTCGTGTTTCCAAAATAGACCATCCTCGCACTTCCTTCATTATGTCTTCATCTGTTGCTGTGCTAAATTTTTAACCTGCAACTGCACAAATTTTCATCTAGTTTTCATATTTCCTCGTTGTTTGGTGGCTTTATTTCAGAACAAGTTGTTTTCTTTAAACCCTGTTGGACACAGCATTGCTTTCTAGAGTGGGAATTGTTTTTTTTTCAGATTTACATTAATACACCTTGCCTGCGCAATGTAAGGCTTTCTATGTAACACGGCCCTGCAATGTTTTATATTTCATTCCAGCATCATGCAAAAGCTGTTTACTTACCAGATGAGAATATGTATGTGTAGGAAGTAACAGAACTGGAAGAAGCCAGCAGATAATGAGACCAAAGAAAGCATACAGGAACATGTTTTAAGTTTTTTATATGACGTATAGAAATGATGAATTCAAGGGAAATGAAAGTGGATGAAAAGACATCAACCTGTGGGTGGGGAATGGACCCATAACGTTCACATTACGCATGTGATATACTAACCACTGTGGCACTACGGCCACGTTCGAGCGTCGAGAATCTGAGGGGCCATTGTGAATGGTTGAATGCTGCCTTCGTAGCACAGTGGTTAATGCATCGCATGCCTAATGCAAAGGTTCTAGGTTCTTTCTCCACCCATGGCTGGTTGTTTTTTTCTTTGACCATTTTCATTCGCCTTTATCATTTCTACATTTAAATAGAAAATTACAAATAAGTTTCCACGTGCCTTCCCTGGCATCTCCCAGCTGTGATTAAGAAAAATTTTGACCTTCAGTTCCCTTTCTTCTCGTTTCGAAGAACAGGAGCTTCATTTTAAAAATAGTGAATTCACCTTGTACGGCGTCTCCATGTGGTCTCAAACAAATCTTATCACAGCATGTGTATTACTAAGTGAAGTTTTTGTTAAGATGATGATATAGCATTGGACCTAATTAGTAGCCTTTGTGTACAGAGATATGACTAGTCTAATAAATAGGAGGATTTTAAGAAGCACTTCTAACATGGTCTGATCATGTGTTTAAAAAAAACTGTAATCTAACATGATTTCAGGCATAACTGTTGCCCCTGAAAAATATTTGGATCATCTGCATTGGCATTGTTTTTAGAGAGCACCAATACTGCGTTGATTAAGGTAGCCTCTAGGAAAATGAAGCATCGCTTCTTGCTGAGTCAAGGAAATATCTGCATATCTGAGGTGCATGTGCCATATGCTCGAGTGCTGTTTAAAGGCTGCTAATAATAAAATTACTTCACTAGCCTTCCAGAGATTGCTGAGATTGCTTCAGTAGTCTATGCTACTTGACCATAACCAATTTACCAGAGTGAATTTTCATCACAGTTGGCTTTGCAATTCTTATGCAAAATACCACGGTTGCCTACTAGACATGTGACGGCACTAAAACTTGGAATTAATGACCAGTAAGATTTATGGGAAAGCAAAAGTTAGTTTATTACTCCAGAACAAAATGCCAGGCACTTCGGTTATTTCTGCCATAGAGTTTCTTACAGTAATCAGTAGAGGGAACTCTGGCGCTGCAGTCGTTGTAGCCCCGAGAATGATGGGAAGCACATGGATTTGTCTGATCTTCGTGCTTGTGAATTCAAACGTTCTTGTGGCTTTGTGTATTATACGCTATATAAATCTTGTCGTAAATTTCAGCGCAGTCTATACTCTTCAAAGTGCAGAAGATGCCGCCAACACGCTCAATTGCTATAGATTGCAACGATTGAGCTTGTCCAGGTGACCAAATCGAAACGCGCCAAGCATCGTAAGGCACTGGTATGCCCGCGATAAATTCATCAGGGCGTTGCACTCGCTTGTCGTTACATGCTTCCGTGGCTTAATGGTTCCAATATGAGACTTCTGTTCTACAGTTCCTGTGTTCGAATCCTGTCACCGGACGATTTTAATGATGTTTATTTATTTATTACACAGTGTATTGTTGAAAATTGCTAGTTTACAAAGTCATAAAGCTGTTTTAAGCCAAACAGATGAAGTTTAGGCAAATCCATGTACTTCCCATAATTCCCATGCTGGTGCAACCGTTCTTGTTTTATCTCCTGTAGACACTAGCATCATAGTTCCCTCTAGTAATTATTGTATGAAACTGTTTGATTTCTGCACCTCGCTCGTGCAGAAGCGGCACCACACCTGCTGCGTAAACATGCACTACCTTTCAACCAAGTGCAGGGAATGCTGTGAACTCGCCCTGTACAAAGCCTACACTAAGTAAAACAAATCACAACGTGCAGTTGCTGCCATGTTGAACTGGTGGAACGAGTAGTGAATGCAGCACCTCCTGAACTAGTTCAGGAAGTGCTGGTTAATCGAGTGGAGATTATATAGTAACAGAAGTTGAGTGGTTCTGCATTACATTCATGAAATATACTTCATGATACCTTTCCATTTATTTCTTTAGTTCTTAAGAATCCCTTTTGCATTGTTCGACAAAACTACAGAATACCAACATATTTTCTAGCATTCACTGGTAGCAAACATGTCAAAACTTGTTCTAGTTTCTGGATTGCTGCTTTACCCGTTAACCCCCAAGTTAATTCTGGAAAAATGTACCAAATTTTTTATGTACTCACTTTTTCGGTGTCATTCTCATTCTAAAAATATATTACTTCATTGGTCTTTGGTTAGAAATAACACAAAAATAAAAGCTGCTCTTGAGGGCAGCTTTCCCTCAATGCCTACTGTAACTCAACTTTGACAATAAGAGCAGCATGGCATCGGGCAGAAAGAGTGCGACTCGTCATTCCCGATATTAGTAATACCTCCAGTCACTAGTACAGCTCGGGATCAAGGGTTAAAGGTTGCGACTTCATTGCTGCCCGATTTTAATTCTGCAGCTGTTACACTTAGGTGTAGCATGTGTATGTACGTGTGCATGCAATAAAATGACTTCGTGCTAGAGCAGAGCAAGTGTAGTGCAGAGAGGCATCAGTCATCTTTAATATTTGCTTTGTAAAGATGTGCTAAGTTTACCTTTTGCAGTATAGACTTGGCGCTCTTTGGCCAAAGATGCCCTTGTGCTATTAAAACCTATCAGTTAATTAGCTTTTTGCAGTAGCAGGTGCTTATTCTTTTTTTCAGGATCGGTGCGCCAGTTCTAATTTGTTTTTCTTGAACTATGCAATTCCCACTCACAGGAATGTATGTCATCTCAGGTGTTCCTTTTTCAATCAAGAATGCTGAGGTTGTCTTTGTGAAACTCGATTTCTTGCCTCAAACGAGCTTGTACAAACTGACCAAGCTGATAATTCTACCTGCTTATATATTAAATATGTTGCGGTTATGAACCCTCATAATGAATGACACATAGTACAAAAAATTCATGTATTAAACAATTTCATAAAATTTCTTGTGTTTTTCGCGTTCGTGTTGTCCACTTCTCTACTCTTGTGTCCTGTCTGCACGCCTCACCTCTTTTTTTGTATATTAAATCTAGTCTAAATTTAGCCATGCTTTCTTTACCACAACGCAGGGAGAAAAAGTTCCGGTAACACCGTGCATTCAGTATGGTGGCTCAAACGTGTATGCAAGCAACCTTCTTCATGTGGACCAAGAACTACTCTTCAGTGTCTTGCAGACCTCCATGCGAAGCCCTCAACATTCTCGTCTCAGTGGAATGGCTGCTCATCTATCAGCATGTCCATCACCAAGATTGGCAGTTGTAAAGCTTCTGAACCCCTTCAAGAAAGCTTAATGATGTTTTTATTTACTTTTCAGGGTTGGCCATAGAATCTGAGTATTTTTGATGTTTCTAACATTTTTACCTGGCACAACGCGGTGCAATAACTTTAAACCAGTGTAATGTATTTAAGTGATGCCTCTAATGCCTATCTCGTTTTGTTAGTGTTTAAGAAATTTGAATCTCTGATGAAGTAACAGCATTTGAGTTTGTCATCGTGGCTCGTTTCAATGAGCTGCTAGGAAATAATAATAATAATATTTGGGGTTTTACGTGCCAAAACCACTTTCTGATTATGAGGCACGCCGTAGTGGAGGACTCCGGAAATTTTGACCACCTGGGGTTCTTTAACGGGCACCTAAATCTAAGCACATGGGTGTTTTCGCATTTCGCCCCCATCGAAATGCGGCCGCCGTGGCCGGGATTCGATCCCGCGACCTCGTGCTCAGCAGCCCAACACCATAGCCACTGAGCAACCACAGCGGGTTGCTAGGAAATAAGATGCAAAACTTGCCACACGCCAGTTGTAGCATTTTTGTTTTCATGACTACAGTATACACGTTTCAAAAAATGGAAAGTGGGGAAAAAAGCCTCGAGAACATAATCATCCTAGGATTGTCATGTCCTTACAGCTCTGCAATGACTAATGCCTCATGCATCTTGGGAGCACATTGGTTGCAATGCCTACAGGTATATTTTATTAGGGAATAGCTTGCACCCAGATTTGCCACACAGTTGATGGCTGATGGCTTTTTTTGTCGTCTTTATATTATTACTATGTATTCAATATTCATTCAGATGTAAAGGACACTACAGGCACTGAAGTACCGAATGGCACTTGTATTTCAGTGGACAAAGTGTCCAGCATGCCTGTCACAAAACGTGTTCTAGGGGCTACCTTGCCTCTATAGGTAAATGGACACCAAATGCTCTGTGTACAATGTAATTGGTGTACTTGTCCGGAGTGCTTGAAAGATGTGCTACGGGCTGTACTGGCACTGTCTGAAGATAATGCATGGTTCTAGAAAGCCTGCA
The DNA here is from genome assembly GCF_050947875.1 of Dermacentor variabilis. Taxonomy (NCBI): domain Eukaryota; kingdom Metazoa; phylum Arthropoda; class Arachnida; order Ixodida; family Ixodidae; genus Dermacentor; species Dermacentor variabilis. The sequence goes on from NC_134568.1 coordinate 4,723,808, forward strand.
GCTGAGCATCTGCCACCGTACTGAAGGAAGTGTCTTAATTTATTTTGTTGATGTGGCTGACATTTAGGAGCTGCAATGAATAGTTGTGACTGTGGCAATGCTGCCGTACTAAGGCACAAATTCCACACCTCGACTCACACAATGTACTCTGAAAGTTTTGCTACGTGGTATCCGTTTGCTGCCTGACCTTATGGCACCTTTACGAGCACTCGCAGGTGATTGCAGTTGCTGAGGCTTTATCATCTGGCAAGGTGAAAAAAGAATGCTGTGCCACCAGTCTGGCTGCACACTCCGAGATGCAAGCTATCTTGAACCAGGTGTTCGGTAGACGGTACCTGAGCAGCCAAAACATAGTTTGAGCCCTATAGGCAACTTTGTTCACAACTGCACGCAAGTGTGCTGTCACAGCAGAAAGTTGAGAACAAGCAGCACTTTTACCCGTGTTTCTTCAAAACATTAGTGCAAGTCATTCTTTCACCAAGACTGGTAATCATGCATAGGTAATGATAGAAGGGCATTTGTGACGCACTAGGGGCCATGTGCCTAAAGTTTAATTAGATCAGTAATCTATGAGATGGAATTATATAATGTATACCTTTTGTTCCTCAGTGGTCTCTTGGAGAGACATGACCATTTCTGGCACTTCGACTTTCTATGTCTAGATTTGGTTTGCATATTGCAACTATAACTAACAGTCAGTGCTCTGTCCTTCCCAGTTTTTATGCTGTCTTTGTGATATTTACAATACTTTGCAGTTCAGCTGAGCGAAGTATGTCTTTACTATTACTAGTTCTCATGTTCAACTTTTCTGCAGTGCTCACTAGTTATTACTAGCCATGTTTTGTTCACATATGCTCTTGGATTGTAGCACGAAGTGACACGGGCACAGACTAGAAGCAGACAGGACGCACGCTAACTCTCAACTAAATTTTTATTTAAACGAAGATATATATATATATATATATATATATATATATATATATATATATATATATATAGGTGATTGCAAAAAACCGCAGCATAAGAACATGACAAGGTATGAAGACATCAGTTAAACATATCAGGAAGTAGGGAAGTCAAGAACGGAAACAGCACAAAGACACTACCGTACTTCAGATTAACACACGTGTTGTGAAGATACTGAAATTCGCATTCTAACGGAGACAAAGATGCATGGCTAACGTGAGTCTCCTAATCTTTTAATGTGGAATGCCTCGATTATTTCCCGTGTGGTTTGGCATTTGTGTCTTGAAAGGATTTTTGTATCATCAAACAAAGGTTTACAACCGCAATTTAAACAATGTGATGCTAGATGTGAAGCATTAGGGTTGTTAAGTGAATGTTTGTGTTCTTTTAGTCTAATATTAATGCACCTGCCGCTCTGTCCAATGTAAGTCTTCCCGCACTTGAGAGGAATCTGATAAACTATACCAGTGTTACAAGGCACAAAAGGGGACACATGTCTAATGCCGCAATCATCTTTTCTTTTTTTGCCAATTTGTTTAAGTTTCCTATTTATCATAGGGCACTTGATAGACAACTTGCGGGGGGGGCCAAGAAAACTGTATCGATGTCATATCTATTGGCCAAGTTCCGTAAACCATAGCATAATCTATGTACATATATAGGCTCAACAAATAGATAGGCTCGAGAAGGCTATTTATCCTGTGCATTTATTATCACTAACCTGCGAAAAGCTTTTAAAATGGGTAAAAGCCCAGCTAAGAAACAAGATAAAGGTTAGCTGTGGTGCCCTATGTACATAGATTATCCCATGGTTTACGGAATGTGGGCAATAGATATTACGTCCATACAGTTTTCTCGGCCCCCCCACAAGTTGTCTCTCGTGAGCCCTATGATAAATAGGAAACCTGAACAGGGTGGCAAAAAAAAAGATGATTGCGGCGTTAGACATGGCGTCCCCTTTTGTGCCTTGTAACACTGATATAGTTCATCAGATTCCTCTCAAGTGCGGGAAGACTTACATTGGACAGAGCAGCAGGTGTATTAAAGGGAAGCTGAAACACTTTTCGAAAAAATGAGTTCCCTGCGGCATTCTACAGTTTTGAATCGACTGAACACGAATATCACGTTTAAAAAGGGTGGAAACAAACGCAAGCGGCTGTTTTTTGCATGAAAACGTGCAAACGCCGCTGTTGCCCGTGATTGGTTGGGACCGCTTTGACGTCATTCACGAGGATCGCCGGTCGGCGCCGCCGTTTCATAGCGTAGCACGCTGTTCTGTTCTGGCTTCACAGCCGAGTTGTAAGCATTATGGAACGTTCTCGCTGTCTCGGAGAGCTTGTACTTTCGCCGTACGTGTTCGAACCGACAGCCGATACAGAAAACGATGGCGGCAACGACGATGTTGAGTGTGCCAACAGCGAGAGCGATGTGTGCACCTTCTCCCGCGTTGGAAATCTTAGCTGGTACATGTCTTCATGTAGCTGCACATTCCAATGACGGGAGAAAAAACGCGCTAAAGTGTCACTGGGAACTTGCTGCTGGAAGAATGCCGAAGCACTAACATCTCATTAGATTCTAAACACGGGTGCAATTCCGCAATGTCATGCACCTTGCCGCTGCTTGTCCAAAGTTCCGTGGTTTTTTGCATGTTGATACATGATCGCGAACATAAGTGCCGCGTTTGGCTACTTCAAAGTCTTCAACATTATCTGCCTGTGTAACACTGGCTGCTTCAACCTCTTCGATTGGTGATGATAGTGGAGCAGGTTCATCAGGAGCTCGGTTCTCAAGGTGCTATGCTAGAATCTGAAAGAGTGCAAGGCATGGATGTCATGAATTTCAGCATATCATGCATATCAGCAAGCATGACAACAGTTGGATTACTTACATTAATTGAAATACTTTTTCAATAATTTATGTGATGGATTAGTTGTCTAGTGATTTAGTAATGTGAATTATTCGGTATCTGTAATTTCATGGCTAAAGTAATTTATTAATTGCGTTAAATATGCACCAGTAAGCTGTGTATGGCGCCAGAACATTGGTAGTGTCGTGAGGTGTTGTGGAGGCACATGGGGGGGAGGGCATGAAATGTTGGCAAGTGTATGTTACCTTGAAGAAAGGTTGGCGTCCCTTTATACTTTGCTTTTTGCTTCTTGTGTGCATGAAAACTTTTTGGAAGCAATCGTAAAGTAATACCATTACTTTTATGAAAGCGGTAATTGGTAATGTAATTCAAATCAATAAGCGTAATGAGTAATGTATTATATTTACTTTCAAATAATTTTGCCATGCGTGATGCATAGCTAGTTAAAGGCAAGAAAACATTTTTTGTCCAGCAGGGATGCCTGTATTGGGCTAGACCACGTCAAACGCTGACAAGTTCAATACCTCACAACGTTACTTCATTATTTGAGCCCGTTCGCCTTGCCACGGGCACGGCTGAGCCTACGCTCGTTTTTGTGGCATTTCGCTGCTGGTAGCAAGCTGTGAGTGCGAAATCTACAGAACAAAGTATTTACACGACGAGTTCAATTACTCTAATGCGAGCTTGAAAATATTACCGTAACGCCTCACGTGCGATTTGAACACTAATGCTGAACAGCTAAACCTCTGGGCACCGCGTGGCAGGACGAATAGCAAATATCACTGAATGCACAAGCGTACCCACGGCCAGTTATTTCACCATACCAAAACAGCGCCGAACAAACAGCCGTAGTACAGTGTTCCGTGACAAAGTGGAGTGGCAAAACAGGATGAAAACGGCAAGCAGTTTGCACGCATGTGCATATTCCCGGCTGTGCTTCCACCTCGCTTCGTCATAGGCCGCTGTAAGGCCGTTTGTTCGACACTCGGGTGATCATCCGTTTAAAAAATTGCCCGTGTGCACATTAAAGCCCTTACCTTACCCTTTCTCCTCTTGGCGAAGGCCGCTTTTGGAAGTGGCGAGGTGTTTCTCTTGTGGGAGAATATAGACGGAACAACGCCGGTCTTCAGTAGCGCCGATTTAATTGGAATGCCGATTGCCCGCATCGTTGTCAAGCTCCGATGATAATCACTGTCGTGGAAATGGTCCGAACACAGCACAGTTGATTTCGTCGGCAAGAAATTATCTCCTCACCGCACGGACCCACTGCGCTGCAAGTTTCTTATCCTTCGGGAACATGTGAAACACCACATCGTCTCGCCTGCCAGTGTTCGCACAGCCGAATGCTGCACAGAACGAGGGCATGTTGGGTGCCCTCGGCTGTAGGCACTCACGCAGCACAGTTCACGAAAATCGCGAAAGAAAACTACGTGAGCGGCGGCAGATCTCTCGTAGCGTCGTTTAGTAAAGCGCAGGACGGAAAGAAACATGCCAGCACGCTGGTCCGGCAGTACGGTCCCCGGGAATGACGTCACTCTCACCGGTTCTCTCCTCCGGCTGCCTCCACCCGGCGCTCCGGGAAGCGACGGAGGCGTGTCCACGGGGGGGGGGGGGATTTAGAAAGCGATTTCTGCCCCTTATATTGACAATAGAAAGAAAAAATTTTAGAACCGTAAATTAATAGCTTTCTTCTTCCCAACCCTAGGAATTCATGGAAATTGAAAACCTTTTCAGCTTCCCTTTAATATAAGACTAAAGGAACACAAACATTCACTTAACAACCCTAGTGCTTCACATCTAGCGTCACGTTTCAATAGCGGTTGTAAACCTTAGTTTGAAGATACAAAAATTATTTCAAGACACAAATGCCAAACCACGCAGGAAATAATCGAGGCATTCCACATGAAAGATTAGGAGAGACTTGCGTTAGCCATGCATCTTTGTCTCTGTTAAGATGCGAATTTCAGTATCTTCACAACACGTGTGCTAATCTGAAGTAGTGTCTTTTTGCTGTTTGCTTTCTTGACTTCCCTACTTCCTGATATGTTTCACTGATGTCTTCATACCTTGTTATGTTTTTATGCTACGGCTTTTTGCATTCACCTATATATATATGTGTGTGTGTATGTGTGTGTTCTTCGTTTCAGTAAAAATTTAGTTGAGAGTTAGCGCTCGTCCTGTCTGCTTCTAGTCTGTGTCCGTGTCACTTTGCGCTACAATCCAAGATCATGTTACCGTACCAACTCGCCCAACTTTCTATCCTTTTGTTTACATAGACACACTGAGACTTCTTTCTTATGTGGCCGGTTATTTTCGTACTTTATGATAAGATGCAGTGCTTTTCGAATGAAAACGTGATAGTTCGTAGTGAGGTTATTTCAAAACAACTTTTCTGTTTAAGATTTAATTGAACAAGCCTGTGCCATTATTCAGTGCTTATGTCTTTGTATTGGTATGGTTTTACACCTTATCTTCCTTTTTACTTTTAAAATGTGCAAACATTATTATGTAACCATTTCTCTTTAATGAAATAATAAATACTTCTGACATTTCGTCACAAGTTTTATGATGATTTTGTTCAATTAGGTAGCCTTAGACTAGCTGATTGTTATTCTGGTAGCTTAACTTACAATGCCTATGGGATATTTAGTGGAAGCACATGGTGAAAAATAAATTATTGGTTATAAGCAGGTCACTGGCAGTAAATGGAGCATACATAAATTTCAGGAAATAGTGCATGCTTATATGTTAAACAGCACGCACAGCTACACATGCAGTTTTGTTTGTAAATGCTGAAACATTTTAAGTGGAAGCGCTTCCTTGCACTTTGTTTTTTGGCTTTCAGTGCTACCTTTAGGTTATTATATATGTGAAGGTACTAGTAGAAGCATCCCGTGGAGATAAATGACAACTTTGCTGATAGAGGTATCAAATATGTGCTTAAAACGGCAAAAAACGGCTTGACAGCCAAACGTATGCTAATGTAGTACTGCACTGGTTACCATCGCCAATCCATGCATTGCTTGCGCTCTATTGCATTTAACATGAGCTACAATGAGCTGTGGTGGCTTTCCCTCCAGGTCAAGCTATTGTTGCTGCGAAAATGTTTGACCAAGAAAAGTGGAGGTTTTTAATTATTTCAGAAATGCATGTAGCATCATGCTTTAGGTTGTGTGCTGTTTCCATGGAGTGATAAGTGCTGGTGCACCAAGGTGCGGGAGATCCTGTCCTTAGTGCAGCGTGCGTTGTTATTGCGCTCTGCATCCTGCCGGCAGTGTACTATCACTGCAGAGGAAGATGACGAAAAGCATAGGGTGTGTCCATTGCTGCGATCGTGAAACTTAAATTTTTTTTCCTGAAAGGGTCACACGTTATATATGCTACCACATGAGAGACCAGAAGTGCGATATGACGACGCCTCACACATTCTGGCTCATACTGGACAAGGTAGTATCATAGCTAAGGCTAAGCAGCATTCACAACAGCTAGTCTGTCCATTAACTACATGGCTGTAGTGGACGCTACAATACTTGCAGGGATAACACCCTTTTGGAAGGATGTTGTCCATGCTACACCCACATTGAAAGGGTGGTGTCTGTGTTACACCCCATATAGGAAGGGTGTTGTTTCTTTTACACCCATAGGCAAGGTGATGTCATATTAACACGTTTTCTTTTGTGGAGTGTTAATTTACACCCCTCTGCTTAGGGTGTAGCAATACACCCAAATAGGTGTCACCCATGAGATAATCCATTTACACCCTTAAGGGTGTTAAAATTTTAGAGTGAAGAGCAGCCAAATAGATCTCCACAATATATTCCCATCCTGACTCTATAGACCGTTTTTTCGTAGGCGCCGCCTATGAGCAGCGCCATACTGGCTTGGGTGAAAGCGGTCTTTTGCATGGCAGGTATACGCTCGGCGGTAGGTTCTGGCGTTTGTTTTCGCGGTCGTGTGGTCTGTTTAGTATGACGTGCGTCTTCTAGATGGTAAGCGGTTCTGTGAGACGTGCTGAAGTGGTTTAAGGCGTCATGGCCGGAATTTCTACTGGCGTTGAGGTGGACGGAACACGCAGCGCGATGTGTGCTCGCATATTTGAGCCTATAATCAGCCTCGGAGATCAATTGTGTATTTCTGAATGTTCCAATCACTAATGTGACCTTATTGCAGTATTATCCTCTATTTCTAAGCTGCGGTTTATGAGCCATGAAACATACGCGACGATCGTAACAGCGTGGGTACCGTTCTGCTACGATGGGAGCTGTGTTGTTATACTTTGACAAGCGTTCAAACTGTTCGCTGCAGGTTTCATTGCGTGACTACTTGGTTGGATGTATGAGGTTTCCACCTATGAATAAAATAGTTTTGGCTAGTAATAGCAGCATACCTTATAGTCTGAATTAAGCTTGTCCAGCAAAGCGACTATTTACGAACTGCGCGAGCGTCCTAAGCAGTGGTAGGTGCTGGATGACAGATAAATTTGCATATTTGACAGATATATTTATATATAGCGCATGGTCCAAGCATACGGCATCAGCGGTTATATATTTATAAACGTTGTGCGGCATTAGCCCGTTTTCTCTTGCTTTTTAGAGAAAGAGGATGGTAACAGATTTTTGTTTTTGCGGTTGTGTTCGTTCAGTTCTCTACGACACGCTCACACGTATTACGGAAATCTTGTGCTATAAAATAGCCATCGCATTCTTTTTATGTGAACCCTCTCATATATTATGGCTGTATAACGGCCAAAAAAGGCAATGCCGAAGCACACAGCTTATATATGTATCGTACTGGCTCACCAACCGCAGTGATCGCTGTGTTGAGCAGCACCATGGGCCTCACGCAGCAAGACATATGGTAATTTGAAGCATATTAGACTTGAAATGCGCGAGAACGATGCCAGTGCATCACAAATTTTTGATAAAGCCTGCCGCTCAGATGGTTCGTGGTTGCCTTAGGTTGGCCGTGCACGAGCATGCACCCTCATGTTTTATGTTTTACTTCCTACGCCAATCGATCAGACAGTGAGCTGATTTACCATTTAATGCTGGTAATGCAGAGACGCCGGCTTTCTTTACTGAATTGAAATCGATATAAGCAAAATAGTAAACAAACACGCACCCCGACTGATAATGCGCGTACATCGCGGCTGATTATGCGCGTCACATTTTTGCGCCCCCAAGACATATTTCTGACTACAGCATAGTTACTGATGCACCGAAAGGCTTCCCTGGAGACCTTATATGAACGAACATGGCGTAAAGTTCACAAAGTAAGGTCTAAAACATCTCGAAATCGTTCCGCAGCACGCGACAGCAATACTTTCAAGCAGCGCCGCGCCGGATCGCCCAAGCCAGAGAGGAGGAAAAACTCTCCGCGCGCCCTATCCTCCTCGCCCGATGAAACGGTCTATAGTTTTATCAGCCGAACGAAGGAAGCGCTGAACCAGCCTAGGTTGAACCCTTCTGATTGCTGAACGGCGATCTGCGAGCTATTCACGCTGTCGATAGCACTGGGAATTCGATCTCACCGTGCAAATATCTCCTTGGCATTGGCTTTGAAGCCGAGGTCACGGGAAAGCTGACCCAGCCCTTCTACCGGCCAACACAGCAATTGCAAGAGCAACTTCGTGGACAGTGGCAGCAGCAGAGATCTGGGCCATTCTGATGAACGCTTCGCGTCCGACCGACCTCTGGGAGCTGCAGGCCGGTGGCGATGAACCGCAGCGCGCGATATTCCTTCCTCTGCGTGGAATGACCACTGGTACGCTTGCATCCGAGTCTCCCCCATTTGATAGCTAGCCTGCAAAAGGTCTACTTAGGAAGCCGGCAAGGGCGGTGCAACTCATTACTCATTATCCGTCATTTCTTCGCATTCGTATCGCACTTCCAGCCGTGGTCGACACCGAAAGAGCAACGCCAAGCTGACGACGAAGGCAAGTAATAACCTCCGAAGCAACGCACGCGCGCGCGACGCCCGCGTGTCTCGGGGGTCGCGCGACCGGCGCGCGCGGCCAGGGTCGCAAGCCACAGCAACGGAAACCAAAGCGGACTACCCCTTCGCCGGTTCCTACGACCATTTCGCTTTGAAGATGATTGACAGATGCGTGACGTATTCATAAATTCCGATACCCTCCGCTGCCTCTGACGACCTGTGACGTAACCAAAACTTTGGCCAATCAGGTGAGGCCAAACGAACGGTTCGCCGACCAAACCATTATACGATTCGTCCCCGGAACGAACGTTAAATAACGAGGCCGACACGGTTTGCGGCAACTTCACTGCAGATAGTTCCGTATCCACTCGCTTGTGAAGTGATCGTGCGAGTAAAAAAATATGTGCGCCTTCATATAATGTAAAACGAGAACAAGGTGAAAGCCAGAGCCAACATTTCGACAAGTGGACTTCTTCAAGGCGACCTATGCTTTCCTCGCCACAGTATATATAGGTGGGGTTCTTCTAAAGGGGAGAGGGCGTAACGCTGGAGGGTGCGGCAACGAGGGAAGGTGTGTTAGCGTGTTGAATTCAGAGTAAATGAATGCTGTGCACATGGCCACCCCCTCCCCCCCGTCTGTCAAGCAGGTGTCAACGTACGCGTGTTAGCCGGCGTGTCAACGGCGTCTGACACGCCGGCTGAAAAAAAAAAAAGAGGAAAGGAAGGGGAAAAAAAACGGATACGCCAAGAAACCAAACTAAGTGTTGTTGCCTATAGCTTGAAATTTAGCATAGCGAATAGTTCTAAAGCTCCCTTTGAAACGTTTATGCCTATTGGTTGCAATGTTTTGAACTAATGGATAAGGTATGATTCTCTGTATTTTCTTTCTCGTTTAGAACGGAAATTTGACTAAGATTTAAGTTCATCAAAGTTGTGACCTGGTTGGTTGAAATGCTCGGCGACGGCTTTGGGAAGCTTTTTAGCTGTGTCCGCGCGATGGCCGTTTAATCTGACGTTCATTGATTGTCCTGTTTCACCGATATATTGTTTCTTACTGAAGGAATATTCAAGCATATAATTCACATCCGAACTTGTACAAGTGAACCTAGATTTGACTTCAGGTGTATAACTATTTGCGGTGCTTTTAATTTTAATGTCACTTTGAAGGTGCCTGCACGTTTTGCACCTGGGGCGACAACGTGCTTTCATTACGCGGGAATGCTGTTGGCTGACTTTTGCGTGCACTAACATGTCGTTAAAGTTCCTGTTTCGGCGATAGGTAACCCTAGGTACACCTGGAAATGCTTTTCTCAGACGCTCGATCGCTACTTGATAATATCGGGTGGTATTTTCGTAGGATGTTGTTTATGTTTGGGAGTGCATTAGAATATTTTGTTATAAAGGCCGGCGATCTGCCCGATTCTAGTGTAGCCCACACTAGAATTTCGCTAATTTCTACAATTTCTTCGCTAATTCCGACTGTCTCTCCAATCTTGACGCGGCATCATAAGCTCTATCGAGAGCAACTTGGGGATAGTTCCTTTCTGCTAGCGTTGTTTTTAGGTTATTTAGGTGGAGGATATAATCGTGGTCTTCGCTGCAGATTCTTCTTATTCGTTTCGCTTGTCCGACAAAGTTCCTTGCTTGCAATGTCGCGGGTGATGACTGTTGTAGTCTAAATATTGCTGGCTATCCGTAGGCGTGCGGTAAAGTGTCGTTCTCAGTTTTCCGTTTTCTATGTAGACCGTCGTGTACAGGAAGTAGATCTGACTAGGAGAGTGGTGAGCAGTAAATTTAATACTCGGGTGACGTGGGAGCGAAGGGCGCACCCATGCTAGTGCCGAAAGTTTGCAGGTAGGGAATAGAATCGAATTTGAAATAGTAGAGCGCGAGAACTAACCTAAGGAGCGATAAGTAAACTTCAGGAGCGTGCGCTTGGGGATTGATTGCGAGGGATCTAGAAACGGCTTCAATTCCTTCACTCATGGGAATGTTGGTGTAAAGGCCAGAAACATCCAAAGCGACTAGAATAGCGCGGTCGGAAAGGATTTGCTTAGCGTTGATGCCGTCGATAATTCGAAGGAAGTGCGGCGTGTCTTGAACGAAAGATGGGAGGGTGGTGGGGATGTTTGACAGGTGGTGATTTTAGAATTTAGATAGTGACTCAGTAGGTGTGTTATTATTAGACGCAATAGGCCGATCTGGGATTTCTGCTGTAATATTTCTTCGACCGGAACTTTACGTATTTTAGGAAGAAGATAAAAGCGGCCTGCTGTTTTGTTCTTGGGCATCATGAAGCGATATTCAGATTGCGTGATTAGTTCCCTGGACAGGAGCTCCGCTATGTGCTTAACACAATATTGCTGTAATCTGAAGTTGGGTTAGAGTTCAGTTTTTTGTAATGGGTGTGGTTGCTCAGTTGTTTAGAGGCCTCATTCTTGTACTTTTCTATAGGCCTGGTTACGATACTGCCGCCTTTGTCTGCTGGTTTTATTACAGCATCATTCCTTTTCGCAAGTTCTTTAAGGATTTGGTGTTGAGCGGGGGTCAAATTCTTGCGTTTCCGGCAATGCCGCGTTGACTCTAGAATTTCCTTTGATATCAGCTTTATGTATAAATCCAGGTCTTGGCACTGTTCGGTTTCCGGTGTCCACGTGCTAGGTGATCTAAGAGAGCCTCTATCTTGTTTTCCTACATCTGGTCTATCGAAAAAGAACTCCTTGATGCGCATGCGTCGTGAAAACTCTGTTATATCTTTGTGGAGTTCGTATTCGTTTACTGCGTCAGCCGGCGTGTCAGACGCCGTTGACACGCCGGCTAACACGCGTGCGTTGACACCTGCTTGACAGAGAGGGGGGGGGGGGAGGGTTAGCCTTGGCCTTATGCACAGCATTCATTTACTCTGAATTCGACACGCTAACACACCTTCCCTCGTTGCCGCACCCTCCGGCCTTACGCCCTCTCCCCTTTAGAAGAACCCCACCTATATATACTGTGGCGAGGAAAGCATAGGTCGCCTTGAAGAAGTCCACTTGTCGAAACGTTGGCTCCGGCTTTCACCTTGTTCTCGTTTTACATTATATGAAGGCGCACAAATTTTTTTACTCGCACGATCACTTCACAAGCGAGTGGATACGGAACTATCTGCAGTGAAGTTGCCGCAAACCGTGTCGGCCTCGTTATTTAACGGTCGTTCCGGGGACGAATCGTATAATGGTTTCGTTGGCGAACCGTTCGTTTGGCCTCACCTGATTGGCCGAAGTTTTGGTTACGTCACAGGTCGTCAGAGGCAGCGGAGGGTATCGCAATTTATGAATACGTCACGCATTTGTCAATCATCTTCAAAGCGAAATGGTCGTAGGAACCGGCGAAGGGGTAGTCCGGTTTGGTTTCCGCGGCCAGGCTTGCGACCCTGGCCGCGCGCGCCGGTCGCGCGACCCGCCGGCTAACACGCGTGCGTTGACACCTGCTTGACAGACGGAGGGGAGGGGGGGGGGCGGCCTTGGCCTTGTGCACAGCATTCCTTTACTCCCAATTCGAAACGCTAACACACCTTCCCTCGTTGGCGCACCCTCCCGCCTTACGCCCTCTCCCCTTCAGAAGAACCCCACCTATATATACTGTGGCGAGGAAAGCATACGTCGCCTTGAAGAAGACAAGTCCCCTTGACGAAACGTTGGCTCCGGCTTTCACCTTGTTCTCGTTTTGCTCACTCTCTTGATTTTCCATCTCCCACATTCCCCGTGTTTACCCTGGATTCATATAATGCAGTGAAACATAACTGGTTGACACGTTAAAACAATCTCTAATGTCAGGATGTGTGACCATAGAGTAATATAGTAAACGTGAGGAGTGGACACTCCCGTATGCGCCTGCGGCCCACTTAGGCCGTCAGCGCACCTAGCGGAATCATCGAAACGCACCAGCCTCCAAGATAATCGCCGCACGCCGCCGAATCTGGGAGGCCATGATTTCAGTTTCGTTTCTTTTATTCTTTTTTGTGCGACCAATAACGTTGCATAAATCGAGTGATTTCAGGCAGGCGCTTGTGCCGCCGTTTATATGTTGCGATGACGAGCGCGCAAAGGTGTTTCACTTTATGTTAGTTTTATTTAAATTTATATTCCCTGTTTTAAGCTGTAACAATCATGCCAACTGTTGAAGTAGAACTTTATCGCTTGCGATATTGTACGTCTAGTAACTCCTGCCAAAAGGGTATCGTAAATAAATTTGCTATGTTCATTAAATATAAATAAACTTGCTGCACAGCCAAGAACACGAAAATAGCAGACAACAATTTATTGCAGCAAGATTGTAAGAGGCAGACACATGAAAACGGGAAGAAACTGCCAAATGAAAGTAATACGGGTTTCACACAGCGCACTTTATCGCAATCAAGCCCGATCCGATTTGAATTTCTCGGTCGCGATTGGTTCTTTTGCGCGAGGGAGCCAATCGCAATCGAGAATTTAGATCCGGATCGGGCTTGATCGCAGTCGAAAGTAGTGGTGTGGCACCGGTATAATGGAGAATAATCGGAAATTAATGGTGTGATGGCAATAACTTTACACAAGCAAAACACATACAAGATGTGTTGCAACTATCCAGGTAACGAAAAAAAAAACTGCACAGACACGCCAGCCATTAATTGGCTCAATATGGTATTGTTTTAGAAGGAAAAAAAATATGACGCTTTTTCTTGTACTTCTGCGGAGGGTGAATTAAGGTAGCAAAATTATGCGAATGGTTGCATGCCAAAATAAAATGGCTACAAAAATAATTGGGCACGCACCAGCATCATCTCGAATGTGTAAGCCAGTGCGTCCGTCATTAAACAGCTGCAATTAAGCACTTTCTGTTGGGGGTCTTCACCTGCTGTCTTCGAAGCCTTGCAATTGCCTTCTGATACTTGGAAATTTGCCCTTTAATATGCATGACGTCCTTTGGCTGTGGAGTGTATCTTGATGAAATAGTGGATATTCCTGCAATACGTAAAATGACAGGCAGAAGGTAAGCAATACTGGAGGCTTCAAAGCTACTGAATGTATACGCTACGTTCCTTCGTAGAAGCAATACTGGAGCCTGCAAACCTTTATAATGGAGATTCTGCGTTCCTTCGTGTAATGCATATATTTCTGATCTAAGGTCAAGGAAGCACTGTTATAAATGTCAAGAAACAAGAAACTTTCTACGGTAAGGACTCCATACACAATTAAAATATGAAAACACGTATCTTCAGCCCAATGCAAAACAGCTAACAACGCTCGAGCGCACATAGCCTGCTACAGAGGTTGAGAGAGCGCGCATTATTGCCATTCTGCAAATATTGCACCTGTACCGCTTTAGAAATAGCAACATTTCTTTTGCAAAAGTTAAGCACCCTACTTTTCAGAAGCCTCTGCGCGTAACATAAAACTCTCTGCACCGAACGGCATTTGTTCATAGGCCGCATTTCTTAACAAACCATTTTAACGCGATAGCGTTAAGGAGCTCGTGTCGCAGAAAAGCCGGTGTCGTCGGCGTCCGCGGCGTTGGCCGTGAGCGATAAATCACGGCAGGCACTTCATAAATAAAAAGCAACTTCCAAGATGGGCTGGGTGGGAATCGAACCAGGGTCTCCGGAGTGTGAGACGGAGACGTTGCCACTGAGCCACGAGTTCGATGCTTCAAAGCGGTACAAAAGCGCCTCTAGTGAACGCGGTGTTGCCTCAGAAACGAGCTGTTTCTAAGGCTCAGGCGTGCGTCGCTAGCTCAGGCGCACATTTCGTTGTCGTGCCGAACGCTGCGTTGCTCGACGCTCACCGCGTCCGATGCGGGGCGCGTAGTCGCTGCGCCGTAGCCCATTGTCTTACACCCCTTGGCGGGTCGACGGGAACGCTGTCGCGTTCCACTCTTGAAGGCGAAGCTTAAGCGTCCTCCAATTTTTATTTTATTTTTTAACTTCGTCATTGTATCGAACGTGCCTCGCAGCTCAGACGCTGCCGCGTCGCTGTTATCGCTAGCATCACCGCTCATTGCTGCGCATAAAATAAACGAATGCGAAATAAAAGTCAGCGTAGCAAATGGACAGTAGCTGTTTATAGCTTCAAGGCCGACGTCACTCGTTAATGCGGCTAACAGTGACACAACGAAATACGACGAAAATAAGTCTTTAACAACGTGCAAAAGAACTTCCTGCGGCTTTACCATGAAACAGCGACGAAGCAGTAGTGCCAGATGCTGGAATAAGAACCCAACAACGATCCTCGGGCGAATCTTACAGAAAGAGCCCGGCGACGGGCCCTGACTAGGCTTCGCGCGTGTTGGGTCGGGCCGCTTGTCAAGCGGCTAGCCACAGCCACATCTTTCTTGATGTGCCCTGCCACCTAGCGAAATAGGCGAAGCTCCTTAGCTCGGCCGCAAAACGGCTCGAGTGTCCGCTCTTGTCGTTTACTATATTACTCTATGGTGTGACGGCAGGCGGTATAGGCTCGCATTATCTCCGTCTTCCACAGGCACTACAGCAGTTAATACTTATCGACGCCAGCTCGGCAATCTTCTTTTTGCACCGGTCCCGTGGCGGTCCCACAGGTTCATCAGCTGTGCAAGACCTGAACAATTCTGTTTCACCATGACATCGACGTGTAACCGCAAGGCAAAGTAAAGAGCACACAATCCGCTGCACGGACGTATAAACGGAGCACTGGCGCCGCCATCCTCTATAGCGACGTATCTGCTGGGTGATGGTGAACGCATGACCGGAAAATAGGAACAGACATCACGCGCAAGTCATGTATAGGCTCTGAAAAGCCTAGACGGAACTGTGGCGGGGAAATGCCGGTTGGCCCGGCATTGCACTCTTCTGGATCGGCTCACGTATGGGGAGTGCCTAACGCCTGCTTCACCTCCGAGACGGGTCGGGTCGGCATTGCACTATCTTCGGAATCGGCCCATCTATGGGGAGTGCCTAACGCCTGCTTCACCTCCGCCGTGGGTCGGCCCGGCATTGCACCATCTTCGGGATCGGACCACGTATGGGGAGTGCTTAACGCCTGCTTCACCTCCGTGACGGGTCGGGCCGGCATTGCCCTATCTTCGTGATCGGCCCACGTAGGGGGAGTGCTTAACGCCTGCTTCACCTCCGCCGCGGGTCGGGCCGGCATTGCACTACCTTCCGGATCGGCCCACGTATGGGGAGTGCTTAACGTTTGCTTCACCTCCGTGCCGCGGGGTTGGGCCTGCATTGCACTACCTTCCGGATCGGCCCACGTAGGGGGAGTGCTTAACGCCTGCTTCACCTCCGCCGCGGGTCGGGCCAGCATTGCACTACCTTCCGGATCGGCCCACGTATGGGGAGTTCTTAACGTTTGCTTCACCGCCGTGCCGCGGGTTGGGCCTGCATTGCACTACCTTCCGGATCGGCCCACGTAGGGGGAGTGCTTAACGCCTGCTTCACCTCCGCCGCGGGTCGGGTCGGCATTGCACTATCTTCGGAATCGGCCCATCTATGGGGAGTGCCTAACGCCTGCTTCACCTCCGCCGTGGGTCGGCCCTGCATTGCACTATCCTCGGGATCGGCTCATGTATGGGGAGTGCCTAACGCCTGCTTCACCTCCGCGGCGTGTCGGGTCGGCATTGCACTAACTTCGGAATCGGCCCATCTATGGGGAGTGCCTAACGCCTGCTTCACCTCCGCCGTGGGTCGGCCCGGCATTGCACTATCTTCGGGATCGGACAACGTATGGGGAGTGCTTAACGCCTGCTTCACCTCCGTGACGGGTCGGGCCGGCATTGCACTATCTTCGGAATCGGCCCATCTATGGGGAGTGCCTAACGCCTGCTTCACCTCCGCCGTGGGTCGGCCCTGCATTGCACTAACTTCGGGATCGGCTCATGTATGGGGAGTGCCTAACGCCTGCTTCACCTCCGCGGCGTGTCGGGTCGGCATTGCACTAACTTCGGAATCGGCCCATCTATGGGGAGTGCCTAACGCCTGCTTCACCTCCGCCGTGGGTCGGCCCGGCATTGCACTATCTTCGGGATCGGACCACGTATGGGGAGTGCTTAACGCCTGCTTCACCTCCGTGACGGGTCGGGCCGGCATTGCACTATCTTCGGAATCGGCCCATCTATGGGGAGTGCCTAACGCCTGCTTCACCTCCGCCGTGGGTCGGCCCGGCATTGCACCATCTTCGGGATCGGACCACGTATGGGGAGTGCTTAACGCCTGCTTCACCTCCGTGACGGGTCGGGCCGGCATTGCCCTATCTTCGTGATCGGCCCACGTAGGGGGAGTGCTTAACGCCTGCTTCACCTCCGCCGCGGGCCGGGCCGGCATTGCACTGCCTTCCGGATCGGCCCACCTAGGGGGAGTGCTTAACGCCTGCTTCACCTCCGCCGCGGGTCGGGCCAGCATTGCACTACCTTCCGGATCGGCCCACGTATGGGGAGTTCTTAACGTTTGCTTCACCGCCGTGCCGCGGGTTGGGCCTGCATTGCACTACCTTCCGGATCGGCCCACCTAGGGGGAGTGCTTAACGCCTGCTTCACCTCCGCCGCGGGTCGGGCCAGCATTGCACTACCTTCCGGATCGGCCCACGTATGGGGAGTTCTTAACGTTTGCTTCACCGCCGTGCCGCGGGTTGGGCCTGCATTGCACTACCTTCCGGATCGGCCCACGTAGGGGGAGTGCTTAACGCCTGCTTCACCTCCGCGGCGGGTCGGGTCGGCATTGCACTATCTTCGGAATCGGCCCATCTATGGAGAGTGCCTAACGCCTGCTTCACCTCCGCCGTGGGTCGGCCCGGCATTGCACTATCTTCGGGATCGGCTCACGTATGGGGAGTGCCTAACGCCTGCTTCACCTCCGCCGTTGGTCGGGTCGGCATTGCACTATCTTCGGAATCGGCCCATCTATGGGGAGTGCCTAACGCCTGCTTCACCTCCGCCGTGGGTCGGCCCGGCATTGCACTAACTTCGGGATCGGCTCACGTATGGGGAGTGCCTAACGCCTGCTTCACCTCCGCCGTGGGTCGGGTTGGCATTGCACTATCTTCGGAATCGGCCCATCTATGGGGAGTGCCTTACGCCTGCTTCACCTCCGCGGCGGGTCGGGTAGGCATTGCACTATCTTCGGAATCGGCCCATCTATGGGGAGTGCCTAACGCCTGCTTCACCTCCGCCTTGGGTCGGCCCGGCGTTGCCCATCTTCGTGATCGGCCCACGTAGGGGGAGTGCTTAACGCCTGCTTCACCTCAGCCGCGGGTCGGCCGGCATTGCACTACCTTCCGGATCGGCCCACGTAGGGGGAGTGCTTAACGCCTGCTTCACCTCCGCCGCGGGTCGGGCCGGCATTGCACTACCTTCCGGATCGGCCCACGTATGGGGAGTGCTTAACGTTTGCTTCACCTCCGTGCCGCGGGTTGGGCCTGCATTGCACTACCGTCCGGATCGGCCCACGTAGGGGGAGTGCTTAACGCCTGCTGCACCTCCGGGGCGGGTCGGGTCGGCATGGCACTATCTTCGGAATCGGCCCATCTATGGAGAGTGCCTAACGCCTGCTTCACCTCCGCCGTGGGTCGGCCCGGCATTGCACTATCTTCGGGATCGGCTCACGTATGGGGAGTGCCTAACGCCTGCTTCACCTCCGCCGTGGGTCGGGTCGGCATTGCACTTACTTCGGAATCGGCCCATCTATGGGGAGTGCCTAACGCCTGCTTCACCTCCGCGGCGGGTCGGGTCGGCATTGCACTATCTTCGGAATCGGCCCATCTATGGGGAGTGCCTAACGCCTGCTTCACCTCCGCCTTGGGTCGGCCCGGCGTTGCCCTATCTTCGTGATCGGCCCACGTAGGGGGAGTGCTTAACGCCTGCTTCACCTCCGCCGCGGGTCGGGCCGGCATTGCACTACCTTCCGGATCGGCCCACGTATGGGGAGTGCTTAGCGTTTTCTTCACCTCCGTGCCGCGGGTTGGGCCTGCATTGCACTACCTTCCGGATCGGCCCACGTAGGGGGAGTGCTTAACGCCTGCTTTACCTCCGCCGCGGGTCGGCACGGTATTGCACTATCTTCACACATTGCCCATGTGTGAAGCACACATTCCACACATTGCACTGGCCGGTATTGCACATTCTCAAGCAGCCTCGCCGTTATACGCTTTACAGAAAGGCTCGGATATATAGGCTCCTGCGTCTAAAATAAGACTCGGCGTTCAGAGAATGTAACAGGAAAACGGCGCGCAAAAGCAGAAGATATTCATATAAGGGGACATTGCGCTAGCGCGTAAGAAAAGGGCACGGACAGGAACTTCTTTTCCGTGCCCTTTTTTAGGCGCTAGTGCAATGTCCCCTTAGACGAATAACCACCAGCTAGCCCAGCTTTCTGCTTTAAAAGCAGAAAAAAAGTGAGTTTCCGCTGCACGTGCGTTTTCGTTTTCGCAGGAGCAAGACTTTTGTGCCGATTTCACCTTATGGCTGTCCAGACTTTCTTAAGGCTCTGTGAATCACCTCTAGGCCGCTCTCAAAAAATTTTCACTTCGGACCGAGAATTGTTTTTTTTACTTCATTAGCCCGGATTTTACACACGCAAATTATATTTATTGTAACATTACTTCCGCTACTGTGCTATCATGTGCAAGTGCTCTAATTACCCGGAAATTTCGTTTTGTTTTACAAACACCGCGAGACTATTGCCGTACCGCATCTTAAATGGGTTATTGCAACAGTTTCTACAGACACTCGCAACAAACGTCATTGCGACAGATGCACCGCAGTGGGACGAATTGTCTAGCATTGGAATATCTCGTCTTGCACTCGACTAGTCGTTTTCATTGAGGTTGCCTGATTTTGCGCTCATTTTTCTGTCTGAGTTTATTGCAGCAATTCTGGTTCAACGTAAACCAAACACTTCAGTGAAAAAAGCTGCTATTGTTACAGGCCAACTATCCTTCTGCTTTTCTCTTTCTTGGCCTAGTAATTGGCCTATGCTAAAGCTGTATCTCTTGCCAGTTCCTTCCCGTCTACAATGTGCTCATTCAATTTGGGCACCTCGTCATAAAGATTTGAATTTGAACGCAACTGCGGAGGTAACTCTTGTCTTTGAGCTGGCAAAGGCACAGCTTTTCTTTCGTTTGGCCCCTATTTTTTAGCGATTCAGCAACAGGGATGTTTGCTTCGCTTCCCAGGAATAGCTTATTGAGTCTGCCTTTTGTGCCTTCGTGCTTTTCGATTAATGTGCACTTATTTTTACTTCTATCATTTCGCTCGTGCTAATATTTGCCAAAGAAGGCAGAAAATGAAAAAAAGATCTTGCAAGAAAAGACGCTTTTTAATCTGCAAATGAATATAATGGTCGTATCAAGCAATGCCACGCTTCACTACATACAAGTCAGTGTGCGCCCACAAAACGACGTGCTAGCGATTCTGATGGTCGCATAAAACAAACCATGCAAAAGAATTCTGCTGGAAAGATGAATTTTACTAAGAAAGATATTTTTCACTGTAACGAAGGTGGGGTTCGCTGCTCACAGGGGAGTGTGTTGTTGTTGCCTCAAAACATGGCTCGTACCAACAGGGGGGATTGGCCACGCTAGGTTGATTGAAGAATGCGTCGAATAAAATACTAAAACGGGGTAAAGGCATACATTCAAAGCGAAGCATTAAGCAACTAAATGCTAATATAAAATGACTGATGGTCTATACGTAACTTTCGGATAAATGAAAATAAAGCGTCCCACAGGTGGTACTAGCAGCGAATCCTTCCTGACTCTTCAATGAACTTATGTACAGCAGTAATCATTGACCAATGGCTTGTGTCTAATTGACAGGCGCCAAAGGACAAGATGTTTGGTGTAGTAAGCGCTAAACCCAGTTTACTATAGTTGGGAATTCTGCGGCGGGAGGAGGAGCGGCGCGAATAAAGAAAGAAGTGGTGCATAGTTTCTGGTTCATTTAAAAGAAAGAGCAGAGGTTAGTTATAGATCAACCAGATCTATGAAGGTAAAAATTTAGGCGGGGAACTCTACAACGGAAGCTTGCACCTTGCATTGTCGTGAAAGGCATTTGCTCGTGTTCCATCGGAATTTGAGATATCGAAAATCATTACCGGAGAGTAAGGATGAATCATTACAATTTAAAAATAACAGACGTTTAAATCTAGCTCTCGTTGTGAAGGCGAAATCAGGAAAAATACTTAAGACTGGGCCATTTAGTGACGAGGATACGAGCGAGTCAGCTAATTCATTTAAAAATATTCCACTATGACCGGGGACCCAGACAAAGCGGACTTCAGAAGCGTCGAAAATATACTCAGACGGTGTGACCGATGATTAGAAGTTAAATGTGTACAAACCGAAATAGCATTGGTAGGAACTATTACTTCAGAATTCTGTGGACCCAATTTTCTCATGGCTAGAATAATTACCAGAAATTCAGCAAGAAATATTGGGGTATGAGCAGCGAAACTGAGGGCAAAAGACCACTTAAGCTCATCTGAAAAGATGCCAACTCCAGCCTTCTCTAAATCTTATGTTGCATCCGTAGAAATAACCAAGTGAGACGGAAATTTACTAAGATGATCTTGAAGGAGACCAAGTATTTGTGCTGGAAGACGTTGTGCGTGTTTTGGAAAAATGTCGTCAGAAATCAGTTTCACCATTAAGGAATTAGTTTTTGGAGAAATCAGGTACGGCAGCCGAACATGAAGTTTTGATGACCGCGTCTGAACAAAAACAACTTGCGGTTGTCGACAACGCCGCCAATGTGTTCTGAAAAATCAATCGGGATAATTGACGAAGACGGATTTCAAACGGGAGAGGAGTGCAACGTATCGCTTCAGAAAAGTCAGGACAGTAAGTTGCTTTAATCTGGACTCAAGTGGAAAAATTCCAGCCTCCAGATAGAGCACGTCGTTAGCCACAAAATGTGGCAGCCCAAGACACAGACGCAGCGCTTGCCTTTCTATTAGTATTAAAAGGTCTTACCTTGTATGCTGCACATCCTGAAAAAATAACACAGCCGAATTCGAGAATGGAGCTGACATAAAGCTTCTAAATCATCAGCAACTTAGCATACCTGTCTTTCTATTTCTGAAACGGCGCAAGAATCCCATTGCACGTTCTCCTGTACTAGCATTATTTTCGATTTGTTGCTGCCAGTTTAGCGTACCATAACAGGTTATCCCTAAGTACTTCAAAAGCTGAATCTTGTGGTATGGGCTCATTTCAATAATGAAGAGAAATTAAAACGGTATTTGACAATGGAAAAACAAGTAACGAGCATTTCTTGACGTTAAGAGAAAAAGGCAGTCCATCCAGCCAGGACTCGAGTGCAGACAAATAAGATTGCAAAGTTTGGTGTAACGTATTGATATCCCGTGAGGAGCTGCAAAATGCAATATCATCAGCATAGAGATAAAGTTGAACATCCTGATGAACTGGGATACACGATAACAAAATAATTAATAAAATCGGAAGAAGAACAGATCCCTGTGGTACGCCTCTCACCTGTTTATACGTACCTGACGTAACCGCCTCTTTGAAACAAGAAAATTGTCCATCGGAAAGAAACTATTCTATTCAGGCCACTAGATATTCTGGAACAGTGCAGCTCACTAACTTAGGAATTAAAATTCCATGCTCGACACTGTCATATGCGTTCGCAATATCTAAAGTTACCAAAGCTGGAACCTCTCCTGATAGTCCTGCGAGTCAAATGCGGCTTTCTAAATCAACGGGAGCTGACCATATGGAACATTGAGGCCTAACTCTTATTTGTCTCAAGCACAGAATACCCTGGGAAGAAGGGTATTCATTGAGCCGGAGACGAATTACCTTTTCTATTATTTGGACTATATTCGATGTAAGGGCAAGCGGCCGAACGTTATCGAAGACATATCCGAGGTCTTGTTTTTTTATGTAAGAGCACAATTTCTGCGATTTTTCAAGAGTCCGGGATCCATGTATATTGAAGTGAACAGTTGAATATATTCAAACGCTCATTAGGGAAAGAGTTAATAAGAGTTTAATCATAGCTGCTGTGATACAGTCTCATCCAGGAGCTGAATGATGTGCAGTTAAAATGGCATCGGATAATTCCGTCATGGTTACTTCTACAAATTCATATGTCGAACTACTAAACCTCCTAGGTCTAGGACATTGCGTAGAAAAGCTTGCTTCAAGCCCTTTTGCGACATCATCTAGTGAATTTTTTGCTCCGTACAAACGTCAAAAGTGCCGATCCTCTTTCTGGTTTTGACAAAGATGATTGCAGTACGTTTTTTGGTTCTTCTTTAGCTATTGCCACAGTTCTTTTAAACAGAGCTGCATATAATGTATAGTCAATCCAATTTTTCGGTTAATGATTGTGTTGGAGACTTTTCCATGCTGGTTTTCTTCGCCTGTAAGGCTGTTTACATGCTTCCTTCCACCAAGCTGAATTTAATAGTGAGCTGCCAGACATAACCGTAAAATCAGCGGGCTGAATCTCAGAATTTGAAAGTAATACCAACAAGTCAGACTTCCGCTGATCATCACAAGTAGTCAACGATGATATCCCTGAACTTATCGCGGACTTATAAGTTTTCATAATTCATGAACCCTCTTTGCCGTATGATAGGAGCCTGACGTGAAAGCATAATTTTTAAATGTAATGGGTAAGTTATCGCTACTTGTTCCATTGTCAAACGTATCCCACGATTGAATAGACATCCGAGCAGACGAGAAAGTCCAGTCTAATGCAGGTGAGAATCGCCCACGTAGAAAAGTAATTCGAAATGAATTGTGACATTGAAAATTGGTATCATTCCCCCAATTCCACAACCTTTTTCCACAAACATCCGCTTTCATTCCCCAAGAAGTGTGGTGAGAATTAAAATCCCCTCCCAGGAGCATTGCATTTGAACAAGTTCGGTACAGTGAGTCCAGGTGATCATTGCACTTAACTCCGTTCAGAAAATACGCATTAACCACTCTAAACGCAGTGCAACCAGGTAGTAAAAAATCTATTCGTCAAAGTTCGAACTCTGAACACACATTTTCAAAATAAACAGCTACCTTATGATACACTTTTGAAGAAACCAATGCTAACAGCCACCCGTCTCTACCAAGGCGATCTAAACTAAATGTTCGAAAATAATTAATAGTAAATCGCTGACATGATGAAAGCCATGACTGTTGAAGTAAAATAACATCAGGAATTAGGTTATGGACTAGATAAAGTAGGTCAACGTAACCGGAGGATATAGAGCTGAAATTCCATTGAACTTTTACTGATGCAATGGCGATCCCATTGTATGGATGATTCCACGGCAGAACATAACACATCCTGCCCGTGGTATTCACTGTTCTTTTATTTTTTCGCCTTAGATATAGGAGAATCAGTGGGAGGCAGTGGGGAACGTTTACGTCTGTGGTTAATGGTTCCAAGCCTCAAGCGTCCAAATGAGTGGCTGGGTCCCGCAGTCAAAGATAGCGGAGAACACACGAAAGTATCATACTCAATTTCTGTCTGACTGTCAACGTTTCTTTGCTTTGAATGTTGAGTAGAAATACTAGTTAAAATGAGGGCAGCAGTAGAAGAGTGCGATTGTATGAGGCTGTCGAATTTGGGGGCAGTTAGCATCTCGGTAATACCTTCGGCAAACGTGCTGATGAAACGCTCCATAACTATTGGCATTGCCTTGTCAATAGCCGCGGCTACTGCGGCCGAAACTGCGGCTTCTAGAGATGTAGACTGACGGGATGCAGCGGCCGTGTAACCGACGTCACGCTCTTTAGTTTATGCTATTGCTACGACACGGGAACAATGACGCTTCTCCGCAATCTCAAGCATCTGAATCTCACGGCCTCGCGCAGCACAGTTATTATCCGTAGCGCTGTGTGTTCCTTCGCACAAGCAACACCTCGGTGCATCTACGTCGCAGGCTGATGCGGAGTGAGAGCCGCCACAGTTGCAGCATCTCACTGAAGATCTGCAGGCATTCGCACTGTGTCCATATCTCCAGCACTTTCGGCACTGCAGTGGTCTAGGTGTCAACGTCTCCACGCGGATTAAGTACGGCCATGCCTCCACCTCAGACGGGCACGTTAAACCGGCGAAGGATACAATACCGCTCTCAGTTGGAAGTCGGCCATCACCCAGTGACCTGTTGCATCTGTAGACAGAAACAACACCAGCCGGATAGAGCATCTTCGAGAAAACCTAAGGAGTAATATTGGTATGTACCCCGCGAACAATACCCTTCACGCATGCGTGGTGAGGAGGCACGAAGGCACGAACCGCGATGAAAGCCAATCTCGTGTAGTTAAGCAAATCACTGAGGCACTGAACATTAGACGACTTACACAGCCAGTCTTGCCCCAACGCCTCACCTCCGAGATGTCAATGAAATGTTCCGTTATAGCGCGCAGCTTCTCCTGGAAACTTTTCAATTCAGCCAGCCGAATGGATCCACCATTTATGGGAACGAGCGCCCCGGGCAAGGTATTCCCTCCGTTCCAAAAAGAAACACTCCTGAGGTACCGTCTCAGTGGGACGACTAGCCGACCAGCGCAAGCCTCGGCCAGGACCGTAGACTGGCATTCGCGGTTCCTGGAAAGGAAAAAAAATCAATAAAAGGAACAAAGCACTACAATCAGTTAAAATGTACGTGGTAAATCCCTTCTCGGACACGAGACAAGAGGAAGCGACGCAGACAAGCATGCATTTTCCAATCAACCTAGCGTGGCCAATCTCCCTTGTTGGTACGAGCCATGTTTCGAGGCAACAACAACAAAGCCACCTGTGAGCAGCGAAGCCCACCTTCGTTACAGTGCAAAATGTTTTTCTTAGTAAAATTCATCTTTCTCACAGAATTCTTTTGCATGGTCTTGTTTTCTGCGACCATCACAATCGTTAGCACGTCGTTTTGTGGGCGCACACTAACTTGTGCGCAGTGAAGCGTGGTATTACTTGATGCGACCATTATATTCATTTGCAGATTAAAAAGCGTCTTTTCTTGCAAGATCTTTTTTTGCCTTCCTCGGCAAATATTAGCACGAGAGAAATGATAGAAGTAAGAATAGGTACACATTAATTGAAAAGCAGAAAGGCACGAAAGGCAGAATTTAACCGGGCATTCCGTTGGACTCAATAAGATATTGCTGGGCAGCGAAGCAAACATCCCTTTAGCTGAATCCCTAGAATATAGGCACCAAACGAAAGAAAAGCTGTGCCTTTGCCAGCACAACAGACAAGACTTACCTCCGCAGTTGCGTTCAAATTCAAATCTGTATGACGAGGTGCCCAAATTAAATGAACACATTGTAGACGGGCAGGAACTAGCAAGAGACACAGCTTTAGCATGGACCAATCACTATAGGCGAAGAAAGAGAAGAGTACAAGGATAGTTGGCCTGTAACAATATCAGCTTTTTTCATTGAAGTGTTTGGTTTACGTAGAGCTGGAATTACCGCAATACACTCAGGCAGAAAAATGGGCGCAAAATCAGACTACCCTAATGAAAACGACTAGTCCAAAGTAGGACAAGATATTCCAATGCTAGACAATTCTTCACACTGCGACGCATCTGTCGCAATGACGTTTGTTAGCAATAATCCAGTTAGGATGGCGTATGGCACTAGTTTTGCGTGATTTCAAAAAGTATAACGAAACGAAATCTTCATTGCGATATGTTGAGGCAAAAAAAAAAAAAGAAGAAAAGAAACGGAAATCGTCGAACCGTCCGGAAGTAGGCCAGTGCCGTCAGTGCCTTCGCAGAGGGCGGGACAGTATGGGAACGCCGGCATGAAAAACGGCATCGGAGCCAGATGTGGAGGAAGACGACGACGAACGTGCGAGCAGGAGCACGCGCGCGTTCGCGCAGTTACGCCGAGGGACGCCCACGCTGAGCCCGGGAATGGGCGCCTAAGAGCTGCACTCTAAAACAGTTCCTTCGTAGAGTGACTTCCTCGAGGAAGTGTGTCACCGGCCCCGCACACCGGCACTGTTAGTTCAACTACCGAGTGGCGAGGCCCGGCTGAGCGAGGAAGTCGCGCAGTGTTTTTGCAAGCTACCCCAGACCACGTACACGTGCATTGAAATTAGAGTTGTTGGCACCGCTGACACCAGTTTTGTTTCGATTGTAACTATAATATGGGTGTCGCGTATGTGACACGTGACCTCATGCCTATTTTCATACCTTCAGAAGCCCCCCCAGCTAGCTCTTTTCCATTACTTTCGTTCTAACAGCACGCAGAGCTCCTTTTGCGCGCCTTGCAGTGCGCCAAAAAGAGTGCCTTTTGTACACAGGCGGGCCGAAAGGTTTTGCGTGTTACCAACTAAAACACTATTAGCTTCATGCATCCCAAAATAGATGTCGTTTTTGTAAGGGGCACCGGCGCCTTTCAAGTGTTCAGTGCTTCTTTCTGGCTTTTTTTTTTTACCGAGCTGTTTGCAAACTGCATGAACATGAACCGGGATTAGGGTGGCGAACGAATGTTCCTAGGCCATCGGCCATGTTCTGGCGAAAGAGTACCGGCTCTTGCAATCGCCGAACGTTAGCAGCCCTCATCTGAGCTAGTACATGAGAGGGAGGCCACTTCCAGCAACGCCGACTGATGAGCTGCGCCTGCCACGGAATAGTTCAAATGTCCGCCTTGTGCGATACAGTTACGGTAACGGCGGCGAGAGATGTCCCCTTCCCCCCCACTAACAACAATTCATCGTCACTGAAAATTCCCCCAAAACTGAAGGAAGATGAGCAGACGCTATCCATACAAAGGTCGAGGTAAGCTGACGACGCCGCCGGAAAGCGCCCCTACTCTGTCCATGGCCTGCTCCCCTTCTCGCGTGCGCGGGACGTTGTCTTTTCCCCTTTCAAAGGATGCGATGTTTCCTGTTGTCTCACGAGCCGGCTGAGTGGTATTGGGCACTCGTCGGCGTGTCGATAACTTGCGGAAAAAGCCGTTGCAACGCTTGTCATCAGTATGTGCAGTGCTTGGACGCCAGAATACAGAAGCGATAAATAGCTGAGATTTTGGGTTTGTACGGCCCACGGACGAAGCGCAGACGGCAGTACTCCAGGACATGAAGCCAAGTGATAAAATCGGGATTGTGAAACCTGTAGTAACCGAAATAGAAGCGCTGATTGTAACAATTCATGACGGTACTTACAGCACTCGTCTTCTTTTATTCTGTCCGTGTCTGCGGTTGCACTGCCCTCATGTATGAAATTGGCAGTCACTTCGTGACCCATAAAATATAAGTTTCCAACCACAGGCCATTGTTTTAAAATTTGAGGCTCCAGTTACGTTGAATAATTTTGCTCGTTCTTCACTAAGGTGGATATTTATTGGTATTTTCCATTTTATTTGAAACACTTCAGAAAACTTTCTTTTTCAGGCATTGGTTATGCCAGGCGTCTCAAAACCTTGGTACGTGCAGCAACTTCTGTCACTTCTTGGAAAACACGAGACAACACCAGGGGGTAGGGGGAGGTGCTATTCTGTAAATGTATACCTAGTGGCGAATAGCCTTTAGGCTATTCGTCTTTGAAGAAATTTGCTAGAGTCTCGCCGAGAGCCCCGACGAGTCGAGGTACTCGACTACACTTAGGAAGGCTGGTAGCTGATTGTGACTGGGGAAGAGGATTACTTCCTGTCGTGAACATGGGAGCCCCAGGCGGGAGAACTCCTGCAGAAGTCGGCCCCGGTGCTGCACGTGAGCAGGTCAGGCGAGCAGAAGGTGCTCCAGAGTCTCTGGGTCACCGCAGGAGGCACAGGTGGGCGAGGTGGCTTTCCCAAGGCGGTGCCGGCGGGCTAACGTCCAGTAGCAGCCAACCCGCAGTCGGAGAAACAACGAGGTATCCCTTCGTGGGAGGCCGTGCTGTGGAAGAGGCCGCGTAGGCCGTCCCAGGGATACCCGTTTATACGGATGGCAGGCGATGATGTGCCGGCGCAGCCTATGTCTTGTGAAGTCCGCGGCTGTTACAGCAGGGCTGAGGGGGACGCTTGAGTGGTGGGCGCTCTTTGCGAGAGTGTCTGCCTCTTCATTGCCCGGGATCCCTAGGTGCGCCGGTAGCCAGTGCAGGGATAGTGAGCATCCTGCATCCTGAAGGGCCGCCAGTCTTGAGGCGAGCAGTGCAACCCCAAGGCTAGCCTTGTCAGGGATCTGCAGGCAAAGCAGCGCCGCCTTGGAGTCGCAGAAGTAGGCTGCCGGAGTCGTTGGTAGCTCCTCTGCCAGTAATTCCACAGCAAAGTGGAGTCCTGCTAGCTCTGCTGCGGTAGAGCTTGCATGTCCCGGGAGTCGGCACAGCTTGCTCTTTTGTAGGGCCGGTGCAACGCAGGCTGCTGTGGATGAGCCCGTCTCCGGTATCACGGATCTATCGACGAAGATGTGAAGGTGGTCCCCAAGTCTCTCTTGGAGGAGAGAGGCTGCCGTCTGATGTAGGGCACATGTTGGGGAACGGCTCTTTGAGACACCTGGCAGCTCCGTCGAGATTGGGATTGGTGGTCGATGTGGTGGGCGAGGCTGTACGGCGCTTGCAGGCGTGCCCCCTATGACTTCCTTATAGAGGCCACACAGCCGTCTCATGTGTGATGCTGGCCGGAGCGTAGGCGGGTCAGGAGTGCTTGACCATCTGCGGCATGGTGTAGGCTGTGATAACAGAGCGACGTGACTGAGTTGGCTATCTTGTGCGCATGTCTTTCGTGTTAAACATATCGCTCGTGTGCCGATAAGCGATGCACCGTGCCTACATAAACCCTTGTTTTTTTGTGCAATAAATGAATCTTGCAAAAGCTGCTGCTGCGTCCACAACGGTTATTACACTGGCGACGAGGCACGGTTGTGCCCATGCGGGGAGGGCGTTCCCGGCAAGATGGTCTTCGGCGTCCGTATCGGTAAATTTCGCTTAAATGGTAACTCTTCATGGGAGGATTACGTCGAGCGTATAGAGCTATGCTGCACTGCGAACAAGCTCAAGGAAGACGCCGACAAGAGGGCAGTATTGCTGAGCTGCTGTGGGGAGGATACATACTCCCTTAAAGCCACCCTCGTCAAGCCTCTCCGACCACCGAACGCTGACTACCAGTCCATCGTAAGAGCCGTGAAGAACCACATCAACCCGAAGCCATCCGAGCTATATTCAAGGTACGTGTTCTCGAAGCGAGATCAGCACGACGCCGAATCTGTCGCAGAGTATGTTACAGCTTTACGTAAGCTAGCCGAGAACTGCGGGTTCAACAACAACCAGCTTCCTCTTGACGTAATGCTGAGGGACCGTTTGGTTTTTGGAATCTCTGACAGCATTGTGCAGCAACGTTTGTTAGCCGAGAAAGACCTGACTTTTAAGACGGCTTACGATCAAGCAGTGATGGCCGAGGCTGCTGCAAAACATCAAAGGGTCATGGGCGGCCTACGTCAGGACGTCCCAGATTTGAGAGCTAAAGTGGACAGGCAACACATGAAGCACCATAAGAATGGGCAAAATGAAAAAAACTTCAAGCGGGCATTTGAAACGGCACTGTTTCCGGTGTTTGGGCAACCACGATGCATACCGTTGCAGGTTTAAAACGGCAGTATGCTTCAACTGTTCCGTGAAAGGACACTTGGCCAAAGCGTGTCGGAAGAAACATGAGGTCAGGTTAACCACCAGTTAGAAAGTATGTCAAACTCGGAGCAAACTGAGTATGATGACATGCTAAATATTAGTCAAGTGACTTGCGGTTGTCCCAAGTTTATGGTGGCCGTAAGTATAGGTGGCGAACTAGTGCTTATGGAAGTCGACTCAGGAGCAGCTAGATCGATTATCAGTCAAAACATGTTCAGCAAACTGAAAGTGGCAAGGCACATAAAGCTTCAAGAATCGGACACCAAGCTCGTAACTTGGACTAAGGTAGGATTGGACGTCGTCGGAAAAGCCACACTTCCGGTCAAATTTAAAGAACAAGACTTCCAGCTGCCGATTCTCGTTGTACGAAACGCAGGTAGCACGCTTTTGGGTCGTGATTGGTTCAAGGTTTTGAACATTAATGTCACTGGGCTTCACAGCATCGAACAATACGCCGAAGCCCTTATCAAAAAGTTTCCGGATGTTTTTTTGACGAAACATTTCCAGGCGCTGCTCTGCCACCACTACACATCGAGCTGAAGGAAGACGCCTGGCCCAAGTTTTTAAAATGCTGCAGCATTCCGTTCGCACTGAAGGATTACATCATCACAGAACTGGAAAAACTGGAACGTCAAGGTGTTCTGCAACCGAGGCAGTACTCGGAATGGGCCAACCCTGTGGTCATCGTCAGTAAAAAGGATGGGTCATTAAGAATATGCGGCGACTATCGAAGTACAGTAAACCAAGCGGTAAGGAACAACGTTTATCTTTTACCTATTAGCAAGGAACTTTTCGCAAAGTTGGGGAAAGGCCGTATTTTTTTCTAAAATTGACTTGACGCAAGCGTACCAGCAACTTACAGTTGATGACGCTACAGCAGAAGTGCTCACGATAAATACAGTAAAGGGCCTGTACAAAGTTCGACGTTTGCCGTTTGGTGTGTCGGTAGCACCCGGATTATTTCAAAGAGCAATCGATACAGTGCTTGCAGGTCTATGCCAGGTGGCGGCATACCTCGACGACATCCTTGTGGCCAGCGAAACGGCAGATGAGCACCACTCATCCGACTGTCAAAAGCGGGACTGCGTATACAAGGCGCCAAGTGTCAGTTCTTCAAAGAGAGCCTGGAGTACTTGGGACGCCGGATAGACGCAACCGGCATCTACCCGTCAAAGGCTAAAGTCGAGGCGATTCATAAAGCACCTGTACTAAAGAACAAGGAGCTCCAAGCTTTTCTAGGTATGGTGAATTTCTACAATCGCTTCCTAAAGGCTCGGTCTGAAGTTGCAGAAGTGCTCTACTGCCTACTGGAGAGCGACAGTACGTGGAAATGCGGTGAAGAGCAGCAACTAGCTTTCGAAAGACTGAAGACGTTGCTGACGCCCGAGCCACTTTTCGTGCATTTCAACCCTGATGCACCCTTAATTCTGTCTTGTGACTCATTACCCGTGGGTGCGGGAGCTGTATTAGCTCACAGCGATGTTCGAGGACGCGAGCAACCTGTTGCTTATGCATCAAGAACACTCACTAAGGCGGAACATAATTACGCCCAAATTGACCGCGAGGCTCTAGCTATTTTCTATAGCGTCCGTCAATTTCACCAGTACCTCTGTGGGCGAGAATTCCGCATCTTAACAGATCATAAGCCACTACTCGGTATCTTTCAACGAGACAAGCAGATTCCCGTTGTTTTGTCACCGCGCATGTTGCGGTGGTCTTTGTTGTTATCTGCTTACGAATACAAACTGGAGTATAGAAGGACGCAAGATCACGCAAATGCTGACTGTCTAAGCAGGCTACCGTTACCCGGTGTCAGGAGGGACATCGAGCCTCCTGGCGACATCCTTTTGTTGGAAGCAGTGGATTACGCTCCTGTGAGCGCAGCAGACGTCGCATCAGCCACTCTGCATGATCCTTGCCTGTCGCATGTGAAGAAATGGGTCGCAACTGGCTGGCCAGAACAAGCTGTACCCCCAGAATATGCCGCCAATCAGGTGAGGCGCGGAGAGCTGTCTTTTCCCCGTGACTGCCTGCTGTGGGGTAATAGGGTTATACTGCCAGATGAACTCAGAAAAAAAGGTCCTCGCCATTCTGCATGCAAATCACCCTGGCACAATGGCCATGAAAGGTCTGGCAAAGTCATATGTATGGTGGCCGAAGATCGATGCTCAGATTGAAGATTTCGTGCGTCATTGCAAACTCTGTCAAGAGAACAGGCAAAGCGAACCTAAAACGCCTGTGCATTTTTGGACGAAACCCGAAAGCCCGTGGAGCAGAATTCACATAGATTTTGCAGGGCCGGCTAACGGCGTTTTCTTTCTTGTTGTCGTGGACGCGCTATCAAACTGGGCCGAGATCGAGATAATGCCATCGCTTCACTCCTCAGCTGTGATCGAAAAACTGCGAAGAATGTTTGCTTCATACGGATTGCCGGAGTTAGTTGTTTCTGATAACGGCACAGCCTTCTCGAGCAACGAAATGGAATCTTTCTTGAACAGAAATGGCGTGCGCTACATGTATACAGCGCCATACCATCCCGCAAGCAATGGAAGGGCTGAACGCATGGTTCGCGAGCTAAAGTGTGCGCTCCGAAAGCAGAGCCAAGGCACAGTGGCGTGTAAAGTTTCTCGTTTTTTATTCAAGCAGCACTCCACGCCCCACTCGGAAACCGGGAAGACGCCAGCAGAACTCATGCTGGGAAGGAGCTTCCGCTCTGTCTTGTCGAGACTGCACCCTGACGTGAAAGGCCCTGGATGTACCAAGCTGCCATCGTCAAGGTCGTTTCTACTGGGTGACTCCGTGTATGTGCGGAACTTTTCTCGTGGTTCGAAGTGGCTGGCAGCACGGATGCTGCGTCGCTAGGGCCACGTCATGTATAAAGTACAGACTTCGGATGGTTCAGTACACCGACGTCATCGCAACCACGTGCGGAGAGCATGGGATGCTCTACCGATAGTCTCTCACGCCAACCCCAGCTTCAAGCTTTCAGCGACTGAAACTGCAGTGCAGAAATCGCCTAGTCCAGAAGTTCCGCAAGCATGCCGTAGGTCTACTCGTGTACGTCGCCCAGTGCTTCGTTATGGCATTGACTACTAGGTGGGAAGGGATGTGATAACAGAGCGACGTGACTGAGTTGGCTATCTGGCGCGCATATCTCCCGTGTTAAACCTATCGCTCGTGTGCCGATAAGCGATGCACCGTGCCTACATAAACCCTTGTTTTTGTGCAATAAAGGAATCGTGCAAAAGCTGCTGCTGCGTCCACATCGGTTATTACAATATGATCAATGTGTCGTAACCCCTGTTGCAGGAAGAGTAGTGACGGGGGCCAGGTGCCTGCTTCAGCAAGAGTGGCGGCCACTTGTGAGGTTCGGGGAACGCCAAGACAGACCCGTATTGTTGAGCGGTGCTGCAGCTCCAGTTTCCAAAGGTGGGGTGGGGGCAGCGCCACAAGAGTGAGGGCATACAGTAACCGTGAAGTGTCTGCAGCTTCAAATAGCTGCAGGGCCCACCTGGAGGTACAGCCCTGTCCACGGGCAAGGAGCTGTGAGATCGCCTTGCGGACCCGAAGTGTCTGGGGGCACAGGGCATTGGTAGCCAGCAGCCAGGTCAGCCAATGGTCAATGCGCAGCCCCATGTACGTGACTGCCTTGCTCCATGAGATCTGGACGCCCTTCAAGCGCAGCCGGCCAGCTGAGCGGGGGGCTGCTGCTCTGGGATGCAGCAGCAATGCCTCGGTCTTCCTGGCCGAGATGGTAAGGCCGATACTGCACAAGTAGGCAGCCGCAGTGTCCAGGGCTCTCTGTAGGGCCGCACGTGCCTTGCGGATGTGTTGCGGTGGTCCCCGCACCCATAGGGCGACGTCGTCCGCGTAGATTGAGGACTGCACGGGGAAGTGAAGGTCGACCGGCAGGGCAGCAGGCAACCGTGCCAAGGCCACGTTGAAAAGGAAGGGGCTCACCACTGACCCCTGTGGCACACCTGCAGCGACTGGACGGGGGGTGCTCTTCGATCGACCCACACGCACCCTGAGGGTGCGATTGTGCAGGAACGAGGAGAAGAACTCCCGCACGTTGCCACAGATGCCGAGGAGGTCCAGGCTCTGCTGGACAACTGAGTGTGGGAGGCTGTCGAAGGCATCCTGTACGTCGATCAGCAAGAGCATCACGCGGTCCCCGCCGGCCTTGGCGTCCTCCAGGGTGGACACCATGTCAGCGATGGAGTCCGCAGTGCACCGCCGGAAGCCCGTCTGTTGGTCTGCCAGGAAGCCGCGAGAACGGGCCACCCAGTCCAGTCGTGCCAGGGCCATGGCCTCCATCACCTTGCAGGCAGCGGAGGTGAGGGAGACCGGTCGATAGGACGACAGTGCCCTAGCCGGTTTTCTGGCCTTGAGGATGGGTGCCACAATGGCTGTACGCCATGCCTCTGGCACCTGCCCTGACTGCCAGATCTCATAGAAGCACTCGAGCAGGCGCTGTTGCTCGCTGGCGACCAGCATTTGTGGCGTTACACCGTCTGCTCCTGGTGCGCTGCGGCGTTTCCCTCGCCTCAGAGCCGCTTGGAGCTCGTGCAGGGCAAGTGGCTCTTGGCAGAGGGCAGCGACCTGGCTGGACGTCCAAGCAGGGTGGAGGCTATGTAGACAAGTGGGCAGCTGGGCAGGGGGGTCTCCTACCGGCAGGATGGCTGCACTCTGTGGGACAGGAGGGGCGAACCGGTCCGCCAGAAGTTCCGCGATGGTCTCTTTGCTGATTCCTAGCGAGATGACCACAGCGAGGATGGGTTGACGGCTCGTGCTCTTGCCGGTGAGTGACTTGAGTAGTCGCCAGGCTAGGGGGCCCCTTGAACGGTCCTTGATGCTGGAGCACAGGCTCATCCAGCTCTGGTTCCTCCTGCGGCTGGCCTGTCTTCTACAGCAGGCATCCACTCGTCTGTATTCAGTCCAATGTTCTGCCTTCGCTGTCCGAATTGCTCTGCGCTCCGTGCGGCGCCTGGAGGCACGGAGATTGAGTAGGCGGAGATCCGGGGCAGGGGGGTGTCCGGTGGGGCAGAGCACTGAACGGTAGCCGCCTGGGCGATGGCGTCTAGAAAGTCACAACGATCGCTCGCCTCACTGCAGTGCTTCCTAAACAGAGACCAGTCTATGGCGTGGAAAGTTCTGGTCTTTGGCTTCCTTCCATGCACAGGGGTGATCACAATGGGGAAGTGGTCCGAACCCCAAGTGTCCGGAGTTGTGTCCTAGGAGTAGGAGCACTGTTCTGGGGTGAGGGAGAGATCGATGGCTGTGTTCACCCCTCGGCGGACATAGGTGGGTCCTCCGCTGTTCAGGATCACCAATCCGGCTCTGCTGATGGCGTCGCGGAGGCTTCGGCCTCGGCTGGAGCAGCGGCGGCTTCTCCAGCCTGTGTGTTGGGCGTTGAAGTCGCCACACAGGACTGTCTGCCTCCCGAGGCGTAGAGCCAGCTGGACAAGGATGGAGGAGTCCCATGGCTTTCCTGGTCGTATGTATATGCTCGCCACCGTCGTGTCTTCGCTGCCAAGATGCACCGTGACAGCATAACACTCCAGGGGGCCTCCTGCGACCTCGGCCACTGGAACCACGGCGTGCGCCAGGTTACACCGAACGTAGATGGCTGTCCGTGGCTTGCCGGGCACGTCGTCCAGGCACGGCGCGTCTGTGCAGCCGTGTGTCGTGCAGGTGGTGGCGCCTGAGTAACCGGTGTATCCCGGGAGTCGCAGGTCCTCGGCTGTCGCGTACACCTCCTGCAGAGCAAGCATGTCGTAGTCGCTCTGCAGGAGATGCAGGGAAAGGTCTGCGTCTCGCCGCCGCAGAGTTAGTGTTCCACTGGAGAACACTCGGGCGGCGGCGACCCTTCCGTGCTGTAGGCTGATCAGCCATGGTGGTTGGCTGGCTGATGGCGAGTCACTGCCTGTACGAAGACGGGTCGGAGCGGGTGGTCAGCTGGCAGCATGGTGCTGGCTGCTTCCATGATGAGCAGCAGGTTCGCTACCAGCTGATCCACGGTAGACTGGGCAGGAAGCGCGGCAGTGTCCTGTGTTTCCTGGCGGCGAGAGGCACGAGGCTTTGGTACCGGAGGCATGGGTGCCGGACTGGGGCCCTTCAGCGCGCTGGCATAGTTCCGCGCCAGAGGTGAGGACTGCTGCGGCCGCTGCTCCTCGCGGTCTACTGCCCTGACAGCGCGCCTCGACAATGGCGAGGTGGAGGAAGCCATGATTGTGGCGACCTTCAGTTCTTCCTGCCATTTGGGGCAAGCAGGAGTGTCCGCCCTGTGGGAGCCCCCGGAGTTCCTGCAGCGTACGGTCTGGTAGAAGTTCGCCGCGTGGCTTTTGCCACAGGAGATGCAGTCGGTCGGCCACTCCAGGACGTGCCCGAAACGGCCGCACTGCCGACACTTTACTGGACGAGGCCTGGCTGGCCTCACCTTGAAGCCGAGCTTGAAGAGGCGTACGTGTTCCGGGGCAACCGGTCCCGCTAAACGGATGGTGACGGTGCTCCCGTCCATCGTTGCTGACAGCACAGGGATGCTGGACTCGATGGCTCCCAGTAGGTCTCTGCCTGCAGGCAGCCCTCTCACCCCGTGCAGGAAGCCGGTGCTCTTGTTGCGCTCGGCCGGTAGTCGGGCAGTCACAGGGATCGCATACAGCTCGGTAAGCTTGAGCAACCCCTTCAGGCACTCCTGGGTGGCGGTGTCGGCGCCCACGATGTTGCGCCTGTGGTTGACGCGAACCGCTGATACACCGGGCCGCGAAGAGAGGGCCGCGGCAAGTGCGAGGGGCGGTGCTCCCCGGAAGGCTCCGCCGGGCGCCGAGGGACGGAAGAGCACCGTACCGATGACCGCAGGGTCCACCGGGAGCGCAGCATTCTCCAGGGGCCCGTGCACGCCGCCTGTCCCCCTTCGAATGCACCAGAGTGAACCCGTCTGACTTTGGCTCACGGGCAGGTGGTGTCCCCCTCTGCACTGCCGCTGCAGGTACGCTAGGTGTGACCGGGGTAGCAGGTGGGCACCGCGAGTCGTCCGTTGTCTCGGGAGAGGAAGGCGAGATATCGGCAGGCTCCTTTCTATGCTTCTGCTGCTTCTTCCTCCCTTTTGGCTTCGGCCGCGGAGCAGTATGGCGTGGCGTGTCCTTCAGGAACCGCGCCGCGGTGTGTACGGGGCCCTGCGGTGACGAAACGGTGGTTGTCTCTTCTGACAGCTCCATCGCGTCGGTAGCGTTCTCGTGTTGTTGCGTGCTCCAGGGTAGCGTACCGTACTGCTGCCGAGAAGTAGCGGCGCCTGCCTAACGAAGCTCGACCGACATTACTTATTGGGTAGCGTGGCGTTGTCGGCGGGCTGCAGGCATCCGGTAGATCATGGCGACCAAGCAGGGGCGAGACGATTTGCTAGTGCGAAACTTGCACTGTTTATTCAAAGGTAGTTGAAAAAAATAAGAAAAGCATGAAGTAAGAAGTCTCAAGTAAGAAGTAACTCCAAGTACATTTCGGAGCCCCTTAAATAGCTCTCTACAAGTGTGGGCGGGATCTTGCTTCCATCGATGACACGTGACAGGCACGGAGAGAGGGCCCCTCCTCCAGCAATACCAAGCACGGGTAGGAGAGGTCGATCCTCTCATCGACGAATCCGGGAAGAAGGTCGGGTGAATGACCCCTCCGGTGCACGTGGGCTCCGGTTCAGCGAAAGTCGGGTGAATGACCCCTCCAGTGCACGTGGGCTCCGGTTCAGCGAAGGTCGGGTGAATGACCTCTCCGGTGCACGTGGGCTCCGGCTCAGGTGTCAGACGCCAACCCTAACAGTGTGCAGCCGGACCGCTGGCAGACGACGCTGCGGGGGGCGCGCCGCCATCGGGAGCAGACGACCAGTCGGGGTTGGTGCGAGGCACGCCCTTGCTCTGAAGAGGCGCGAAGGAGGTGGCTGTCGCCCTTTCCGGAAGGGCTTGCTCCACGTGTTCGCTGGCTGCCGCATGCTGCTCCGAGCTGGGGGCAGCGGTCGACGGCTGCTTGCGAAAACACAGAACGTCCGCGTTAGGAAATGCAAACGCGCTCGCATCTGCTAGCACTCATTGCGCCAGCGTTGTGATCAAGATGTCCATCTCAAGCACTCGCGTACAGCTTTGCGCACAGCTCTCAGATGTTTTCCCAAGTTTTACGGACAGCCGTTTTCGTTGCTTTCGCGAAAAACAGTTACTCTACCTCCCCACGACACAAGCCTCCAATGCCAAGTCCTCACGCTGGCCTTCGGAATATGGTCACAGGCTCTACGCAAGCAGGAACGGCATTAATAGATTATTTAAAAAAATTTGAAGAAAAGAGCGCTACGAAGACGCGGACTAAAAGAAGAACATGTACGACGGACAAAGCGCTACTTCCAACTTCTTCTTCTTTTAGTCCGCGTCTTCGTAGCGCTCTTTTCTTCAAGTAGGCAAAACCAACTCGCCCCTACATCAAGCTTCTGTTACTAAAATTACTGTTGTTTTTCTAAAATTCATCAGTCTGCATAGCGTAAATTGCGCACATGTCTGCCTTTCTCAAGCTGTCCATGCTCTTCTGTTTTATTTTTATTTATTTTTTATTTTTTTCCTGAATTCGGAGACTTTCGAACGCGTGTGGGTTGTTACGCATGCAATGGCGGAAAAGCTTAACAAAGAAAAATGGCGGATAACTCTGCTCGATCGGCTGCCATCCACCTCAACTCTGCACCCTGCCCGCTCCACTTAGTACACCT
The DNA here is from genome assembly GCF_050947875.1 of Dermacentor variabilis. NCBI lineage: Eukaryota > Metazoa > Arthropoda > Arachnida > Ixodida > Ixodidae > Dermacentor > Dermacentor variabilis. Next base: position 4,762,877 of record NC_134568.1, read on the forward strand.
CGCGCAACTCCAGTACTCTGCCAAACAGAACGCACTTCACCGCGTTGTACGAAATCAAGTTTACAGATATCGTTAACCCGCCGTGATTGCTCAGTGGCTATGGTGTCGGGCTGCTGAGCACGAGGTCGCGGGATCGAATCCCGGCCACGTTGGCCGCATTTCGATGGAGGGGAAAAACACCCGTGTGCTTAGATTTAGGTGCACGTTAAAGAACCCCAGGTGGTCGAAATTTCCGGGGTCCTCCACTACAGCGTGCCTCATAATCAGAAAGTGGTTTTGGCACGTAAAACCCCGTAATTAAATGAAAAATTAGTATCGTTATACTAGCCTGAGAACTAGGAGGAGGCGAGGGCAAGTTCTGTGTGCTCTTCAAAAACTCTTCCACAGTCCCATGTGAACAAAAGTGGGCGCCCAGCAGATTTATGGAATCTCACTTTATCTGCAATTATCCGGGGCACAATGGCACAATAGCCTAATCTGCTGGCTCGCTGGCATGCATGTACTCATGATAGACCATGCACGGCGCTGTCTTTCTTTCTTTCTCTCTCTTTTTTCCAGCAGCCACAATTGAGCGGGCTCCCGTAGGACTACGTTGAAGGAACGTCAGGTAGGCGCGGCGACTAGATTGAGCCAAATGCTCAAATGTGGGGAAAGAATCCATCCGCGTTCCGCTGGATTTGCAATATTTGAGAAATGCTGGAAGTGCAACGTGAAACAGCTTGATATTCTTTTGCACAGGCGGTGCCGCTGCCAAAAAACGCCTGTGAGGTTCTTTTTTGTTGGAAATCTTTTGCTTCAAGCACTTATTAGTAAAAATCACGAGTGTTAGTAATTACAGGAGATTGTATATATCTACTCATTGTGAATTAGTGAATTAGCATGTAGTTGAAGAATAATGTCAATTTATACTGACCTGCCCAGCAGAAACATTAGCTTATTAAGTTCACTGCTTCCCTGTGGATTCCTTAATAAACATGAAACAAGTTTCTCTTCATAAAATCGGAGAGAAGAGCTTGCTGCTTGATCATTAAAAATTTCAGTTCCAGCTTGAATAGTTTTGCCCCTTCTTCGGAAACGCATTACCAAGTGCAGCCACAAATTGTCAAATTTAAGTAATAATGACTCATGAACCAATCATCAGAACCCGCCGTGGTTGCTCAGTGGCTATGGTGTTGGGCTGCTGAGCACGAGGTCGCGGGATCGAATCCCGGCCACGGCGGCCGCATTTCGATGGGGGCGAAATGCGAAAACACCCGCGTGCTTAGATTTAGGTGCACGTTAAAGAACCCCAGGTGGTCAAAATTTCCGGAGTCCTCCACTACGGCGTGCCTCATAATCAGAAAGTGGTTTTGGCACGTAAAACCCCAAATATTATTATTATTAATCATCAGACCACAAAAGAACTTCGTATACATGATAAATACACTGTAGCCTAGAATACCACTAACAATTGTTGTTCTGCATTGAAAAAAAAAAAGATATTCATTGATAAAGATTTATTGTTTTGGTCATTTTTATCGGAGCCCACATGAATTTCTAATTGTTTTACACGCGACATCTCTTCATAGAAACGTTTTATGACATTTCATCTAAAGGCACCGCAAATTGCATTTTGTCATGTTGAACAGTTCTGCCGTAATTGCAGTACTGCGGAGGCTAGTACAGCAAGAATGCCCCCTCCCCCATTTTTTCCCCTCCTACTGTTTGTATTGCCGTCAGGTAAAGCTTCGCGCTAGGAGATACTACTAGGTGTCCTTGGAAAGCGCAGAAAGTAAGCTTTCTAATGCAATACAATTCACATCCGTCCAATTAGCGCAAAAAGCACAGTGCGTCCGCAAACAATGACTAAAATGCGGAGCGCGTGCCGCCGGAGTGGGAGCGCGACCTTGAAGTCCGAGTCTTAAGGGCTAAACTACATCGTTCTCATTAAGATACATGAATAAATAAATAATCGTTAAAGATCAGTGACAAACATTTTTAGTAGCTCTCTCTGAAGCGGTTAACGTCTTTCAAATAAAATAAAACGTAAATGTACCCTCGTGATTAAAAAAAATTGTGGAAGGTTTATAAGGGTGAGGGGTCGTGGTAGGCTTGGCACTACTAAACGGGGTCATGTACTGGAAATGTTTGCGAAAGTGAGGTCTACGATCCCCTTGGTGCTTCAGGTTCGGGCATAAATGCGCCTTTGCATGAGGCAGTGTGCGCTTATCAACTTCGGAGCGGAACGCTGAGCGCCGATATATGTAATTGTCAACACAACCTACCCGTTATGGAATGACGGCCGCACAAACGAGCATTCTTCAGCGTTTTCAAGCCGTTTCTATCGACCCGCTCGAGCCTCTCCACTACTGGGACACCACCTTCGGGCAGTCCCAGTGGTTGATTATCACCTTGAGCAAACAATACATTCCAGGGCTTGGTGCCTCTTCATTTGAGTTGCATTTTATCTCGTCCGGCAACGAAATATCTCACAAATTATTATTGCGACGACGTCACCGGGAATGCGAAAGGAGGAGAGTTTTATCTTGTGAGAACGTCATCAGGGGGGTGTCGTCTGCTGCAGCGTATACTCAGTAATGGTGGCACCATATCCCAAAGTTCCGCTGTGTGATGCGCGCACAACCCATGTATACATGTTGATATGGCCGCGACCAGTCGAGGTGGGTTTCGTCGCAGGGATCAAGAGATGGCGACAAAGGCGGGCATCATGATAAGGAGGACAAGAAAACTGTATTCACATGATGTTCGGGGTAGTGACTCTGTCATATTCTCCAGTGGTTCTGCTTAATAGTGGGACCTCTTGTGTGTATAGCAGAGAAGACCAGTGGAGATGTTCAATGGGAGGATCATCAAGTAGTGGGCGTGATCCTTTTGCGGACCCGTGACCTCGATGCCCTTTTCATCGTTACTTATCTCTGTTGTTCGGGAAATCCCTCAGAGAGTGGCTGGGGGTACGTGTAATGGTTGTGCGAGAGCTTGAGCGTTGTGCTGCAGATTGCAAGAACAATCTCGCATCCGCATGGCCGCGACAGGAGGGACCGGCAGCTGCTTGTATATTTAAGTGGAGTGGATGTACTTGCACACAAAAGAGTCCTCAATACAAATTTGTCTTATCGCTGTTTGGAGTTTCACCACTGACACCTTGAAATGTGGCACACCTCTCCAGGGAACAAGTATGATGAGGTTTTTTTCAAGAAGAGCAATTAGCTCGTCTTTGGAAAGCGAGCTGGAAGCGTTGTCCGGGGTAGCGCCGAATTCCAGGGTGCTCATAAAAACGTATTTTACCAGATTATGTGAGAGCTGGTGAGGCTGGGCACGGGAGGGCTTGACAGAGATCTAGTTAACGCCGCTAATAAAAAGCACACAGTGCTTTGAAAAAGCATTCCTATCCATGTACTTCACAGTTCCTATAGCTGAACCCTTTTTGTTTTTACAAAGTGACAAAATCCGCGAAAGCGGAAATATTTAATTTTTATCCGGAGCAAACAAAGTGAAATATGTTGTTAAAAACAACGCTAGAACAGTGGCAGGAGGGAGGGGCATTTTCGTGCTTCCTTATTTTATCGAAGTACGGTGACGGAAACATGCTTCTGCATTCTCTTCTGCCACATATTTAGCAACTGCTCTACTGAAAGTAAGATATACTTTCTTACATCGTACATATTGAACTAAAGAGGTCTCCCAACGTCTTTATGCCTTCACGAATGAGCGAAAAGCCGCTGCGTCGGTTTCTGCCGTCGCACTAGGGGCACGCCTTCCGGTACCCATTAGGCATGACGGCGAGTCTCTCTACACGAGTTAGAGGCCTTAGTTTGCTTCCTCGTTCGCGAGCCACCCGTTGTTTACTCTCACCTATAGCGTTTTGTTTTATTTCGATAGCAATTATATGGACACCCCAGCGCATTTTAGTTGTCGTCGTCGCCGTGATATTCCATATAAAGTGCAAGTGCGAAAAGCCCGTGGCCACGCGCCGTGTGCTGTAGATGCGATTGAAAGCGCGCGAGGGTGATCCGAGGATGACGGCTTGGTTTCGCGCCCGCAAGTTTCTACTCCGGCGGCGGCTGCGTAGGGCACGGCCGCGCGAGCCCCATCTTGAAAGCGATCTGTGATGAGCACAGAGTTTAGGTGTCTGAGAGCTGATAGCTTCGTGTGCTCTGTGTTGTCGCTGCTTAGTTCGCGTAGAAGCGAAAGGCAGCACGAAGGTCGATTCGATCACTCGCTGCTGTTGCTGCTCTTCCTCGCGCCAGCGTTTTGATAGCGAGTGTCCACGGTCATCGAGTGAGATGTGTTTATGTTTGCCTGGGCGTCCGTGGCACCATGCTTGTTAATTTAGTTAGAAATCGAATGCTTACGAGTTTATACAGCCGGTAAAACTACTAACCTTATTTGGTATTGCTCTCTACTATCGCAATCGACGCTTCGACTTTCGGGCGAAACTGCGGCATTTTCATTTTTTTTTCTCTCGTCTTGCCGAAGGTCGGATGGCGTGTTACATACAGAGAGGGGTGCCATTGAAAAAAGTAGAATAAACAGAGGGCTCCCCTATCGTATCCTCTACATTTCGGTCATATGGCTTAAGGTTAACTTATACATAATAAAACGAAAAAAAGCAAAAAAGAATGCTCTGTGCTAACGCCACTGATTTCGAGACGATCATGCTGAAGGCTCCCTGTGTGCCAGTGTTGATTACTCAGCCAGAAACTCGATGAATATAGCGAGTTTTTAGCCACTTTAACGACAACTTTTATGCTTTGGAGACTTTTTCAATGATTTTTGGTGACTACAGTGCCTTACTAAAATTCTTCAAAAGACTTCGGCTAAGTTTAATGCCTCGCCTCACTTTACCAGAAGGGGATATATATGCGCCTCCATTTGCCACTACTTCTCATATATCGAAGTGATTATTACTGAACCATCTGAATGCATCAAAGCTGCTTTTCTAGGCGTGGCACAAGGTTGAAATGTAATAACGTTTCTAGAAATCAGGGGTGGCTTTCTTTTTTACATTCTGACCACCGACTCTGGGCTACAGGAGGCAGCTTAAAATTATAGGCTAAAAATAATAAGGAACACATATAGGAGCAAATAAAACACTAAAAAATGGCAGAATTACTAGCAAGTCATCGCCATTATCACTTAGCGACTTTTCGCTAAAAATTGAATGTTATGAGCGGTGACCTAGTGACTTTGGATGTGTCCCAATACTCCCGGTAGACGGCTAAATAGCAAGCTGAACGGACAGCGGCTATTTAAAGTCTCGTTCCAATTCTGGTGAAGCCTGCAGAAAAGAGAGCTTCAGGAAGAAAGCACCGAAGTCAGAATATATGCCGGCTACGTTGCGACCAAAAAAAAAAATATATGGTGGCTGAGCAGAATCCTTGGAAATTCGAAGGGAAGGTCATCCGCTCACAGTAAAACGTAGTCACGCTTCATTATGCGCATAAGCTAAGCTATGTTGTGTCTTTAATAGGTTCGTGCACGCAAAGCGTTAAAATACAGCGATAATATTCGCTTAGCTTTTCCTTCTCGACGCGAGGGGGCGTCGCGTCGCAGAGAGGTCTTCCAGACAGTTGCGGATGCGTTCCGTTACTCCGACTTGCAGCTGCTTGCTTAGCTGTCAGCGTTGAGTGCTTCCAATGCTGGCGAGAACGGGAACACACCCATTGTCCAGAATGTAGTTATATCAACGATGTATGCCATCACGCTCACGTTGAGCGCCAACCTGCATAGACGCGTGCAGCAGGCGTTGTGCGAAATCGCGGCGCACTCCACCCATTCGAGAAATGTTGCGTGACATGCCTGTGATAGCGTGCGAGGGCAAACATGCTGCCTTAAACGACGCTTAGTGATTGCTGCGTGTACGCGTTGCAAATCATGTACAAATGCTATAAAAGATATACATGAAGCATCGTTACGTTGGTCCCTTGGTTTCGGTTTACTGAACGCAGTACGAGGAAAATTTATGCTCTAAAGAATAGTTTTTGCAACACGGTAGCGCGAGTATGGGCTCAGCCGGTCCACCACGTGCAGATGAGAAAGGTGCACCGAGCGCGCAGTTTTTCAACCTAAATACACTAAAAGGCATTATCGCGCAATTCCTTAATAAATTCTTCTTGAAAGCACGAGTAAAAAGAAAGATAACCCATATTTTTTTTTTTTGCGTGATTCTTTAGGTCACTGATATTTGCACGAGGCTCTCTGAAATTGTAACGAAACGCTGAATACGTGTTGCTTCAGGTTTGATTTGAACGCTCTACGTATGCAAGCTTTTGTTCCTCATAAAAGGCGGAGATACACATGCATGAGTTAAGTGAAGTTTCAATTAACTGGTTCTTCTCTTGTTTCGATGACGTTCCTCAAAATTACGTTTTCATGTTAACGTTATCGCGGTAAAGCGCGAATGATGCAGCAGTTATAATGTGTCACTAACACAACACACTTCTGGCGACGCCGATAGGCAAGCCTCATCGCTGTCCATTGACTAAGGGTTATCTGGAGTACGCGATTTTTTTTTATTTGTGTGTTTGTTTGTTTCTGGTCTTTCCCGTCATGAATCAACAGTATAGCTATGAGGGTGGCTTTATTGAAAGGGGTTGCAGATTAATTTTGAGCACCTGGAGTCATTTGCCGTGCACCGGAGCAAAGTACGCGAGCGTGTGCTCCTTTCGCCCCCATCTAAATGCGGTTACTGCGGCCATGAATCGAACCCATGGCCTTGTGCTTAGATTAGACTGCCGTAGCCACTAAGCGGCGGATACTGCGGCTGCCGTAGCTGCTGCGGGGGCATATCTGAAGTGTCTTTATACAACCCCCCGCCAAGAAAAGAAACAGGCAATTAATATTGACCTTGGCTTTATAGTGCATGGTTCAAGTGTCTTTTGGAAAGAAGAACATAGTGTATTATTTGCCAGTCCCTCCGTTCTTGTCTTCTTTTCCGCTCCATCGTACGATTATCGCCCACAGAAATGCAAAGTGAGTGGCCTCTTGTTGCGCAGTCGATCGTCCTCTCGTATCCAGCTTTTCTTGACATCAGGGTTTAGTTCGCGTGAGCGCCACCATATATTGAACTTCAACTTTTCAAGCTTCCCGCAGTGACGTAGTGATGACGTCAACGAAACAAAAATAAAATAATAAAAAGCTACCCCTGTGCACTGAACTTCGCACGATGCTTGTCCCGCACGCGTTATTGGTGTTCTCGATAAAGCGTAGCCGCTCGTCGGCTGGAAATGACTTATCATCCTGAGAGCCTTTAGTCGCGATGAGCGATGATTGAGTGTGGGCTTTTGAGAGACTTCCCGAAAAGGCAGCCACGGTTATTTTCTCTTTTTCTTTCTTTATTTCTCTTTTTTATGCTGCAGAGTAAACAAGCTAGGGTAATCGTCAGAAGCAATCCGCGGCAGCCTTTCTTCAGTCGGCACGCATTCTTAGCGTCTGAACATTGCACACCGTCTACGAGAGACGCAGTGGTGGACGGCTTTTGAGTTTAATGTATCGATTTCGTTAAGGTGCCCCGACTTTCCCTAGCGACCTTGCTATCCGCACTTATGGGCTACGACAGCAGCTGCAAATCGAGATGTGCTTAAGTATAAAGATGGATACATGGATAACTTCGCTTTGCACCTTGAGGCAAAAGGCACCACACAAGAATTGTGCAAACTGTCTATGAGTCGTCGTCCGTTAGCATGCTATGGCCAAAGCTGCTCGCAATATTACGTCGCATTTACTGGCCACCGGGTGAGGTATACCTTTTGGTATGACATATACAATACTTGCAGTTAGTTCCAAAAGTAGTATCCTGTCGCGGTTATCCACTTGCGTGAAGGAAGACCGCTATTTAAAATTATTCTGCAGTAATATATTCGGGATTTGTCTTTTCTCCATATTGTCTACCATGTTGCCAATCCGCCTCTATAATATAACCGCAATGTGGACTAGCAGATATCGAATACCAAAAAGGTTACCCACATACTCAAAGACCTCGCGCACATCTTCTGACACTTACTTGTATTCAAGAGTTGTGCGACTGCCAAGAACACCTTTAAGGAACGTTAAACAATAAATCATGGGGTTTTACGTGCCAGAACCACGATCTGATCATGATGCATGCCGTAGTGGGGGACTCCGGAATAATTTGGACCACCTGGGGTTCTATAACGTGGACCTAAATATAAGTACACGGGTGTTTTCGCGTTTCGCCCTCATCTAAATATGGCTGCTGTGGTCGGGATTTGATCCCGCGACCTCGGGCTTAGCAGCCCAGCATCATAGCCACTAAGCAACCAAGGCGGGTAAGGAATGTTGCCAGTTCGAGCAAGGTGGCAGTCGGCAAACGAGACAATTTGTTCGCATCCTCATTACACGAGAATCCGTACCAGCTGTCGAAGTTCGACACCGTAGAGTGCATTGTATTTAGTGTGATGGAGTCCGCGTCGAAAATTTTAGACCCGAATCACCCTATAGCGACTGACGATCAAGCATCTCGCCTAAACGTGCAGTAACCTGACAGTTGCCGAGCGTATACGCGTCGGCCACAGGACCGACCCACTTGGCCTCTCTGCAACACTTGCCGACATTCTCGCCTTATTTCGCACCATCGGGTTTCAGCTGATCTCCTTCCACAACCAATTTATTTGTCCTGAAATTTGGCCACCCTGTCAACGTTATGAATTTTATCTTTATGTTGTCTTTTATATTTAAGCTAGTGCTGCCCTCAGGTTTCCAGCTGTTTCACCTTTCCCAAAATGCCCGCATTTTTGTCTGCCTGAGTTCATATTTTGGGGGATTTTTGGTAGACTTTCAAACCCTAGCAGGGCCGCCTGACCATGCTGTTCAAAAAGATATATTATTTTTCTGAAGTCTTGCACAAGCTTCTAGGGTTTCTCCTGGTAGCCCTCTCGATGTTTTTGATCATTGTTAAGTACGGTGTGGTATCTCTTGCAACCGAGTTGCCATTCGCGTTGAGGCGCTCGGATCTGTGATGAGCGTGTATTCCAAGTCTTGCGAGTCCTGCCATAACTGCTTGCCCTTCATTGTGGTGTGGCCGTATCCCCATGTATGGCACGGAGCGGTGAAGTCTCCACCCACGAAAAATGGGTTCAGGCCGGCGAGCTAGGCTGCCTTTCTATAGGTAGCGACCACATGATTATCGAGATCACAATCCCCGAGCAGAACCCCCCCCTCCCCGGTCAAAAACTTCAAATGGACAGACTGGGACAAGTTGCGCAGGCACCGGGACATCATGCTAGACGACGAGCCGATCGGCGGCATTGACACATGGATCGCGGAGCTGACGAGAGACGTCGGGGAGGCCACGCAAACCATCACTCCCGAAATCTTGACGGTGAAGATGGACAGTCGCCTCGCCCACCTCTGGGAAGCCAAGAAATCCACACAAACCCGATGGCAAGGCCAGCGGATCAATCGGAAACTGAAGAAATAATACAAACAAATTGAAGAGCACTGAAAAACCTTCAACAAGCAACAGTGGGACGAAGTCCGCAACGCCGTGAATGGCCAACTCCACAACGGAAGTACGTGGCGTCGGCTGAGGCACCTGCTGGGCGAAACCCAAACCGAATCCAAGCAAAGAGACGACATGCACAGAGACTTCTGCACAAAGAGAAAGGGGCGGCGAGCGAGGAGCAAATCGTCAAAAAACTCTGCGACAAGTAAATTACCTTCCGCAACGACCGACGGTCGAGTACGGCATGTACACTGGCAGTCCCAATCCCAGGTTAGACGAAGACTTTAGTCAGGCGGAAATCAGAACGGCACTCCAAGGACTCAACGGTAAGTCAGCCCCAGGACCGGACAGCGTTAACAACAAAACGCCCAGAAACCTGGGCGACAGATCCGTCACCAAACTCACGGGCTATATCAAGAAGTGCTGGACAGAAGGCCGCATTCCGGAGCAGTGGAAGAGGTCCAAGGCAGTCCTCATACCCAAGCCCGGAAAGCCCTCCAGCTTGGAGAACCTACGCCCAATCTCTCTCACGTCGTGCGTGGGTGAGGTATTGTAACACGCCTTCCTGAACCGTATTAACAGCCATCTAGAACAGACGGAGGCCTACCCCCACTCCTTCATAGGCTTCCGATCCCGCCTGTGCCCACATGACGTAATGCTACAACTCAAGAACCAGATCCTTGACGACAAGACAAGAAATACCAGAGCCATCTTAGGGCTAGACCTGGAGAAAGCATTCGACAACGTCGCCTCGCGAGTGGATCCTGAAATAAGTGTCTAATCTGAACCTGGTAGAAAGGGCCTACAACTACGGGAGGGACTTTCTGAACGATCGTAAAGCCACCCTGACGGTCGGCGACCTCGAATCCGAAGAAAGGACTGAGGGAAGTGCAGACACCCTACAGGGCTCAGTTATATCTCCGCTTCTTTTCAACCTGGTCATGCTGGGGCTCGCAGAAAACTACGGGAAATCGAAGGAACCCACCACTCTATATACGTAGACGATATAATGATCTGGGCCTACCGTGGCAGTGACGGCCAAATAAAGAACGAACTACAAACGGTCATTTACAAAGTCGAAGAGTATCCCTAAAGTACGGGACTCAAATGCTCCCCGAGCAAGTCCTATCTACTCCTTTACCGGCCCACGCGCAGATGCATGCCGGCAAAGAGCTTCATGGGACCCCGGGAGCACGAGGAAATCGGCCTGTACACCCAAGACGGAAACGCAATCCCAAAAGTCAACAAGATTAAAATCATTGGAATGATCATTGAGGCCGACGGAGCGAACGGCGAAAGCGTGTGGAAGATCGAAAGCAAAGTCACCAGCGCCACGAGATTCGTAAAGAGGATAACCAAAAGACACGCAGGCATGAAGGAAGAAAACGTCATTCGACTGATCCACTCCTTCGTTGTCAGCCAGATTGCCCACGTAGCCGCCTACCACAACTGGTACGTTGGGGCAAAGAACAAGATCAGCACGCTCATCATGAAAATGTCCAAGATAGTCCTGGGCCTCCCGGAATCGACGAGCTTCTGGCCCAGCTGGCCATACACAACATCATGGAAGAAATAGCGGAAGCACAACGCATCTCGCAGCTCGAACGCCTGTTGACCACCGCGACGGGAATGCACGTTATCAACAAGGTCGGCATAACGTACCGCAATCAGCACGGTCTGAAAATACAAATCCCTAACGAGATCAAAGACACCGTTACTGTCCCAAGAAACGTGCACCCCGATTACAACCGGGACAGAAAAAAAGCAAAAGCCGAGGCTCTGCTCCGTTAACTCGGCATGGAAAGAAACGCGTGCTTTGTCGACGCAGCCGAATATTCGAATGGCCATAAATACACCCCCGTAGTCACAGACACAGACTCCGAAATCAGGATCGCATGCAGCGTATTCACTAAACCCTCAGAAATAGCGGAGGAAGTAGCTATCACGCTGGCCCTCACAGATCAGAAATGCGAAGTCGTACTAAGCGACTCGCAAACGGCAGTAACGAACTACACCAAAGGTAGAATTTCCAAGGAATTCCTGGCCATTCTGGCCAAAGCGGGCAGATATATAACCGCGAGCTCTAGGATCGTATGGTTCCCTACGCACGTCACCACGGAAGGCGACACGCTCCCGAACCTAAACAAGACGGCGCACGGCGCGAGACAGCGCGAGACATGACGCGCCGCGCCAAACAGGGCAACACCTCTCGCATGATAGCGAACACTCCTTGCGCAGAACGGGACAGGCTCACTAGATGCAATGACGTAACCAATGCATATCTAAACGCCAGAAGGATATACCTACCGCCGAATTCCAAATTGAACAGGGGGCAGGCCATTGCCTTGAGACAGTTCCAGACCAACACCTTGCCTAACCCATTCCATCTGAAACGTATCTTCCCAGATAAGCATCAGGACGACACGATCAAATTGTGCCAGGAAGGGCCAGCAACACTCAAACAGGTGTTGTGCGAGTGCAGTGTAATTACAGGAAGGATGACAGTTGCTCCAGAGACCCTGTCGTCGAGGTAGGCCGCCGCTTTGCACAGCTCAGACCTTGACATCGAGGCGTGGGCAGTCTTGCAAGCCCGTGAGGCGGTGTTGAAGCAGGGATTTGACGTTCCCCCGTGGGAGACCTAAGCCCGGGTCGCGTTAAACCTTACCGGACGTTAAATAAAGTTGTATCTATCCATCCATTCATCCATTGCGCAAGCTTCTGCCTTCTTGCCGTTCAACCACCTCCTCATTTCCCAGTCACTTGTATCCCATTTTGATGACTACGATACCACGGAAGCCGGCAATAACGCCATGGGATTGAATCAGTTTAAATCAATTCTACCATTGACACGACAGCCGCTTTTGCCCACTGCGAATGAAAATATTGCATTAATGAGAGCCGTCGTTAAGCATATGAATTCACAGTCTAAAAAATTGTGCGTATCCCACGCACTGCGGGAATCGATGTAAGTGAAGCTTTTGTGTTGTTTGCCTTGATTGACAATATTTAGCGGTAATGCTGACTGCGAATGTTTAATTTCTTCAGCGTTTAGTGCAATACGAGAGTAGTGAGTTGGTGTTGCCTTGCGTGCCCCACTGCTGTTTGTCTGCGTAGTACACAGAACACACAGCGAGACGTGTTTTCATGAGGCATTGTTAGATAGATAGATAGATAGATAGATAGATAGATAGATAGATAGATAGATAGATAGATAGATAGATAGATAGATAGATAGATAGATTTCTCTCAAAACAAAGTACGGAATGAGAGAGGACGGAAGGGAAAAAGCAGCCAAATGCAGCTTGAGGACTCCCTACGCCCCACAGAGCAGCAGTATGGTGAAAAACAAAGTCAATGCGATAGTTTGCAAAGTATGCACAACTACAGAGTTCAAATCAGCGATTCTATTACCTAATTGTGATTTCACACAAATAGTGCAGTTACACAATTTCGTGGCAATTCCCACTACACAATTCTAACGCCAACGTAGACAAAGATACAGATAAATAGAATTCATTCAAGTCCCTTACAATGCATTGTCAAACTTTTCCGCGGGTGAGCTATTTGGTCGAAGGCACGAAAAGATTGATCAATTCCGTGAAAGGTTGTGCAGAAAACAACCTAACAGAAAAAACGATTATCTTCGAGAACATTTAAATACTTCGGCAGATTGTACGATAAAGATTGTGTGTGGTATTTGCTGCTACTTAACGGTAGGGTCCATTATATAGAGTGGCATACATCATATGTAGGCTCATAACGTACAAGCTGAAACATTGCTAGCATAAGGCTATTGGTCGTTGCTATAGCAGTTTTGTAAATGCAAAGCAGTTTGTACACATATAATGTAGTTATTCTTACAATATTGAACTGCCTGAAATATTGTCTGGTATGAGCAATCCACGGTAAATTAGCTATCAGTCTCATCACACGCTGTTGTGCAATAAGGAGGCACTGTTTATTGTGCTGTGTCGTCGTACCCACAACTGTGTGACAATAAGTAATCACTGGCGCTATAAATAAATTATAAATGAGAAGCTTAACCTGTGTGGGAAGGATTAACCTATGTTTACATAACACGAAATTTAACCTGTTCATTTTATCACGAATATTTTTAATTTGTAGGTCCCAATTAAGCGTCTTGGAGAGTAAAACACCAAGAGATTTTATACTGGGCAGAATATCAATATTGTCATTACCTAATAATAGTTCGACACCACCACTTACTCCTTTATTTTTTGTCCTGTATATCACAGCCTTTGTTTTATTCGTATTAACTTTAAAGCGATTTTTATTACACCAGTGACGCAAATATTCCAAAAATTGGTTGCCACGGAGGGATAACTCAGCTAGTGTGTTTCCTTTGGCGAGCATTGTAATATAATCAGCGTAAGCTACAAGATGAACCGGAAAGGGGGTATGAAAAATGTCATTTATATGTACTAAAAACAACAAAGGCCCCAAAATGCTTCCCTGAGGTACAACAGCCAAGAATGGCTCAACATCTGACGGGGTTTCATTTAAACACACCATTTGCATACGGTACTTAAGGTAAGATTGTATTAAAGCAAGACTGATGCCCTTATTGCCATAGTGACTCAGTTTCTGGAATAATAAGAAGTGGTCATTTGGATCAAATCCTTTGGATAACTCTATATATATCCCGAGAACAAAACGCTTTTCTTCAAAGGCGTCAATTGTAATTTCCTATTGTGTAGTCAATGCCATCTCCGTGGATCTGTTTTCTAAATCCAAACTGGTAGTCAGAAAGAACAGAATGCTTACTTAGAAAGTTAGTCAACCCGCTATGAATATTTTTCCTAATGCTTTAGACAGTACTGGAAGAATCGATATCGGTCTGTGATTGGATAAGTCAGAAACAGAACCACCTTTATGTATGGCAACAGTCTTTGCAATTTGCATTTGTCTTGGGAAGACGCCGGTACTTAAACAAAGGTTACAAATATGTACTAGTGTCGAGGCTAATAAGTCTGTTACAAATTTAAACGGCTGGATTTGAAAACCATCTTTATCCTTAGATTTACTCCACCGGAGGTTTGAGAACACTAATATTATTTCTGATTCAGCAGTTGGAAACATAAATAAGGTTTCGTGAACGCTTGGCGCCCCACAGTCATAACCGACAGGGACATCTGGTGCGACAAACAGCGATTTTGTAACAATAATGAAAAACCTATTAAACTGCTTGGAAAGTTCCTTTCCGCGCAAAACTTCGCCTTCTTCTTCAATGGAAGCAATAAGACGGTGTGACCGGAAGTTAAGCAAGCAATTTAGTTGGCCCCATTAATCTCGGGCACTGTTTCTCGAAGCGAGGTCGAAAAGATTGCTAAAGTATTCCAATTTCGCCCTCTTCAATTCTCGGTTTACTCGCCGAGGTTGCTCAATGGGTTTGGTGTTAGGCTACCGAGCACGAGGTCGCGGGATAGGATCCCGGCCACGGCGGCCGCATTTAGATGGGGGCGAAAACACCCGTGTACTTAGATTTAGGTGCACGTTAAAGAACCCCAGGTGGTCAATAAATTTCCGGCGGCCTCCACTACGGCTTGCCTCATAATCAGGAAGTGGTTTTGCCACGTAAAGCCCAATAATATAATTTTTTCAGTTTTCGGTTTAACTGATTACGGTAGTTTTTATATGCGTCTAATTTTGCAGGGTCTCGAGATTTAATGAACTACGTAAATCGTTTGTCTTTTAATTTTACGAATTAGTCCTGCCGTTATCCATGGTTTTCTACTTTTGCTTTTTCTGGCGTGCCTCAGAGGAAAAGAAGTGTCGTAAATAGCTTTTAGTTTGGATAGAAAAGCATCGTAAGCTGTGTCAGGGTCATTTATTGATAAGACGTATTCCCAGTCAGTGGCGGAAATCGCGTTCCGAAAGTTGCTCAAAGTGTTCAGATCAATGCGGCGATACTTCAAATAATGCGGTCCACGAACGCTATCTTGTCTAGCGTTGTTAACGAAAGCAAAGGTTGGAAGGTGATCACTGACGTCACAGGCGACGGTCCCCGCATCTATGTTAGACTTATCCGCATTTGTGGTGATAACGTCGATACGCGTTGCTAACGTTGCAAAAACCATAGGCATCAATTAAGGCCACAAGTTCCTTTCCTGGCTTCGATACACATTTCATATGTACATTCACATCACCTGACAGATAAAGAAATCTTTCATTAGAAGACGCGTAATCGAAAAGAGCTTCTAGCGTTTCAAAAAAGTGTCTAGTCTTGCATTAGGGGTACGATACACCACACTAAAAATGCTACTATGGCTTTCTACAGTCAATAGCTCAATATCTTCCGTTGCCAACGTAAATTGCTCGCGTTGTTCAGCCGTTATTGCATTATGAATATGAATCGACACGCCCCCACCTTTGCGACCGGATCTGTTAAGGAAGAGGTGCTTATGACCATTTAGAGCAAGATATTCAAATTCATCATTATACAACGTTTCACGGAACATTATCATAGTAAAGGAGAAACCCAGAGAATCTAAAAGTAACTGTAAATCTTCAAACTTATTCTTAATTGAGCGGCAATCAAGGTGAGAAATTCCTAGTGTATTCTCATTTACAAACTTCTTGAGAACCGAAGGAGCTAAAAGTCCGTGACAACACATCAGAATGATAAGTTATACTAGATCATTGTAACTAGATTTATACTCGATCGTATTATACTAGATCATACTAGGTCACTGCTGAACACTTTTAGTTGCCTGCTTTTTTCATCTTTGCGCGCGAATATTTGGCCACCTCGCACCCACACGAATTTCCAGTTGACTTTCCGTTTCTTACTGATTGTCTGGCCAAGTAGGCGCTTCCGTTCAGAGCACAGGTGCTCGTTGATGTATATACGGTTAGACGCAGTAAAGCCGAGGTCATTGCATGTGAGCCTTTTCTTTCTGCCTTTCTCTAGGACAGCATCGCGTTTTCGGCGATGAGCGAACTGCACAATAGCGCTCATGTTCAATGAGCCGCCAGGAACCGGCACTCTGTGACAAACTTCTACATCAGTGGGTTGGATAGGGTCTCCAATCTTATCGCTGATTTTGCCGACTACCTCAAGCAGGTTTTCTTCGCCGTTCATTGGAATTCCTTTTATTTCCAAGTTGCCGTTTCGTGAGTACTGTGCCCACTCGGTGATCCTCACGTCTACTTTGTTAAGTTGAGCAGTCAAGAGGTTACATTGCTCTTTTAAACTTTCGTTTTCTACCCGTAAGCATTTGTTTTCTTCCAACACCTTATCAAGGCCAACAGTCATTTCATTAATCTTTTGATCGGAAAAAGACAGGCTCGCCTTAATCTGCCTTAGTTCGCTGCGAATGTCGCGTTCAAAGGACTCTCGGAAAAGCTTCAGGTTGTTTTTCATTTCGTATTTCAGGTCGTCAAGCGCAGCACTCAACTCCTTGCTAATTTTTGACATGATAAAAAAACCTGCTTGCAGACAGATTTGACTCCCTAATGGCAGCAGTAGCGTGCAAGGGTCAATGTGCACTGTGCAAGCCGCAAGTGCTAGGCCGCATGCAACCTGCAGAGATCCAGCTTTCAAGCGCAGTGCACAAACGGATGCGCACTATGGGACCCAGTAACGTCTGTTATTCCTTTTTTGTTCGCTTTTCCACCGCTGCAAATCACTCGAGGGTAAGTTAGAGGTTGTCGGTTTTTTTACTTATGCTTCGTTCTTCCAGAAGCCTTTCGTCCGAGCAGTAATGACATTTTGAGTGTACTGAAGCAAGATAATATACAGCTCATGCTCAGTAAGCGTGTAAGATATTATAAAAATCTCCCAAAATTAATATATTATAATGTGATGTGAAACTATAACGTTGGCGGCCGGGAAAATACTGGTTTTAGAACGCCGACTATAATGCTATACCTAATGGCTTATAAGAACAACCATTTTGCTTAAATTTGCTGCCTGTATTCCAACATGCGTCAAATGTATAAAATATCAGTGCGCTGTGTCCCAACTTCAACGCCAGTCTATCCTGGGTAACGTTGGCGATGTTACATTTGTTCGCAGATTCATTCTTTATCAGAGCAGAAACTGTGGAAAATGTGGCAGGCATGGAATCTATGGTGCAAACTATACATTGTGCAGTGAATCTTGCTGGACTTCCTGCATGATCCAAGGTAGCATTCGCATTTATCAGTTGTTTCTGATTATTTGTTTCATGCCGTAAGGCAGCCCTCCTCGCTATAAAATAAAAGGGCAAACTACACTGGATGATTCTAAAGCAGCGATACGGTCGCTTGCGCGTTGGTCAAGGCCATCGGCTGCGTAGTCCCATTATATCAACGGATTATGTTTCTAACTGCAGCAAAAACTTCCACACTCCCGTTTTATCTAAATGACTTACATCCTCAAGAAAACGGGGGCAGATGGCAGAAAATTATTGCGTACACGCACATTTATAAGTTTGTATTTTCATAGTTGCTATAATGACAGGTGTCCGTAAGCGCGAGCGTTTGTTACGCATCACAGTCTAGGTTAGCAGTGAGAAACTCATCGGTTGAACATGCCAAATCAGGAACACTGGTCGCTGTACTGCTTTACTGTGTCATCAGCGAAGTGCTGAAAACTTGGTTGGCCTGATTCTGTTACGCTGACTACGACCGTTGTCGTCAGGCCGCCGCCTCATTCTGAAGTTCGTGATCACCACAGAGCACAGAAAGCTGTCTTTGCAACCTCCGCCACCGGAATTTGAGCCCATGTAACTGCAGCATTGTGCATTTAAAAGCTGTATGGCCACACTAACCACTACACTGCCGCATTATAACGCATTACATTGGGTAACGTGTTATTTCATATTTGATAACATAATTAAATTTAACTCGTTTATCGCTCATGTGATAGTGAAACAGGCTTTAATTAGTACATTGCAATACGTGAGCTAACGTAATTAGTTAAGAAGTTGAGTAGTGAAATTTTGCTAGTTAAGTAATTATGCATTTTGATTTGCCTGTAATAACGTTCACCTGTTCGAGTAATCCAGCTCACTCAGTAGTGTTGCGCTATATGCCGCAGGTTCTTTTTAAATATTTTAGCGCTAATAAAAGACATCTAGTATTGTACGGCCAGTGGACCACAATAGCGTTTCCCGATTCGAAAGCGCAGTTCATCACAAACAAGCACAGCGAAAGACCACGAGGTAACCAGTTTCCCTGTCTACGATGCGCTGGCTGAACCGCTGGCGTTATCTACAAATAGTACGCTGAGCTCGAGGGGTGTCTTCGTTCCGCGGCCGGCATTGCGCGGCAAAAAATAGAGAAGGAAAAAAAACGCACGCTTCACCAACCTTGCAGGATTGGAATGAAAATTTCTGTCCCACTGGTTTTACGCGTGAGCGAATAAGTGCCTCCACTTTGAAGATTCGCGGTGCGGGTGTACGAGGCTTAACAATAAAAGTTGGCACAGCGCCACGAGCGAGGTCAACGGCGCAGCTGTTACGGCGGTTGGTGGGTGACCTAGATAAGAATAGGCGGGCGGCACTGCAGGGGAGGGGTGGGGGGGTATTCTGTAAGAGTCCGCTTAATGGACTGTCTATTTCCGCCGCTGCTGATTGGCTAGGGCCGCTCGTTTCCTCCTCTCTCGTACAGCCGCATCCAATCAGCAGCAGCCAAAATGGACAGTCCACTATGTGGACCTTTACAGAATACCCACCCCAGGCGTCCTCAATCGTCGTCCTCTCCTGCGTTCCTTTCGTCATCTTTGATTTGATGTATTGATTGTCTTTAGCGCAATAAGATAAACAATGACGGCAGAAATGAGAGCAAGTACGTTCACGCAAAAGACGGGTTCGTTTTCTTTTATAGCTTGTATTAGCGCATTTTGAAGATGTGCAATAAACCACGCATTAAAAAAATTTGAACTTTTTGAACTTCCTGTAAAATTCCGTTCTTAAAAAATAGCGGAAAAACATGCGTACGACTCTTGTACAGTGTTTTCTAGCGGTATAATAATGCACTGCAAATACTACAATGAAACGACACCATTTAAAAAATTTCTCCATATGTCCTAACACATGTCCCCTATTTTAGAAAAATTCGAACTATAGCTGCTTTATTGGATTCTCCCAGGACACGGAAAAATGCGTATAATGTTTCGAAGCGCTTGTACGAAGCTTTACATTATAGAACAAGTATCCGTAGCTGTACGGGACCCCTATTCCAAACTTTGATAGTGCAAACCTGAATGACATGTTTTGTTCGGACATATTCAGGCAAAATGTGTTCCTTCCAGCTTACGCGAAGCGTTTGATTTTTTGTCCATGTCAATAAACATGGTGCTTTCAACCTTATAGTGATACCATTGTGATATGCGTTAAGTTAGTCTTTATCGCTTGGCACTGGTACAGAATTTAACAGACGATACATGGTATCAGCTTCAGCCGTATTTGATTTCACGCAAATAAATTTTCCTACTAGAAACCACTACATGTCATTCAGCGCAGTTATCCCCTTCTCCACCAATTATAGTTTCCTTTCTTCGGGACCGCGGTGTATGTGCTGGCGGATATCAGAGGCAGGATAAAGCATCGTAATTAAACGGATAATAAACTAAAGTCACGTGATTAACCTTTTAACTAATTCACTTAAGATGTGGATCACAACAAATAAATTGACATGCACGGTTTGTACATGGTAGATCAGCGTGTCTATTACAAGAATTGCGATTCCCCGCACCTTTTTAGCGCGACGAATCTGTATATCCGTGCGAAACCGTAACTCAGCCACTGACGGCCCGGGCGCATGCAGCCACGCCTTCAAAGAGACGGCACTGGTTCTTAATACAAGTAGCGTTTACGTAACGCTATACAGCGCCACACACTAGACTGATAAACTGGGATAATGGAGATTAAATGAAATACTAGAAGTAAGAAAAGATATTTCTTCCAAGGGAGCTCGTACCATTTACCCATTTCTCTGTGTATAAGCTGGATGGCAGAAGTCGAGGAGAAAGCGCCATCGGTCAGCATGTTTTCGGAGAATACGATGACGTACGTCGTGGGTACTGTTGCATACACCAGGGTAGCGTATCGTACTGCTGCCGAGAAGTAGCGGCGCCTGCCTATCGAAGCTCGACCGACGTTACTTATTGGGTAGCGTGGCGTTGTCAGCGGGCTGCAGGCATCCGGTAGACCATGGCGACCAAGCAATGGCGAGACGATTGCTAGTGCGAAACTTGCACTGTTTATTCAAAGGTAGATGAAAGAAAATGAGAAGAGCATGAAGTGATCAAAAGTACATTTCGGAGCCCCTTATATAGGCTCTCTACAATCGTGGGCGGGATCTTGTTTCCGTCGACGTCACGTGACCGGCACGGAAAGAGGGCCCCTCCTCCTCTGGTTATACCGAGCCTGCTGAAGGAAGAAGTCGTCCCGCCTCCCGGAATTGTAGACGCCTGTCCGCCTCTTCTGCGCTTTGCGCGTTCATGGAAGTTCTCTTCTAGGTCCAATTCGAGGAAAGGGCCTCTCTAAACTCGCACGCACACACACACACACACACACACACACACACACACACACACACACACACACACACACACACACACACACACACACACACACAAACACACACACACACACAACACACACACACACACACACAAAAGAGGCTGTACACTGCGGGGCTTCCGGTAGACAGGCACACTCGAAACGGTCATGGCGAATTAGAAACGCTTCATTTCGACGAGGCCTGGTAAAAGGTCCGGTGAGAGAAAGTTCTTTGCGCACGAAGTGCGGGACGTTAACCATCGCAGGAGAAGTCACGCCTCATTTCGACGAAGATGGTCGGATGAAATTCCTTTTGCCACGTGGTGTCAGACGCCAACTCTAACAGTACGCTGGAGGCGGGGTTGCTTCAATACCTGACAGAGTTATTTCGATTGCTCATAGTTTTGTTATGTGGTGGTATGTCATCAATAAAAACAAAGGAACGCGCGTCTAACTAAAATAAGGGTGTTCCATCAAGAACTGCGTCGAATAAGCTAGAAGCTCTGAATAAACGCACGGAAGCGCAAGCCTACAATGAAAGTGCAGAGGGAAAGACTCAAAGAATGAGATTATGAGTGCATATATAAGATTGTACTTCTCGGCCAATCATCTTCGGTTCATTTGTCTTAGCGAAGACACCAGTCATAGGTGACTTCTCACGGCACGCATGTACGAACGTTCCGCTGGAATATCCGGGATGCCGCCAAACTTTTGCTTCGAGCAAGCACCGCCGATAATGCTCGTAACAACTGCAACAATAATGGCTTGAGAATTGCATATGGGCTGACGGCCAGCATTCAGTCAACCCTTGCATGTATCATGGTTGTCACGAAATGAATAGGCATTACACTGAAAACGAGAGAGAAAATTGTGCCGATTCCATTCACAGGGAGAAGTACTGGCGCTGTGTATGTCTGCGCATATGACTACATCGGTAGAGCATCCGGCTATAAGATAAAAGATGATAGTTCTAATCTCACGTCTGTAAAAACATTCTTATTGAAGAGGCCCCAAACAAGGCGCGACTGGAACCTACCTACCGTAGTGTTTTGCAAAGGCGCGAAGAAAGTGTTGCATTAAAACTCTCCATGCGTATAACCGCCCGACCGCTGTTTTGTGTTCAGGCAACCGACAAAAATATGATGGTGCTGGCGTGCAGCGTGATACAGTGCGCGAGCGTTAGTGTAGCTATATCAGTGCCCATCGTCATCTCCACGCAGAGGGACACCCAAGACGACACAAATTTTATAGCAATGCCTTCCGCTCGATTCTGTGCCACTCTTGTCCTCCACCATTCAAGGCCGGCTGGTCACGTGGATGGCGCGGGCAGAGCGCCGCTTCCACACGAAAAGCGCGAAAAGAGAGATAACCGAAAAATGCACCGCTACAACATTGTGGCCCAGATACTCCATCTGCAAATTCCTGCGGGTGATCACCATTTCTACAGCGAAGCTGTTAAGGGAGACTTTCCCCACTATCGTGTCCGCGTGTAGAAAAAAAACCCGGAAGACAGTGCAATGCCTAACCGACCCGGGGCGGAGATGGCGCAGGCGTTAAGCACTCCCCCTGCGTGGGCCGATCCCGAAGATTGTGCAATACCGGGCCGACCCGCCGTGCAGAATCGGAGACCCCCTCTTCGAGTTCAGAACTCCTGGTTCGAAACACGCGAGAAAGTTTAGTCGGATACAACGACATCACCAAGCACTACCAGGTAGGCAGGCGGATATTGCCCCCACCTCATACCAAACTGAAACGTCGCCAGGCAGTCGTCTGGCGACAACTTTGCCGGATTTACAGTAAAGTTGTTTCCATCCATCCATTCGCAACTAAGGGACCCACACACACAGCTTCGCTGGTCATCCTTCTTCACAGGGTGGAAAGGCACTGAGTTAAAACAACACTAAATTTTCGACGTCTTTCTGCCGCCTTTAGTTTGCTACTCCGTCTTCAGCTATAGCACACCCATCGCGTATCCACAAGGAGTATGATTTCTCGCAGACCATTACACGGCTATCAGCCTAGCCAGCAGATCCAGCGGTCTAGGTTAGGCACTTGTGCTACGAAACAGCTTAAATACATAGTGGTTGACCACCGTCATGTACTGCCGCCTCCAAAAAAGGAAAACAAAGCAAATGCACCGTACGGGGGACACCATATGTTGATCCTCAAGGGCAACGGCTAGCCAAACTATGCTTCTATATAAATAGGCTGGGGCAAATGCAGCAAGGGACATTTATTCAAACGCGTTTTTATCGCTACACCTATGGATTCATATCACACGACTGCAGGCAACACGCTAACACTGGCAATTAATCCAGATGCTGTACCTATTCACCTAGTTGATGCATTCCTCATTCAGATTAATCTTCACCTCAGGAAGAATTAAAGGGACACTAAAGGTTACCATAAAGTCAAGTTAACGCGATAAATCAATGCTCTAGAACGTCTAAGGCGTCAATATAATCGCGAACAGAAATTTAGTAACCGAGAAATTGAGGTAAATGCATGACACGATTTCAGACTCCCCAGCGACATTCCGGTACTAGCCCGATGACGAAGGCATTCCTCATCATAAGTTATGTCACTAGTACTCAACTACTCGTATTAAAAAGATCATTTCATTAGATTATAAGACGGAAGAAAATGCTACTTGTCTACTTCTATTCGATTCTAACAAAAAATAACATTTCGACGTTACCCTTGAGTAGAATGGGTGATCGAAAGGTTTCGTTTTTGCTCGAATCTGCGCGCTCGACTTTGCGCCGCGCGCGCTTTGGAGTTTCAGTTGTTTCTTTATCGCGTCCAGCTGCAGTTGTCCTATTGGCTCGTGAAACTTGCATTTAGAACAAGCAACGAGAATGCCACGTCCATGGGATGTCGTGGGATGCGCGAACGGTCCGCGGAACTTGGCCAAGGGTAGTTGCAGTGGCGAATCCAACGTTACTTATCACTGTGCCTGCGAGTGAACCTCTCCGTTCGAAGTGGTTAAGTGCCGTACCTCTGCCACAGCGAGCTGGCAAAGAGCCGAAAAATAACGTAGCGTGCTCGCTGCACTTTCGTCCAGAGGATTACGAGTTCAACGCCGACTTACTGATGTCGCGTGGAGTGCCTTTCAAAGCAGGCCGCCGTCGTAGTAGTACGCAACGACGCCGGCAGCGCGAGCCCTCAGCAGCAGGTCACGTTCAACAGTGCTTAAATCACTGAACTCGAGCCCAGCATCGCAAGCCAATGTGTCGTTGTCAGGGTCGGCCATTGCAACGAGCGTCGAAGTTGGCGTCATAAAATAAAGAACCAGCTGATCGTCGCACGTTTTCCCTTCCGCTAGCCACCATAGTTCCGCTTTCGCGCTGCTGTCGGCTCTGTCTTGGCTCTGTTTCGGGCAGCGCGTTTGCGTTTTGTGCAGAAAAGCCGTAGCGCCGTCTGCGGGAGCCGTTTTACTCACCGGCGGCGCAACGTCACTATGAGACCATGACGTCAACACTCCTCGATCGGAGGGCGGATGATTTTAACTGCGCTAGAGGTACGCGGACAATTCAGAACGCATTTTCTCTTATAGTAAGTCTCTTCATCGCACGAAACAAGCGTTTCGAGGTTTCTGGGATGGTATTTCAACAGTCCACGTTGACTTAATATTAGCCTTTAGTGTCCCTTTAAGGTTCGGGCCAGGAATTCAGGGCTAGACAGCACGGTTCTCATGTGTATCACTAGTCGCGTGCTTCCTCGGCCCATGCCACTTAACTCTATCACATCTCCCTAAATCTTTGCCAGGTTTCATGTGTGAACGCATACAGCGACTCAGCCTCCAGATTTCCGGCTGCACATTTGGCATCATAGTGTAGCCGATACAAAGAACAAAAACATGTGAGCGCCTCTTTGCTACTTTGTTCCGTCCTCTCAAATGTACTTGCGAAGACGTCACACACGACATTATTGTCAGCATGCTGAGGTGGCCGATATTTCGTGATGTCAAGAATTACATGTACAGAGTATCCTGTGCGCGCACTGAAGTCAGTCGAAAGTCTTCGACGCGCTGCCCAGAAGAACGCAATACAAAAAGTAACTTTCTTTTTCTATATGCGGCATACTAAACTTTAAATAGCTGATTGTCAGGCTCATTAGTCATGAAAGCAACCACTAAACACAGCTCAGTGTTCAGTGCCCGCTTAGGGATATCTGCATCTGGGTGTCTGCGGAAAACTCCCGCAAGTGCTTGCGGGTCTCCAGACAACCGCGGCTCCCACACCATCCTGCCTGAGGTGTCGAGATCACTTCGAAGTACTCAAAACCAAATGGCCATTTACATTCCAGTAATATCAAGCTGCAACTAAATTTTATTTCGGCAAAGTTGGTCATGAACGAGTAGCGCATATGCTATCATAGCAATATTGGCACAGATATGGATCTTTTAATTGTCTTTTTTTTGTTTTTTAACAGCCAGCAAGTATCGCCTAAGGAGACGGCGCATGCACGCCGTACACACTAAACATTTTAACACCCTTAAGGGTGTAAATCAGTTTGTCGCCAGACGAACACCCTAAGGGTGCTGTTGTCTACACCCTACAGTTGGGGTGCCACTATAGCACCCTAAAGGAAGGGTGTCCAGCAAAATAAATTTAGGGTGTAAGGGTGCTCGTCCAAATTAACACCCATCTGTGTGGGTGTTGGAAGGGTGTACACCCTTTTATTTCTAGCGTGTATGGAAGGCAGATTCGGCAGTACACGCCTTCAATTACTACTATGTACAGCGATCCTCGCGCAACTATTGCGTGTGCCAGAAGGTTCAAGTTCGGCTACCAAACGCACTGTCGAACAGCCGGCCTTGAAGCTTCGATGGGCATACACAACACCTATACGTGTGGATCATATTACATATTAGTAATTCATGGTGTATATTGGAAAACCTGTCTTCGCTGCACAAATACAACCTAGCAAACTTGACACTTTTGAGCATGTTATCAACACCAAGGTTATCACGATTTCCATATCCAAATAATATGCAACACAGACTGGTAAGATATATGCTGCATTTTCAAGAAAACGCAAATATATTTATTGCATGCTGCAATACAGAGTACAACATATACATAAATCACATGAAATATAAGCATGCACAATCACCAAACACATCGGTAAGTACAAGAACATGTACATTCCCCACAAAGGTACCTAAAATATATGTATTGATCAAATCTGTTATTAGAGAAGAAACTATGTATAGCGGCACTGAAAGAGCCTGGGTTGATTCGCAGTGTTTTGGGCCACATAAAGGAATAAATTTTTAGTATTAGGCTCCAGTGAACGAAAATTCAAGTTTTGATGCCTTAAAAAAAGGCATATTGCAAAGGTGAATTAGGGAAGCAATTGAAATGCAGAGCAAACGCACAAGAAAGGCACGTGTTATTTTGTACACTAATGTAATCGCAAAGCATTATGAAAAGTTTGGAAAGTCGATGTAAAGCATAACTGGCCAACATTTTTCAGACTGAAACAATACTTTCCAAGCATAGACATGCTTTAAGTGAGGTTTATGCCAGAAGCCTTATTGCTAATTTTCTATTTCCAACAAGATTACTTGAGCACAAAAAATACGTAGAATTTTTTAGTGCCTACATAGTTTGTCCTCTTTTGTGAAACGAGAGTTCTCTGGGCTAAAGGTGCTGTGTAGCGGTTTTTCTAACTACAATACCAGTTTCTATAAATTTTTGTTTTGTAACTCTAAGGCACTGGTACATATACAATATGTAGTTTGAAAATAGGTTCTTTTCTTACTATAAATCAAAAGAGTGCATATTCCACATCTACTAGTGCCTGGGTGCAAAGTGCAGTAGGAGGCCTGATAAAAACAAACCACTGTTGATTAAACGATTTTGCTGAGCACAAAATGTGGACAGTGTTTTAAAATACATAGTAAATTTCTAAATTATTTGCACTTAGATGCAGTAATTCAAGATTAAGGCATGCTATAGCATGTGAGCATGCAAATTAGCAAATATGGTTTAATAAATTAGCCATACTCTGGTTACTAAAAGAACACAGGCATAGGCAGTCATGCAAAAGTTCAAGTTAAATATCACACTGTTAACATTTGCCAGCAAATGGCCGTATCAAACATTATAATTATACTGAACAAGGGTAGTTTCTTGGGATAGTTTGCAATTAATGAGATAAAATTACGTACAGCTTGAATGACAAGAACTGCGAGAGATGACAGACTGCGCTGACTTCCAACAATATTTAATTATGTTGCCACATCATGTGTATTTGACGTAGGAGTTCTGCGGAGACCCGCAAGGTGGAGAGAAGTAATGAATAAAGGGAAAATCAGACATCCACCATCATGTCTCATCATGTCATCATGTCTGATTTTCCCTTTATTCATCATGTGTATTTGTACAAAAGCGGGCATGCGCAGAATATGAGTCACAAGGGGTGTCTAACAGCAAGTGACTGTACTAAGAACATCGCCCTTTGAAAAAAATAAACATTATAATTTCTATCTGTTGAGATACAAGACTTCACTAGGAGTCAGCACGATAGAGGGGTCACTAACGCACACACTAACCAGTTTTCTAGTGAAATCTGCTTCTATAGTTTCCCGGATGACCTGTGTCTCGCTAAAGCTTCCGTACCTTCAAAGAGGGGCACGCAGCCGCAGTCCCAGCAATGGATGCCGAAGTGGCCTTGAATAGTGTTATGGACGTTGTTATCGTGCTCTCCTAAAAGATTGTTTAGGCACCTGCCTGTCTGTCCAACAAAGTCAAATGAGATATTGTAAAGCTTTGCCTCCTTAACAGCCTCAATAAATCTTGCTCACACGAGATGCAACATAGCGTTGCTGCACAGGCTGATTGCCTTTCTTGGGTTGGCTACCCTTTGGCCTTAATTTCAGGCATAGCGGAACAGCTTCTGAAGTGCACAAAACATGATGAGCGCGCTCGGTCAAGGAACCAGCCGGTTGAAAGACACAGGTTTGCAGTGCTACCGTATGTTCATGATGTCTCCCATAGGCTAAAAAAGATTAGGGAACCTACAGAAATCGCAGTCCTTTTCTCAGCCCCGGAAAAGCTGGCAAGGCTCTGTAAGTGTGTAAACGCGCCTGAATCACGTCAGAGTTGTTGCTCTGCCGGGCACAGAAAACGTTTTGCGATGTGTGCAACGAATGTGGTTTCTCAAATTCCCATTTTGAGGCAGTAAATATATTGGACAGATAGGCAGGCGCCTAAATGATCGTTTAAGAGAGCACTATAACAACGTCAATAACATTGTTCAAGGCCACTTGGGCATTCATTGCCGGGACTGCGGCTGCATGCCCCTCTTTAAGATACAGAAGTTTCAGCGAGACACAGCTCACCCGGTAAATTATTGAAGCTGATTTCACCAGAAAACTGGGTAGTGTGTGCGTTAGTGGCCCCTCTATCACGCTGACCCCTAGTGAAATTTTGTATCTAAACAGATAGAAATTGTGATGTTTTTTTTTTCAAGTGACCATGTTCTTTTTACAATGACTTGCTGTTAGAACACCCCTTGCGACTGGCTTTCATTTTCTGTGCATGACCCCTCTGTGTATACACACACGATGTGGCAACGCAATAAAATATTGTTGAAAGTCAGTGGAGTGTGTCTCTCGCAGTCCTTGTCCTTCACGCTGTACGTCATTTTTTATACTGAACAGCCAATATTGATTCAAAATTAGAAAAATATAGTACACATCTGAGCTGCAAAAATGCAAGTGATGCAGCAAATGGCCTTTAGCTTTCCAAAAGAAAAAGAAATGTTCACGGTTAACCACGAGGTGCAGGGACTCCATTCTCTGAGCATCTTGACCAATAAATGCAGCGCATGGCATTGCTGGAATCTTGCATCCTGCATTAGCAAAATAAGAAGAGAATCATGAGAATTCAGCCCGTGCAATTACACACGTACTTTGCGGAAAAATGATAATTAATGTGACTGGGCAGAATGCACCGCTCAGGCAACTGGGCAAGACAAGTGAAAGGTAGGAGAAGTTTCTATTTTGCAAATTAAGGAATTGCATGTTACTGTGAATGCTAAACCACTATGTCATTGTGAACACAAGGTACATACAGCAGCAAAAACATAAATTTACAGTAGCCTTTTCACCATAGAAAATAAGAGTGAATAAAGTTTAAAGACTACCAATGACATCTCTCAACAACAGACATTTGTCCAAGAGTGTGTATGTGACCTTAATACAAAATTGACATTATGAAATCTGCAATATATCTGCATTACACTTTATAAGTACTGCAGGTGAGAAGCTTACGGGATATGGCACATTAAGAGTTAAATGCACAAGGCATTAAAAAATGACTTTTTACACAACATTATTACACTAGGAGACAAAGAGAACTGTTTTACAGAGTGTGCACACAAAATGAAAATGAGGGAATCCCCACTGGCATTCTCATTTGCCCTGAAATACATGCATCCAGCCCAACAATATCCAACTCTACAATGCAGTTTATTAGACATTTTCTGCATCCTAAAATTTATCGTGTATTTCTTATTTATTAATTTAGTAAGAATGGGCATTTTGGCATACTTTCCTCAAAAATTTAGCATGTGTGATCAACTATTTTTCTTAGAGCACGCCCCCTTCTTTCAATGGGTTAGCTTGGCAATGCACTGACAAGTAGTATTCCCTTATTTAAACTTATGATCCTTCCTCATGCTCCCACTTCATGCTCTAAACTGTGATGCCACTCCGATGCAGTTTATGTTAATCTGTGACTATTTACATGGTCCTTCTTTCTGTAGCCTCTCAACTAGAGCCTGAAATTTCTTGTCTCCTAGAACAATCGTTTTTCTTGCCCAAAACATATTGCACGGTTACCCCTCATAGGGGGTGGGGGGGTGTACTGTATATGAGTTTTCACATATTCAATGAACCTCAGAGACACAACCATTTCTCATCCTGTGTTGCTACTACCCGCATGAGTCACAATGGTTGTAAATTGGCTACCTGCCCTCTCTCGCTTAAAAGTACATTTTGCATGTGGAAAATAACCACAAGCATCACATTTCATTGAATGAGTGCTCCTGTGCATGTTTTTTTTTCCGTCCTGTAATGGCTAAGTTCAACATGGTCAAGTTGTTTGAAAACTGTCTAGCCTCAACCAATACTTTGTGTAGTTTCAAAATTATGATACATTCATTTTTCAAAACTTGTCCAAATTCAGCACGAGACATTTTCATGATGCAAATGAGGTAAGGTTGTGCTCAGAGACTATGATAGGCCTGCTATATCCTGCAAAACTATGTGAAATGAAATATGCTTGCAATTTTCGTGAGCAGCTAGCTCAGTACAATTAGGCACATTACCTGCGGAAACGTTTTTTTAACGCTCTCGAGAGGTCCTGGTTTCTTGTAATTTCTTCAAATCCCTTGCAGTCTAGATTGCAATCCGGTGCATTTTGATTGATATTGTATTCAAAATAAGAACAGCTGAAATTTCAAGGTTTTGATAATTATATGGGAATAAATTAACGGTAGAAGAGTGTAATGCAATGAGCAAATAACAAGCTCATTGCAGACAGTAAACAAATATTCCTTTCCTGCAAATAAATTGGTAGCAGGAAGGTCATACGAAATTAGCAGTGAATGCACAATAAAGAATATGATGCTACAATGCCCCGGCATTCTGTGAATATTCTTGCACAAAGAAAATCCTCATTATGAAAGACCATCAAGAAAATGCAAGTGTATACTTTGGATCAGCAGTCATACCTGCAGTATGGACTGTACCATCGGCAATATTTACAACCACACACAACTGCACATCATATCAAGCTTAGGCAGCCAAGGAGCCTGAGTTTTAAATTATAACTTGACTTATTATATTACACTACACAACTATATCTACTTACAATGTTGTCTTCTCAACCGCTTTCAAGAAGACATTAACCATCTGTCTGAAGGCGAACGCAAGTGGCTTGCTCTTGATGGGGGGCGCCAAGGCTGGGCATTGTGAAATTGCTGCTACCATCTGCATGACCTGCGAGAAACGACGCTCTAAGTACAAGATAAACAAATGCTATTAGAGCAAAAGACAAGATCATTGGCAATGAGCCTCGTTTTGGTTTGAACGAGAAAAGCCAAGAATATGGACTTTGTGCTGCTTACTGAAGAAGCAAGCCTCCTTCCAGATGTTGCAGTCATGCATTAAGATTGTCACACAGCTGCATGCTTGTATGCTGCTGTCGCCAGTACGCCAGTATGCTTTGAAGTTTATTATTTAAAGTTAAATTGATTATTGTGTTTTCTTGCCAATTCTTGGCAAACAGACCAGCAATGAAATAGCTCACTTACACACATACTCCCTTTTGAGGAGAGAATTCACACACACGCACGCATGCATGGGCGCACACACACACACACGCACACACATGCTTCTACAATATGAGCAGCTTCCTGTGCTTGACACACATACATTTTTTTTATCCTGTGTCACTCCTACTGCTAAGGCATAAAAAGTCCTTTGTGTTACCAACCCCAAACTCCTCAACCTACACCACCAGCTTAAACACTTTCTCGAGAGCCAGGACAAGCCTTCTAGCTTCCCCAGTGCTCCAAACTGTAGTTACGAATTTCAATAGGGCTATAGGCGACAGCTCTCGAAGGGCATGCAAATTACTCGGAGACCTAAAGCTTGTATATGATACCTCTAAAGCACAACGCTTCAAATTTTCAAAATTCATTAAAGCTCCTGAAGACAATTGCTATATACGTAGAACGTCTCGAATAACCTGCCGCTAACAATTTCAGCGGTTGTCTGCATCAAAAGAAATGTGGGCTAATGGGAAATCCACGTCTTTAAAACACACTACCAGATTTCTTAATCATTTATTTATGCTCTGGATGTACCGTTCCTTTCACAATAAAAAAACAAGGCTATTGATTTATCAGTGCATGGGAGGAAAAAGGACGAAGCGTATACTTGGCGCCTTCCCACTGGTCCTCCCGAGAAACGGCGCCTCTACAGCAGTTGTCCAGGGTGGCTTGAAACCAAACTCGGCTTTCAGGCGGGAACATTCGCTGCACCAAATCGGAAGAGTTTTATTGCGAGTAAAACTCTACCGGCCTCATGCAATACACACGCACGCACACAAAACGCACCCACACGCACACACAAGTATACGCACTCTCAAAGCGCAGACACAAAAGCGCGCACGCGCACATTGATGAACACAAACAAGCACACATACATGCATGCAGGCAGACACGCTAACACGTGCACGCACACACAGCGACCCACAGACAACACACTCACAAAACACGTACGCACTAGACACGCGCAAACACGCCGGCCCATACAAACCGGCATGTACTGAACCCGCGCGCGCGCACACACACACACACACACACACAGCGAGCCGAGCGCACGCACGCACACACACACAAAGCGAGCTGAGCTGAGCGCACACACGCACGCACGCACACACAAATCAAGCCGAGCACGCGCACACGCACAGACAAAGCGAGCCGAAAAAATGCTGAAGGCGTCCGGCAAGCAGCAACAGCAGCACGCGACCGCATCAGGGAGAACCAATACCGCGCCGGTTCCTTCGAAAGGTGGCTAGGCCAGTCCTTTTTCTACGCGACGCAAAAGTGGTCGACCACATTTAACTGAAGTGCGAACGACCGTATTACAAGCAGCCGCGCTGAACGCACAAGAGAATCACATCAATGAACGTTCAAGCGCTGAGAAACAAAGCGTAACTATGCAGGCGCACCACGCCCGATGTAGATTTGACAAACATTAGTCACACGGGACGCGATCGAGGTAGTTAACTTGCCCTAGTAGGAGTGCAGCTGCTCTTGCTCTTACATTAGCGAATTATGAATTATGCTAAGAGATCACAGTGAGATATTTCTAAAGCGAACAAAACAAATACCAAATAAACGGGCACTTGCCTGAAAGTTTCCATCATGCCAGTACTACCGACCGGGCACGTTGCAACTTCTCGTTTCAGCCTTCGTGGATCCATCTTCCAGTGCGTACGAACGCTTTGCTTTGAAGTGGGGCACGAGTAATACACAAAGCATGGGCCACATCTTTTTCTACCCCGCGCGCAAAACTAATCACACGTTTAAAATTACTTCGCACAGCGCGCGACGCGAACGCACGCGAAAACGAGCATGATGGCGCAGCTTCCGCCTTCCCGTCCTGCCGCGCGCCGAAGTCATGGTACAGCGTCGGCCGTCACTTCCGGTCGCTTTTCATTGGGCATGGGGTGGCCGCGCAAATTGAACGTTTATTCTGACAGGTTTGCTTGCTCGCATGGCCGCCTGTTTGCTGCTGCTTCGTTGTGGTCTCTAACTAGAGCGGTGAGGCGGGTAGTTACTACTACGTTTCGTGCGGGGCATTTTATTTTGGGGTGGGGGGCGCAGTCTGTGCTGCATCACTGAGGGTACAGTACACAAATCGGGACCGTGAGCGAGACGATCGGCGCTCTTCTGCTGGTGCGATTAGATTATTCGCTGCGTCCGAACGAAGCAACTTTGCGAGGTCACAGCGTAGTTTCAGCGATATCATGGCTCGATAAAGACGCTCACATCTTGGTCGTGCGACAGCGACGCGTAAACATTCATGAGGAGACTGAAGACTGCGTTTGCAAGTGCGTATGCTCTGGATAAGAAATTACAGCTTTGACGACACCAGCCCTTAATATATAGGCTCAGCCTTACAAGCTGTATTTGAGGATGCACTTAGAAAGCAGATCAGTAGCTTAGTAAGCCTCTGAATGAATTAGGCAAGGTACGTGGAAATTCGGGTTTGAGAACTTCCAACGTGATCTCGCCTCTATAAGTCTTCTTTATGGATTCACCATGCAAATTGTATGTTGATGCCATTGTACAGCAGAGGCTCGTCCAACAGCACGTCCCTGTTTGTTCAGCAATGTATCCAAACAGCTTCTTCCATTTCACCACTTTTTGTTGGGCTATTAAGGGCACCGAAATATTAGTGCAGAATTGCGCAAGTTGCTCTCGTGTTTTCGCTCTGCTACTGCAGTTTTTCTAGAAGTGTTTAATTGCATGTTAATATTCCTGTGAGCACGAAAATTAATGATAATGGAATTGTAAGTGAAAGGGCGTTCTTTTTCTGGATGATACATTTTTGGAGTGGCCGTCATGCCAGTAACATCAGAATCCTTGAAGAAATATCGACAGTCACTTAGGAATGGGAAAACTTAATCGCTTCACGCATCTACACTTGCAATTGTCACGTGACCATAATACGTTAGTTCATACATTGTCACGTGTTCTTCACAATACTACCTTAATCTCCCGTAATCCAGCGTGCTATAGTTTGTACGAACCTTAATGCAATTTATTCCACCCCTATTCACATTATTTCACATTATTTACCCATAATTGCTCATACTTAACGTTGTTGTATTTACTACCTTCTGCATCACTACTGACGTCATACAAGATGGTGATGACTTCACATTTTATTTATTTATTATATACATTCAAGGCCTAGTAGGCACAACAGAAAGAAGTGGTGAAAATATGCAATAATTGCAATGCAGCGCAAAAATAGAAAATCAAACCATAAGATAATTTGAACGGTGACCTTGAATTAGTGGTGTCACAAATTGAGACTGTTGAGGCGGGAAGGCGGTTGCATTCAGTGGCTGTTCTTGGCAAAAAGGAAGAATGGCACATCAATTTTGTGTTGATGGTCGATGCGAGACGAGAACTTGGTGTGGTGAAAAGATTTTCTTTACGGGAAGGGTTAAATTAGCATATTCTATGAAAAAGACAGAGACGAAAGTATTTGCGACGTAACCAAAGGTCAGGTTCACCTAGTGTTCTTTTCATGGACGTGACGCTAGAATGAAGTGAATAATTTGAGAGAATAAAACGGGCGGCGCGGTTCTGAATGCTTTCTGAATGCTTTCAAGGGAAATGACAAGATTGGCATGAGCAGGGTCCCGTATGGATTGTTGTTGCGGAGAACGCCACCTTTCCTACCTGAAAGGCCATGAAACGCTTTCGCATTAAAAATGCAATACATACACACATTGCTCAATGCGTGGACGTGTACACGTTACTCAGATTTATGCATCAATACGTTCAACACCCTTCAGGCGTCGATTTAACACCCTTCTTTGAGCAAAGTCACACCTTATGTGTGGTATCCACCCTTGTGATAGGGTGCTTTGGCCGAAAAGGGTGCTAAAAAGGTGTGGACATGGGTGTAAATGCCGAAAGCACCCCTATTAACACCCATAAGGGTGTAAAATGTTTAGTGTGTAGTTAGCGGATATGACGAAATCCCCAAGCGTATTCCGAATGTCTTTAGCTGGCTAATTCTTAATAATCTGAATTGCGCGTCATTTCAGCAAGTGAGTGACGTTTTTGTAAGTTTCGTTGACGATGACGTCTATTTTTTCTAGCTTATCCTAACGCACTCCCTTGTGTTTCAAGTGTAATATTTTGCACGAAGGTTACTCTTGCCTACGCTTCCTGAAGCAAAGCCACTTCTGCTGCCCGTAATTTTGATGCTGTTGGTCTTCAAAGAAAGGAAACATAATTTAAGCAGTAAGACACAATAATGTTTTTTTTTCGTCTATAAGACAGCGATACGTCTTTGAACTCCAGTGAGTTCTACAGAGAAAGGAGTGCCTAGTACTAATTTGTCATTTTTGTCATAGTACTAAGTTGTCATTTCTGCCCATTGCTTACCTTCACCCCATTGCCCCTCTCCCACTAAAAAGTACACAGAAACTCCACTGGGGTTGTCTAAGTATGCATAAGCATACCCCAAAATTTCAGTTGTCCATCCCCAAAATTTCAAGTTGGCCCAACCCCGAACTTCAGTTGGCCAACTCTTAAATTTAAGTTGGGCCAGCCATAATCTTGACGTTGGCACGACCCGAAGTTTCATAACGTTTGAAAACGGTGCTAACGACGCAGGACCCCCCCCCCAAAAAAAAAGGATGGGGCACACACGGCGCTGACTTACAATTTCAGTTGTGGAGTTGTCACCGCCGTGCGCGTCCCATCCTCTTTTCTGTGTTCTGTGTCGTTAGAGCCGTTTTCAAATGTTATGAAAAACCACCAACTCGCTCAATCTGACGTTCTTCATTCCAAATTTTAGTTAGGCCACCCGTAACTTTCAAGTTGGCCCACCCCCAAATTTCAAAGCTGGCCCACCGACAAATGTAAGTGGACCCACCCTCCAAAATTCACTTGGCCTACCCCCAACTTTAAATTGGTCCACCCCTAAATGTAAGTTGGCCCACCCCCAAATTTCATGTTGGCCCAGCCCCAAATTTCAGTTAGCCCATCACTACGCATTTTTATGTAGCCCTGTGTATCCCTGTCGGTATCCATTGTGATCAACTTCATTTTTTTTCAATTGTTCCTTAGTGCTTATAAAGCTACTAGTCATCTACATTTACACTATTATATAACGAGTAAACGTCCTAACTTCACAAATTACGCATTTTTGTGCAGATACTAGGCTTCTCGCGTGACGAACAGATTTTGCTCGGGTACTAGCCAAAGAATGCTTACGCATTAAAAACGAACAGTTGGTTAGTTTTTAACGCAAATACAGTTTGTTATTTCGTTCCTCTCACACAATTATAGAGGTTCCCATAATTTCAGGGACTTGTTTGTGCTAAAGGTGCATTTCATGCTACACTCTAAGAAAAGTTTACACCCTTTGAGACGTATCTTGCCACATAACAATAAATGTCCTCTGTCTCGTCCGCATTTCCTTTCTTTAATGCTGCAAGCCCGCTACTTCCCAGCAACGAACGGCATGCGCGTTATGAACATGACATAGCATTGCCGACAGGAAAGTAGCGAGCGCGGCGTTTTCAAGAAAGGAAACGCAAGCAAGGCAGATGACGATTATTGTTGCGTGGCAGATATGCACCCCAAAGGGTGTAAACTTTTTTTAGAGTGTACAAGGCGCAAAAGTTTTTTTTTTCTTATGTAACACAAAGACATACGCATGCTTGTAGTTATATTGTCCACGGAATAAAGTCTGATTATGCATCATCATAATCATCATCAGCCTATTTTTTTTTCTTTATTACTGACATAGCAACATACAAAACAAGACATTTTAACAATACACAACAGTCACGACAAAATCTCTGTCATTGGTTGGCGGTCACAGGGCTAAAAACGCTTGAAATTCGCTAGCTCAATAATCACACTGAGGCATGTTGGTTTTTCTTTTTGCAAATTAAACATTTCCTTAATATGACAAATGCTTTCAATGAAGTATTCTCTAACAGGCCGGGCGTTTACTTCGGCATGTCTCACGGCCATTCTAGTTTTCCATAAGCTATGTAAGGACACCAACATGAACATGTCATAGGGTACTTTGTCTTCATTTAGAGTAGGCAAGAAACGAATCCCATAAGGTGTAATCGGCAAGTCCTTCTTTAGCGTTCTCTGTAAGATGTCCCAATGGAACACAGCATCCCAGCAGTCAAGAAAAATGTGTTCTACTGTTTCGAGTTTCCGGCATAGTAAACAGTTGACGCTCCAAGGCACGGAAAGTCCTTCTTTCATCTAGCCACGGTTTCACAGGTAAAGTATTGGTGTGGAGCTGGAAGAAGGACTTTACCGACGGGCGTACTGGCATTCGTTTTACTCTTTTTAGTACGTCCTTTTCAGGTCCAATTTAGAACATCGAGCGATACAATGGCACCGGCAACATTGTGTCTACCAGGTCCTTACATAAGCGCTTTCGTGGTACCCTACTTAAGTATTCCATGGAAAACCGAACCTTTAACAGCTGAAAAGCCAAGACTACCTCTTTTAAGAAACCACGCGCTCTGCCTTGACTGCAACGATGTGACGATACAATAAACTCAGGTAAAGCTTCGCTCAGCCTTGTTTGAAACATAGTTAATAAATATGGGTCATTTTGGTCCCGTAAGTAAACAAACCTCGACACAATCTGCCTAATGAACAAATGTGCAAGACCTAATCCTCCATTTTTAACCGAACGAAAGAAATTAGTGCGACTGGTGCGCTCCCAGCTTGAACCCCATACAAACACTGCGAGTACTCTGTGTAAACGTTGTACGTTAGCCCTTGACATGCACAACGCTTCGAGCACGTAAGAAATTTTGGCGACGGCAAACAGGTTGCACACTGTCGCACGAGCAAACATAGAGAAACTGCGGCCTCCCCATTTAAGTGTACATTCACGAACCCTTTCAGTTTTGGCATTCCAGTAATCAACGGCGTCACGGTAATGCTCAAGCGGCACCCCTAGGTACTTTGCCGGCGGGACTGTCCAGCGGATATTTGCAAGCGTACTCGGATGGTCTTCCCAGTTGCCGATCCATACCCCTAGGGATTTATTAAAGTTGATGGCACTGCCTTTCATTTTGGAGTATGATAAAGTCTCTGCGACCGCGATTTCGATGCTTTCTTTATCCCGACAAAACAGCGCGATGTCATCCGCGTATGCCGGCACTTTCACTTCCGCGGACTGCACTCTGAAACCCGATATTCTATTGTCATTCTTGATTTTCCTACAAAGCGGCTCTAGGTAAATTGCGAACAAAAGAGGCGACAAACCACACCCCTGGCGCACAGATTACCGGACGCTAAAGCTTTTGGTAACCTCCTTGTTTATAATGAGGCTGGCGGTACAGTCTTGATAGCACATCTTTACCCCATCTAAGATCAAATCCCCTACCTTTATGTGTTCTAGAATACTGAAAAGAATTTTATGGGCCACACGGTCGAAAGCCTTCTGCATATCTAACTGTAACATGGCACAGTGTTCACCTAGGTCGTTACAGTATTCTAAAATGCTTCTGGCAATATGAATGTTTGTGTAGATGGACCTTCCTTTAATGCCGCATGTGTGAGGCGACCCTACTATGCTGGTCACAACTCCCTATAATCGCTTTCCGAGCACTCTTGTAAATATCTTATAGTCTACATTCATTAGTGATATCGGCCGGTAAGCGTCGACAGCTAACAATTTTTCTGGGTCCTCTGATTTCGGTATCAGCCTATTTTAAGTCCACTGCAGGACGAAGGCCTCTCCCTGCAATCTCCAATTAATTCTGTCCTACTCCAGCCGATTCCAACTAGCGCCCGCGTATTTCCTAATTTCATCGCTCCACCTAGTCTTCTGCCGTCCTCGACTGCGTTTCCCTTCTCTTGGAGCCCATTCTGTAACATGGTCCAACGGTTACTAAACCTGTGCATTACATGACCTGCCCAGTTCCATTTTTTTCTCTTAATGTCCATTAGAATATCGTCCATACCCGTTTTCTCTCTGATCCAAAGAGCTCT